>NW_027507784.1:85939229-86531729 GCF_037356315.1 Lithobates pipiens | reverse complement strand
GCAACGTACTGACGACACTTCAAAAGAGGAGGTTCAATTACGCCAGTGCCCCCTTTGGTCAACTTCTGTATTGTTGTCTGATCGTTTGCATTGGTTCTGAGCATGTGTTTTTGTACTTTGTACAAAAGTCTGATGGTTTTGCGTACACACGATCGGACTTTGCTCCATCGGACTTATGTTGTCAAAAAGTTTGTTCGTTCGCACAGCCAACAAAAGTGTGATGAAAACCAAAAAAGTTTGTCCGATGGAGCGTGTATGGGCCTTTGTGCAAAAAGTCCGGAAAGTTTGTACAAAGTCCGAGTTTGAATTTAAAACGTATTTGTGTGAACTGTAAAGTTAAGTCATGGATTGTGGAAACTAACTAGTGTCATGTGATTGTATATAGCAGGGGTGCCCAACCTTTTTAAGAGCGAGGGCCACTTAAGCAACTTGGTAACCAGTCACGGGCTACAACGAGCGGAGCGGGCGGATGACAGGTCACGCCTACTCTATAGGCCCTCCGATCCGATCCACCCAGATGGAAGGGGACGAACTCCCTTCTGCTTTTTATCAGATTTTTAGGACTGGAATTGGAGGCAGGCGGACTAAACGGACAAAAGTCTGTTTACATCTGCCGCTCTGTAAAGGTGAATTGAGGGTCCGATTGGGTAGGGCCGATTGGGTGAAAAGGGCCTAAACTGCTTTCACACTGATGATTACCCACACCGCGGGTGCAGGGTAGTGCTGTGGGTTAACTGAACTTTGCCATAGACTCTGCCTGTGGCAAAAGCCGGCGCTGTACAGGAAGCATCGGCTTATGGGCTCTGCAGCCATTTTCTTCCTCTACCACCAGCTTCATTCACAACACCTGTGCTGTGGTATGACGGGTCGGCAACCTGTGATCTGGGCTTGCTAACCCGCCATTCCAGAGCAGGAGGTCGCGGGCCACATCAAAGGGCTCCACGGGCCACTGGTTGGCCACCCCTGGTATATAGTGTATACCACATTTACCACTGACTAATGCAGAGTTGCAATGCAAGGAGATCAGCTAAAAGTACTTGGATCTGTATGTGCGTTATAATTAATCGAAATTAGTCGATTAATCAATTTTAAAAAAACAATTAATCGAACACAAACCTTTTAATCAGTAACAGCCCTAATATATATATATATATATATATATATATATACAGGGGCGGACTGACCATTCGCGTACTTGGGCACTGCCCGAGGGCCCAATGCCACTAAGGGTCCCCATCAGGGTTGCCAGCCTCAATAAAACCAGGGACAATATGTAAAAATCTGTGTTTTTTTAAAAATCACAAGATTATAGCTGCCCCGCCTCTCCTGTACCTTTTTGGTGTGTGTATGTGTATTCTGTGTGTGTATACTGTATGTGTGTGTATGTATACTGTGTGGCCCCATAATCTATTGCCCAGGGGCCCCATAATCTCTTATTGCCCAGGGACCCCATAATCTTCTCCTATTGCCTGGGGGCCCCATAATCTCCTATTACCCCATGAGTTGTCAGTCCGCCCATGCATATATATATATATATATATATATATCTCCATACATAAGGTATGTATTAATTTTCAGTACATACAGCAGGGGTTATATCCCCCCCCCCCCCCCCTTAAGCTATCCAAAATGATATGTTCTGCCTGTAGATACACTTTCGGCGTTATCTTTGCCCATACAAGGCCCACCTCGGTTCTTCAGGTGGACCAGGGAGAGGTGATGGGTCCCGGTGATTTCCCTACACCCGTCATCCTCAATAAAGGACTATGTACGGCCACCCTAGTTAATCGCGATTAATAGCGTAAGCGCCATATCCAGCGGCTTTTCATTTCCATGAGCGGCATAACAGGCCTGTCCCCAGATCTAATATCTCAGTGTGATTTGCACTCTCTTCTGACTGTTCTCCCCTTTCCCACCTCTCTCCCAACACGCAGACTGACAGTTTGGAGACGAATGTAATTCTTCAGCTCGGGGTGCTGTGATTACAGAGGGCAGGCCCATCTCCTTACAGCCGCCATGAATATTTATGCAATTTGCGCGGTATTGCCTGGGCTAGTGAGAACGGAAATGTCATGGGACTTCTATCTACAGCTTAACTCTGCCCCCCGGGGCCGCGGTTACTCTGCCCTCTTGTCAAGCCCGTTTAAGGGTGCCGAGACATAATGGAACGTGGAGGGAGGGGGGGCAATGTCAGGGAGGGGGGGCATAGTGACATTTACTCAATTCAGTGTCATTTTAAGATCTTTATACGGCTGTAAATGGAAGACAATCTGATTTATATAATAGGTGATTAGTCCTTAAAGGTGCACTGCAGTAAAAAAAAATTACAAACTGAAGCTAAATTCCAGATATAAAAGGCACAAATTAATGTAGCTCTGTATTCATCAATATATTAAAGAAGAGCTTTAGCCAAAAAATAAGATAAACAGGAATAGCTCATAATAAAAAAAAAAAATGCTTCTGCTGCAATATCCCCCTTCAAGAAGAATTAAACCCTGATGAGTTCACTTCCTCTTTGTCTCCCTGCAAAGGTAAAGCATAATGGACTACTATGCATCGCATAGTAGCCCATTATGTGTCACTTACCTGACACAGGAGCCAGCGATGTCACCGCTGTCCCCTGTAGCACGAAGCGTCCATCTTCTTCCTGGTATCGCTGCTCCTGCCACTCACAGCGCCGGAGCAGCAAAGACGTCACTCCCACGCATGCGCACGTTAGCTTACCACTAATGGCATATCGCTGTTAGCAGCGGCATGCCCAGTGCGCCTGCACACATGTGCCGTAGACAGCAGTGCCTGTCTTTTTGTAAATATCTCCTAAACCGTGTAGGTTTAGGCTGCTTTCACACTGCAGCGGGAGCGGCGTCGGCGGTAAAGTGCCGCTATTTTTAGCGGCGCTTTACCGTCGTTTTAGCGGCGGTGTGCGGGCTCTAGCGGGGTGGTTTTAACCCCCGCTAGCGGCTGAAAAGGGGTTAAACCCGCCGGCGGTATTGACGCGGTGTCCCATTGATTTCAATGGGTAGGAGCGGTTTAGGAGCGGTGAATACACCGCTCCTTCACCGCTGCAAAGATGCGGCTAGCAGGACTTTTTTCACCGTCCTGCCAGCGCATGACACTGGACACATGACGTCCTCCGGCTTTCACACTGGAGTTAAAGGGGCCGGTTTTTTTCAGGCGTTACACAGGCGCTATTTTTAGCGCTGTAACGCCTGAATACCGCCCCAGTGTGAAAGCAGCCTTAGGAGATATTTCTTGGACCTACAGGTAAGCCTTAATCTAGGCTTACCTGTAGGTCAAAGTGGTTTGTAAGGGTTTACAACCACTTTCAATGCAGAGGTTTCACTTGCAGTTCTTTTTTTTTTCTTCCACTAGATGTCCTCAGTCTGACAGTCAGCTTCATTCAGCCCAATTTTCCTGAGCCAAGGTCATCCTGCCTGTGACTGAACAGTGAAAGGAGAAGCAGCACAGTGATGAGATCATCCCTCTGTCAGGCCCTGTTCACACCTACTGTATTGTTTGCTAAACGCACTTCTGTTGTGCGTTTATCGCACCACACTCATAGGAAGCCTATTTCTTTTAATGGGGTGCCCTATGCACGGCAAGGCAAAGCAGCTCAAGTAGCTTTTTGCGGCGTTTATGCATGTTTCTACCGCACAATCTGCATTGCATTACATTCAATGGAGCACAGGGGAGACATACAGGGTCTTTTAGACCTCATTAAAGAGAACTTGTAACCAAAAAAATCATCACTTGGGGAACTTTTTGTTAAGTTTATAAAAAAAACGTGTTTTTTAACCACCTTCAGACCGGACCATTTTGCTGGTAAATGACCAGAGGTCTTTTTACAATTTGGCACTGCGCTGCTTTAACTGGTAATTGCGCGGTCATGCAATGTTGTACCCAAACAAAATTTGCGTCCTTTTCTTCCCACAAATAGAGCTTTCTTTTGATGGTATTTGATTGCCTCTGCGATTTTTATTTTTTGCGATATAAACGTAAAAAGACCGCAAATTTTGAAAAAAAATGATATTTTCTACTTTTTGTTATTAGAAAAATCCAATAAACTCAATTTTAGTCATACATTTAGGCCAAAATGTATTCAGCCACATGTCTTTGGTAAAAAAAAAGTCAATAATTGTATATTTATTGATTTGCGCAAAAGTTGTCACATCTACAAACTAAGGTACGTTTTCTGGAATTTACGCAGCTTTTAGTTTACGACTGCCTATCTCATTTCTTGAGGTGCTAAAATGGCAGGGCAGTACAAAACCCCCCCAAATGACCCCATTTTGGAAAGGAGACACCCTAAGGAAATTGATAAGTGGCATGTTGAGCCCATTGAATATTTTATTTTTTTGCCTCAAGCGATTGAATAATGACAATGACAATTTTTTTTTTTTACACAAAGTTGTCACTAAATGATATATTGCTCACACATGCTATGGGCATATGTGAAATGACACCCCAAAATAAATTCTACTGCTTCTCCTGAGTACGGGGGTACCACATATGTGGGACTTTTTGGGAGCCTAGCCGCGTACGGGGCCCCGAAAGCCAAGAACCGCCTTCAGGTTTTCTAAGGGCGTAAATATTTGACTTCACTCCTCACTACCTATTACAGTTTTGAAGGCCATAAAATGCCAAGATGGCACAAAACCCCAACAAATGACCCCATTTTAGAAAGTAGACACCCCAAGCTATTTGCTGAGAGGCATGTTGAGTCCATGGAATATTTTATATTTTGCCACAAGTTGCGGGAAAATTACAAACTTTTTTTTTTTTTTTTTTTTCCACAAAGTTGTCACTAAATGATATATTGCTCACGCATGCCATGGGCATATGTGAAATGACACCCCAAAATAAATTCTGCTGCTTCTCCTGAGTACGGGGATACCACATATGTGGGACTTTTTGGGAGCCTAGCCGCGTACGGGGCCCCGAAAACCAAGCACCGCCTTCAGGCTTTCTAAGGGCGTTACAGTTTTGAAGGCCATAAAATGCCAAGATGGCACAAACCCCCCCCAAATGACCCCATTTTGGAAAGTAGACACCCCTAAATTTAGGGGTACACTAGTGAGACTAGGTAATAAATGGCGGGTGCCCTGAAACTATAAAAAAAATAACTAACCAACCAGCGTCACCTGTAACAGTTATATGGTGATCACTGGTGAAAGGGTTAACTAGGGGGCAATCAGGGGGCTTTATGCGGTAGTATATGGGGGTCCCTGGCGCTATAAAAAGCTGCGGCGAACCTATATACCTACCTGCCTAACAAGCGTCACCTGTGACACTAATACAGTGATCAGAAAAACGATCGCTTATTAGGCTGGGTTCACACTGGAGCGATGCGGGAACGCCACGAATCCGCGGCGGGTTCCCGCATCACATGCCTCCCGGCGGCAGTTCACACTGCCCTATGCGAACTGCTGGGAGTGTCAGTGAAATGTTAATGACACCCCCAGATCAGTTCGCATATCGCAGTGCGATCTGCAAACTCGGATCGCATGGTGTGAACACCCATGCGATCCGATTCTGCTGCGGACCAAAAAAAGGGTCCCGTGCGAGTTTGCGGCGGGTGCGACACGAATTCAGCCATACTATCTGTATGGCTGAACTCGAATCGCACAGAGATCGGATGTGATTTGCACTGCAGCGCGGTGCGAATCACATCCGTTCTCATAAACCGCTGCAATGTGAACCCAGCCTTAGTGACACTGGCGACGGGGGGTGATCACGGGGTTAAACCTTTATTGGGGGGGTTAGGGGGGTACCTTAGAACTAAAGGGGGCTAACCCTAACTGCCCTAACAGTTATTACAGTCACAAATGACACCCACCGGGTGATCAGGGGGTTAAACCTTTATTAGGTAATAAATGGCGGGTGCCCTGAAACTATAAAAAAATAACTAACCAACCAGCGTCACCTGTAACAGTTATATGGTGATCACTGGTGAAAGGGTTAACTAGGGGGCAATCAGGGGGCTTTATGCGGTAGTATATGGGGGTCCCTGGCGCTATAAAAAGCTGCGGCGAACCTAAATACCTACCTGCCTAACTAGCGTCACCTGTGACACTAATACAGCGATCAGAAAAACGATCGCTTATTAGGCTGGGTTCACACTGGAGCGATGCGGGAACGCCATGAATCCGCGGCGGGTTCCCGCATCGCATGCCTCCCGGCGGCAGTTCACACTGCCCTATGCGAACTGCTGGGAGTGTCAGTGAAATGTTAATGACACCCCCAGATCAGTTCGCATATCGCAGTGCGATCTGCAAACTCGGATCGCATGGTGTGAACACCCATGCGATCCGATTCTGCTGCGGGCCAAAAAAAGGGTCCCGTGCGAATTTGCGGCGGGTGCGGCGGGTGCGACACGAATTCAGCCATACTATCTGTATGGCTGAACTCGAATCGCACAGAGATCGGATGTGATTTGCACTGCAGTGCGGTGCGAATCACATTCGTTCTCATAAACCGCTGCAATGTGAACCCAGCCTTAGTGACACTGGCGACGGGGGGTGATCACGGGGTTAAACCTTTATTGGGGGGGTTAGGGGGGCACATTAGAACTAAAGGGGGCTAACCCTAACTGCCCCAACAGTTACTACAGTCACAAATGACACCAATGCAAAAAAAAAAAAAAAAAAAAGCAATTGGTGTCACTGACTGGGGGGGCAGGGGTAATTGGGGGGTGATCGGGGGTAAAGGGGGGGTGTGAGTGTGCCTGACATGTTCTACTGTGTGTGGGATGTGTTGGTGCAACTCACTGATCCGCTCTCCTCGGTGCCGGAACGAAAACTACCGACACGGAGGAGAGAATACATCACTTCCTCTCCTGTGTTTACATTACAGGAGAGGAAGTGATGTCACCGGACATTTTCATTCGCCGGGAGCGATCGAGAGGGGGTGGCCATGAATGAATGGCCGTCCCCTCGTCCGGGATCGCTCCCGAACGAATACCGACCGCCGCAGGCACCGGGCAGGGGCCCGATCGGGCCCCCGACCGGCGGGCAGGCAAGGACGTACATGTAAGCCCTTATGCCTGCCCGTGCCATTCTGCCGACGTACATCGGCGTGCGGCGGTCGGCAAGTGGTTAAATTGTCAAAAATGCCCACCCTCCAAAAGTCACACCCTCCAAATTTTTTCTTTTTTTTAAATTTCGGTCTTTATTTGTTTCTCTAGCAAAAAAAAAAGAAAAACTGTGATGATTAAATACCACCGAAAGAAAGCGCTATTTTTGTGAATTTTTTTTTATAAAAAATGTAATTTGGGCACAGTGTAGCATGACCGCACAATTGTCATTCAAAATGTGACAGCGCTGAAAGCTGAAAATTGGCCTGGGCAGGAAGGGGGTGTAAGTGCCCGGTAAGCAAGGGGTTAAGGTTTGACATGTCTATCTACTCAGTGATACCTTATCTATTATTATTTAACAAAAAATTGGGTACTTTATTGTTCTTGTGTGCTCTAAACTGTATTTTTTTTGGTAATATAATCGAACATAAAAAATTGGAACTACTAATATTTTATTCTTTAGGGTGTTTGCTTTCCGAAAATAGATAATGGTTTGGAAGTTTTATGCAATCTTCAGGCCTAAAATGTTTTTTTTTTTTTTTTTTTTAAACATGCTCTGGCAGTGAAAGGGTTAAAGCTTATATGACATTTAATCAATGGGTTCCGATATACTTTAAATCAAAAGTTAATCCATTGCTTTTCAGTTTCTTCATGGAAGATCAATGTTTTTCTTCTTTTTTTTTTTTCCTTCTTTCACATTGACACTGTAGCTTTCCATTTCAAAGGTTTGTAAACTTGATCAAAATTTAAAGGCGTAATAGGATGAAGTGCTGCCAAATAGAAAGCAGTTATTCTGGCGATCTTTATAAATTGGCCCCGTGGGGGTTGGCAGGGTACGGGCAATGCGAGCACTTTGGAAGAATTCTGTTGCAACATCAATTGTCTGGTTGTCAGCCTGCAGTGCGTGTTTGTGACCTGCGTTTTCTAGCTTGTGTCTCGCGTCCCGCTCATAAGAAAAAAGACATATTACCAGGAATCAGTAAGTACTACATTATAGGTAACGGCTATAAAATACTATACTGAGCCAGGTGCTTGGCTAAGAATGGAGAGTGACAGAAAAACTGGCTGCAGCTGCTCTCTGTGGCTGCTGCCCTGAGGTACTAAACTTGTTATCAGTCATATCAGCAAGAGGTAGGAGCTGCTGAACAGGAAGAGTTCAATAGACTAAGTAAGGAAGCACTGTACTGTGGGAACTGTAGTCCAGAGGAGATAGACTCTACTGTAATCATGAGCTTTTGAACTGCATTTGAGAGAGATTGCCAAGAGGAGGGGAAAGAGCTGCATTTTCAGGACAATGAGGACAATTTCTTGCAATGAGGAAGCCCAGAGAATGCACATAGCTGTCCAGTGTGCACCATCACTGCTACATATCGATGGCCTGGGCGGGATCCCGAGTGGTCCAACAGCAAGAGTCATCTGAGTGCAGAGCAGAGAGTTGACTAATCAACTCTTTAGGAACTTGACATACAGCCATCTAGTAGCCTTATTGCCGCCTGCAGGATTGACTGACTGGGACTAGTCTCATGTGCACCAACAGTACAATTGGGCCCCTGTGCCCATCATATGCAGCCACTGTGCCCACCAAATAAAGCCACTGTCCCCATCATGTGCAGCCACTGTGCCCACCAACTACAGCCACTGTGCCCATCATGCAGCCACTGTGCTTATCATATGCAGCCACTGTGCCCACCAACTACAGCCACTGTGCCCATCATATGCAGCCACTGTGCTTATCATATGCAGCCACTGTGCCCCCCAACTACAGGCACTGTGCCCATCATATGCAGCCACTGTGCTTATCATATGCAGCCACTGTGCCCACCAACTACAGCCACTGTGCCCATCATATGTAGCCACTATGCTTATCATATGCCGCCACTGTGCCCACCAACTACAGCCACTGTGCCCATCATATGCAGCCACTGTGCTTATCATATGCAGCCAGGCACGTCCCCCGGCTTCTTCTGCAGTAGCAGGAAGCGGCGACTCCTGTGTCTGCTTGGCTCCTCAGGCTTCCTCCTCCGCCAAAGCATTAGGCATCCAATAGGATCGCCTAATGCTTTGGCCAATCGGGAGACAGGTCTCACTGACCTGCCTCCTGATTGGTCGGGAGGAACCTTAATGTGAAAATAGGGAAAATTAATTCGCTATGTCACACAACAGGGTGGGATTGGGATGCAGCCAACCCCTGTCACGTACCTTTAAGCAGAGCCCGGAGTGCAGGGAGTGGCCTCTCGTAGACCTCTGACTCGAGAGACCCTGGTAGTGGTGACAGGGGCTCAGGAGCACAGAGGGGCACAAGTGCCTGACTGGATAGCAGATGGTAAAGGCAGAAGACCGTTGAAGGAGGAGGTGTATTGTAGTCCGGTGTCTGAATGCAGGCAAAGGTGAGATAAGGTCCAGCAGACAGTGCGCATGCGCGAGGCTTCCAAGATGGCCGCGATCATCTAAAGCTCCGCTGCCTCGCGGAACGACGGAACCCCTACCGCACGACACGGCTACCCTTCCGCTTCCCGAGCTATTGGGGCGGACTCCCGAAGTGTTGGGGCACATTTCTGAATGACCGGTGGACTGGCTAAACGCAATCTGGGCCCGCTGTTCGCTTCATTGGACGTGAGGGAGAAATCCAAGATGGCCACCGCAGCACAGCTCCTGTCTCAGGATCACAGATCCGCAGGCACAGTGGATTTCAGGTCAGATACAGACTTTCCTCCTCTCCACGCCACCCCAGGCAACCCCAGGGGTCTCCCCAAGGAAGCCACACCGTCCCCGGCCTCCACGGTCTCTCTGCTGGAACGCACCATCCAGGAGTTCTCCCCCTCCCCAGCGGGGACCTACAGGGTTACCCAGGCCGCCATGGCCCCCCACGAGGCTGCTCATGCAGACCCAGTCTCCCACATGGATGCCCTGTTTGGCAAATTCTCTGAACTATTAGAGAGGGGCCTCTCCCAAACTGCCTTGCAAATCACGGGGGAATTGAAAGCTGATTTTATTAACCTAGGCTCCCGGATCGAAACGATCGAACATAAAATGGAGGATACCATAGCCAGATCCATCCAAAACTCCAGGCACATTTATTCAGTACAGGAGCAATTGGACATAGCCATGGCCCGTATAGATGACCTCGAAAATAGGTCACGCAGATATAACGTCAGAATTCGCGGGCTTCCAGAATCAATAACTGATGTGTCCAAGGCGGTGCAAGACCTCATTCAACAGCTAATCCCTGACATCCCAGCTACTAAGCTTGAACTTGACCGGGTCCATAGAACCCTCGGCCCCCCTAGGAAGGATGGCACCCCGCGAGATGTTCTGGCCAAGCCACATCACTTCTCGGTGAAAGAAGAAGTTATGAAGAGAGCCAGATCCCTGCAACACGTCAATTACCAGGGCCACCAGGTTCAGATCTTTGCGGACCTCTCCCCCTCCACTATACAGAGACGGAGAGCTCTAAAACCCCTCTTGCTTGCAATGTCACAAAAAGACATAAAATACAAATGGGCATTCCCATTTGCGGTCAGGTTCACGGACAAAGGGAAGTCTTTTGCCTTCTCCACTTTCCCCGAGGGGGAAAAGCTCCTCACCAGGCTGAAAATCATTTCTCAAGAAGCTGACATGGACACTTCTAACCCTAGCCAAGGATCCAACAAACGACCCACTCCTAACAGCCCACAATCCCCGTTGTGGACCTCCGGAAGAGCCAAGAAGGTCAAGGATAATGCACCCACCTGAGCAACTTCCAGTCCCATTTTCAGACTCTCCATTTTGTGACTGACCGTCCGAGGTCCTGGAGAGGGCCGGAGGACTGCTCCCCAAACATTGAAAGTTTGGCCCTCCAACCCTTTTTGCCCTCCCCTTGCCTAGGACTTGTGCTACCCTTGTGCTACCCTGCTCCCCATTGCCTCCAATAGTCCGGGACGCTATGCAGTACTTCGTCCATCTACTGGACTGCCCGTAACCCCTCATATTTTTTTACATCCCCTCGAAATGGGCCCTAAGGTTGCTTTGAGGATTTCCCAGGGGGCTGCATTCCACAGCACCCACCCTGGATATACCATCCTACCTTATGCCTAAAGAACAGCATTCATTGTTTAGCCCCAGTGTCTTCTAGACATTATGTTTAGCCGTGCCTCAAGAAAAATTCCCTTTTTTTTGTATATTGCTGCTTATATGTTATTGCTATTTAAAGTTGATTTCACAGCTCGGGTAGTTACCCGACTAGGGGTCCCCAGTTCCGCGAGGGACCACATGTGTAACTCTCCCTCCCTCGGCCTATCCCAGGCGTCTGAGGGTCGGGACTTCTGACCTTATGGGTCGGTTGTCTTCATTGTTTTTTCTTGGGATTTCGGGGGGTGTCTCCTGCCCTGATCTCCTCTTTCTCTTCTCAGGAACCCTTTCTTTCCTTGCCCTTTCTCCCCCTCTCTCCCCCCTTGATGGTAAGCTACACCCGTTGAATGTTTACATGACACTATTTTTTTTCTCCTCAGGTTGGGCTGAGCCAACCCAGTCGACATGGTATCCTGGGAGACAACCTTGGGCCACCGATCCCAATGCCCTTACCAAGAACCCCGCTATGGATTGGGTAAGTGAGGTCGCTTTCAGATGCTGGGCTCCCCCTCTGCTCCATGGCTGATCCACAGGCTGCTAGGCTTAAGATAGCCTCCCATAACATTCAGGGTCTTAATTCCCCCATCAAACGGAGAAAAGCCCTTGATTACTACAAATCCCTGAAACTAGATATAATTCTACTTCAGGAAACCCACCTTCCTATCCGGTATAGTCCCAAGTTCCTACATGCCCACTTCCCTCAGTTCTTCTTAGCCAACGCGGAATCCAAGACCAGGGGGGTAGCCATTTTGATTGCCAAAACATGCAAATTTAATAAAAGTTTTGAAAAAGCGGATCCGGAGGGCAGGTATTTACTTGTAAAGGGCACTGTGGGGGACCAACTTTACTCCTTGGTCTCCTACTACGCCCCGAACACGGGTCAGGCCAAATTCTTCGAATCCCTGCTGCGCACCTTAGCACCTCTTTTAGAGGGAACGGTTATTGTCGGAGGGGACTCTAACGTCGCCTTTGATCAAGGACTTGATAAATCCTCCCCCTCACGTTCCCGCTTAACCAGGCCCACGAAGGCAAGCTTACGGATCGCCAAATTGTTGCACGCTCATGGGTTATCCGATGTCTGGCGGGAACTAAACCCCACAAAGAGAGACTACACTCACTTCTCAGCGCCTCACCAATCATATGCACGCATAGACCACATACTTGTCCCCTCCTCGCTCCTTCCCAGGATGCTCAAAGCCTCCATCACTGACACAGTGATCTCGGATCACTCACTGGTAATTGTGACGGCCCTGGGGGGTTCGAGTGGGAGACACCCTAGGCATTGGAGGTTAAATGAATCCCTCCTTTCGGAGCCATCACGAGTTATGGATCTCGACAAAGCATTGCAGGAATATTTCTCTATTAATGCGACTCCTGATGTCTCCCCCGAAACCCTGTGGGCGGCGCACAAAGCATATATTAGGGGAAAATTCATGCAATTAGGTTCTCAAATAAAACGGGAAAGGCATTCAACCATCCTGAAGCTAGAAGAGGAATACTCTAAACTCAGAGCTCTTCACAAAAAGGACCCCCTCCGCACCCCCACCTCCATACTAGACAAGACTCGCTTAGAACTCAATCTCGCCCTCACCACGAAAGCTGAAAAATCGGTTAGGTGGTCTGGCCACAAATTTTACTCACAGGCGGACAAAATAGGCACACTCCTGGCTAATAGACTCTCCCCTAGAACCAAGCTGAGCACCCTCCCTCGGATCAGAAGCGCAGGACTCCCGCCCACGTCTAATCCGGTCACAGTTCTGAATGCCTTTCAGAACTTTTACACCTCTCTCTACAGTAGCTCCCCACCTCCCAAAGATAACCTCCTTCCAAAGTTTTTGGAGGGACTTCCCATCCCGGCCTTATCGGACGTTCACAAACAAGTTATGGAAGCCCCCTTCCAGGCAGAGGAGATACTGGAAGTCATAAAGGCTCTTAAAAAAAGCTCCGCCCCTGGACCCGACGGTCTTTCGATCCCTTACTATAAAGCCTTTGCCAACACGCTAGCCCCTCACCTGGCCAATCTCGGTAATCATAAAGCTAATGGAGACCCCTTGGATCCCCACCTTAACACGGCGTATATCACGGTCATCCCCAAACCTGGCAAGAACTTGGAAGATGTCAGCAACTACAGACCGATTTCCCTTATTAATAATGATCTCAAAATTCTCACGAAAGTTATGGCCAATAGGTTAGCCTCCTTTATCGGACGCTACGTCCACAAGGACCAAGTTGGTTTTATCCCCGGCAGACAGGGACCTGATCAAATTCGGAGGGCGATTGATATTATCTCCATTTTGCAGTCTAATTGGGAAGGGGGACCCGGACAATCTGGCTTCCTCCTTTCCTTAGATATTCAGAAGGCTTTCGACTCGGTCTCATGGCAGTACATCTTCCAGCTCTTTGACAGGTGGGGATTTGGGGCTCGCTTCCTGGGCTTATTACGGGCCTTATACTCCCAGCCGAGGGCCCAAATTCGAATGCAGGGATACCTCTCTGAGCCAATTCCCATCACCAGGGGGACCAGACAGGGGTGCCCCCTGTCCCCCCTCATATTTGCAATAGCCATTGAAACACTTGCGATCGCAGTCCGCCACAATATGGACATTGGAGGTGTCCAATGCGGTAGTCAAACGCACAAATGTGGACTCTTCGCGGACGACATACTGTTGTTCCTCACCTCCCCCCTCACAACCCTGCCCAACTTATCCCGGGTATTGGACGACTTTGCCAAGGTCTCAGGCTTGAGGGTTAATTACTCCAAGTCTGTGGCGTTGAATATTTCTCTCCCCACCCACCAAGTCCTCTCACTCAAACAATCCTTTCCGTTCCAATGGAGTGACACTGCCATCCAATACTTGGGTATCTCCCTTACACCTAAAATAGAGATGTTGTATGCCCACAATTACCCCAAATTATACAGACAGCTGGAAACTGATCTCTCCTCATGGTCTAAACACGAACTATCCTGGCTTGGCCGGATTAACTCCATAAAAATGACCCTTCTCCCCAAAATCCTCTACTATTTTCGAGCCCTGCCAATACCAGTTCGGAAGGACCACCTTTGCTCTCTGCAAAGCAAAATACTGAAATATATCTGGGGTAATAAGGGATACCGTCTACCGCAAAACACGCTCTTCCTGCACAGACGCAGGGGGGGGTTGGGTCTGCCTAACCTCCACAAATACTACCTTGCAGCTCGCCTAGCTCAACTCTCCTCGATCTACTCCAAATATGAGAAACCGGATTGGCAGTCCATAGAACGCTGTTCGGTTCCCTCCTTTACACTAGATTTTCTATTATGGTGCCCGCCCAAAGCCAGGCCGCCCATCATGTCCCCATCCCTATCTCACTCCTGCGCCCTATGGGACGGTCTTCGCAAAGAGCCTTCCCTAGTCTCCACTTTAAGACCCCTTGCTCACATGTTCCGTAATCATGACTTCCCCCCTGGTCTGAACATTGAGGCCTTCAGATGGTGGTTGGACAAGGGACTATACCGGATAGGTCACTTTTTCAATTCCAGGGGTCCGATTTCCCTAGCTTATTGTATCGAACACTTAGAGCTACCAGATACAGAGAGGTTCCGCTTCCAACAAATATCTCACTTCTTGAACTCACTTTGGAAAAACAAACCCCTTCCTCCTTCCTTTACTGAATATGAAGCCTGGTGTGGTGGGATCGGGGAGCAGAGGGGTGGTATTTCAGTGATCTACGCGGCTCTCACTTCCCCAACGGGCAAATCCCCCTATATGACGGCTTGGGAATCTGATCTCCAGACCTCTGGCAGTCTCGAAACCTGGCAGCTGGCCCTAGCCAGATCCTTTCGTGGGATCCAGAACACCTCACTAATGGAGGCTAGCATCAAATTGATAACCAGGTGGTACCTCACTCCAGTAAGGCTAGCCAAAATATATCCCACGGCTAACCCCTTATGTTTCAGGGGGTGCCAACTTCGTGGCTCCATGATCCACATCTGGTGGGAATGCCCTAGACTTCGTTCGTTCTGGACTAAAATCTTCAACTTGATTTACTTAGTCACAGGCTGCCGGGTTCCGAGAACTCCAGAGGTTGCGTTACTCAATACCCCGGTTCCTTTGATGTCTGGTAACATTCAGAAACTAACTTATTTTATCCTATTAGGAGCCAAAATTGCGATTGCCTCAGCATGGAAGCAACCCAAACCCTCCTTCCTCGCAGTTAAGAGGAAGATATCGTGGATAATGTCCCAAGAAAAACTGTCAGGTATTCTGTCAGACACCACGCCTAAATTCCGAAAGGTGTGGGACCCTTGGGCCCGTTACATGGGAATCTCTCTGCTGCCTGGGGTACCCCCAGGCTCTCCCCTAGTGACCAGACCTCACCCCTAAAGCGCCCTCTCGTACATTGAATGCGAAACATTCCCCCGCTATAACCTTCCACCCTTTCAGGACATAGCTTACCTCCCCTTACCCCTCTGTTCTCCTCTTCTCCTCCTCTTTTCTTTTCTCTGTCCTTCTAGTCGTTCTATGTTTTTGGTTTGCTCAACAGAGCTGTAATTGACAGGTTCACCATACAGTCCACTTTAATGTTGCGGTACCCACTGCAGACGGTCCTCCAACTGCTTTATCCCTCTGAGAGGGGGGGGCCTGGGAGGATACTCCCCCATCCTGGCACAGCAAGTTCCCTATTAGGGGTGTCGGGATGGGGGCTCCTGGGAGCTACCCCTAATGGTTCTACTTGGTGGGCTCTCCCGGGGGGGTCACCCTCCGTTTACCTCTTTTTCATGTAGCCCCTCGATGAGGAAGGGCATGCCGACTGTACCCTTTTGATATTGTCTGTCTTTCACTAATGTCTCCTGTTTTCATTACGTACATTGTTACAGCAGGCCCTCCCTGCTGCAGTTAGTTTATGTACTGTTATACGTATGTAAGTGCCTTTACTATAAAATAAAATATTTTGAAAGTAAGGTCCAGCAGACAGCAGAAGGGTTCCTGTAGTCCAGCAACGGCATACAAGTGATTGCAGGAGGTGACAAACAACGGAGGGGTATTGTAGTCCAACAACGGATGCAGGTGCAATGGATAAGCGGAAGCGGAAGAGTCCAGTAGTCTGTGGCCAAAGGTAGAAGGCTACAAACGCAGAAGGAGTACAGCCAAATATTGCGGAGGACTGGGAGGTGTCCTATAGTACAACAGCAAGCAACTTACAGTTGACGGATGGTGTAACAGTCCAGGTCAGGCACAGGCGGGCAGATCAGATACAGAAACGGAATCCAGAAGAGTAGTCGGGTACAAGCCAAAGTCGGGGGGCAGGCAGCAAACAGCAGAATCGGAAACAAGCCGGGTTCGATACGGATCAGGGTACAGGTACAGGTACAGGTACAGGTTCAGGTTCAGGTTCAGATTCGGATACGGATCACCAGGACGCACAGGAACGCTGTTGATCAGGCAGCAAGGCAGTGAGGCATGGATCCAGTTTAAATAGCGCTATTGGCGCCAATTTGCGTCAAACGGCCGCGCGCGCACCCGCGTGCGCTCTCCCGCGCGCGCGCGCGCACGCACCGCCGATCGCGGTAACGCTCCTGGAACTGGGCAAGAGATCTTCTGCGACTTTCGCCGCTCGGACGTCCGTGAGGAGGATCTTCCTGACATTGCCCCCCCCCAATGGGCAGCCTCCGGATGCCCAACTGGGACATCTTACCTGGGTGAGATCTTTTAAATGCCAGAACCAACCTCTTGGCGTGGATGCCAGTCTCTGGTTCCCAGGAGTTCTCTTCTGGACCATACCCCTTCCACTTCACCAGATACTGTACCTGGTTGCGTCTCTTTCTGCAATCCAAAATTGCTTCTACTTCAAACTCCTCTTCACCATTAATAAGCACAGGTTCAGGAGGGCCCACGTTCCGATCGGTGAAGGGATCCTGGATTGAAGGTCTTAAGAGGGACACATGAAACACTGGGTGAATACGCAGCGATTCTGGTAATTTCAGCTCATAAGCCACATTGTTAATTTTCCTGGAAATTGGGAAAGGACCCACAAATTTTGGGCCTAGTTTCCTAGATGGGCATGTTAATTTTAGATTCAGAGTAGATAACCAAACCAAATCTCTGGGTTTTAGGTCGAGCTCCCCTCTCCTCTTTCTGTCAAAAACTGCTTTGTTGCGTTCTTGAGTTCTTGCCATCGTTTCTTGAAGCAACTTGTTATTGGTGCAGAAAAAGTCCAAAGTTTCTTGAACTGCTGGAACCGTGCATTCTGGGATATTGGCTGATAAGAACTGAGGGTGAAAACCATAGTTCGCAAAGAAGGGAGATTGATTAGTTGCAGAATGAACAGAGTTATTGTAGGAAAACTCGGCAAGTGGTAAAAGGGATACCCAATCGTCTTGCGAAAAAGAAGAATAACACCGCAAATACTGCTCAAGGGTCTGGTTCGTTCGTTCGGTCTGGCCGTTGGTCTGGGGATGATAGGCAGACGAGAACGAAAGATCAATTTTCAAGGACTTACATAAAGCTCTCCAAAATTTTGATGTAAATTGTACCCCTCGGTCGGAAACAATGTTCGCAGGTATACCGTGGAGTCTTACAATCTCCTTAATGAAGATCCTTGCGGTCTCAGGGGCAGAAGGTGTACCCTTCATGGGCAGAAAGTGAGCCATTTTGGACAATCTGTCGACCACCACAAGGATAGTGGTGAAGCCTTCTGACGGAGGTAATTCTACAATAAAGTCTATGGAAATCATTTTCCAAGGCCTTTCCGGGATGGGGAGTGGTTTCAGCAACCCCCAGGCTTTGGTCTTGCTACTCTTGTTCTGGGTACAGGTAATGCAAGATTCAACATAAAGTTTACAGTCTCTTAGCAGCTGAGGCCACCAGAAGGTGCGTTGGAGAAGTTCGGCGGTCTTGTGTACCCCAAAATGCCTGGCCAATTTGTGGTCGTGGCAAGACTTGAGAACAGCAACCCGTAGTTGTTGGGGCACGTAGATCTTGTTTTCATGCCATAACAAGTTATTGCTAGAGAGTAAGGTGGTGTTTGAGGGATGTGGAGCTGAAGATGAAGCCTGCTTAAGTTGGGATAGAAGATCTTCCTGGAGCATAAGGAAATTTCCGGGCGCAAGGATGGTGTCTGTGGGTTGAAGAACTTCGGGTTCGCTGAACATCCGGGATAGCGCGTCGGGTTTGGTGTTCTTTGATCCGGGCCTATAGGTTATGTGGAAGGAAAATCTTGTAAAGAACAGTGCCCATCTGGCCTGACGCGGCTTCAGCCTCTTAGCAGTCTTTAAATACTCTAAGTTCTTGTGGTCAGTGTATACCAGAATGGGATGGACTGCTCCCTCCAGGAGATAGCGCCATTCCTCAAGTGCGGCTTTGATAGCGAGTAACTCCCTGTCCCCGACATCATAATTCTTTTCCGCTTCAGACAATTTACGTGAGAAGAACGCCACTGGGTGCAATAAAGCCTTTGGGCCCTGTCTCTGAGAAAGGACTGCTCCCACTGCAACTTCGGATGCATCCACCTCAAGGATGTAGGGTAGCGCAGAATTAGGATGCTTCAGGACAGATGCTGATACAAATTGTTCTTTAAGGGAAGAAAATGCGGCCTGTGCCTCCGGAGTCCACTGGAACTTGATACCTTGTCTCGTTAATCTGGTGATTGGAGCGATGATTGTAGAAAATCCCTTGATGAATTTTCGATAAAAATTCGCAAACCCCACAAAGCGTTGAATTCCTCTTTTATCAGTAGGGGCTGGCCAGTCCAGGATGGCCGAAACTTTTTGCGGATCCATCTTGATTCCATCCACCAAAATAATCAGCCCCAAAAACTGAATGCTGCGACGTTCAAACTCGCACTTCTCAGGTTTTGCGTACAAGCCGTGTTGGCGAAGCCGAGTGAGAACCTTCTTAACGTGTTCCCTGTGAGCTGGCAGAGAGGGGGAGAAAATTAAGATGTCGTCCAGATATACTATAACAAACAGGTCGAGAAAATCTCTAAAGATATCATTCACAAAATGCTGGAAAGTCGCAGGAGCGTTGCATAGCCCAAAGGGCATTACGAGATATTCAAAATGTCCGAAGCGGGTGCGGAAGGCAGTCTTCCATTCGTCCCCGCTTCGGATACGGACCAAATTATAGGCTCTGCGAAGATCCAATTTTGTGAAGATACTAGCTGATCCAAGGCGCTGGAATAATTCGGGTACCAAAGGCAGTGGGTACCGGTTCTTGACTGTAACTTTATTTAAGTCCCGGTAGTCAACACAAGGGCGGAGAGAATGGTCCTTCTTTTCTACAAAAAAGATTCCTGCCCCAGCTGGGGACGTAGAAGGACGTATGAACCCCTTTTTCAGATTGTCGTCAATGTAAGTCCTGAGAGTCTCCAATTCCACTTCTGTTAAGGGAAATATTCTCCCGAAAGGGATTTCGGCTCCGGGAAGGATCTCAATTGGGCAATCGTAGGGTCTATGAGGGGGAAGTGTTTCTGCCCCCTTCTTGCTGAACACGTCCAGGAAGTCATGGTAGGTCTCAGGAACGTGCTGGCGAGTCTCAACATCGGTCTCCATGCACATTAAATGGGGTGAAACCTTAGTTGATTCTTGAAAGCAGTGTTCACGACAATAGGGGGAGAAAAAGAAAATGTTTCCGGTGGACCAGTCTATTTGCGGGTTGTGTGCCCGAAGCCAGGGCATACCCAGTATGATAGAGAAAAGGGGAGATTCAATAATGTCCAGGCAGAGTTGTTCCTGATGGTTACCGGAAATGGTAGCAGTCAAAGGACATGTCTCTTGTGTCACTGGTCCTGATTTGATAGCTGACCCATCGGCAAGGTGTACAGACAACCCTTTCGCCCTGGGCCGTAAGGGCACTTGGAACTTTTGGGCAAACGATAAGTCCATAAATCCACTGCACGCTCCAGAATCAACTATTGCGGGGACTTGAATGTTCCCTCCGGGTAGCTGAAGAGAGACGGGAACAGCCAGGTGAGTAGCATTACTAGGCACAGCAGGTAAAACAGGAGAAGATACAGAAGAATGCTTACGGAATTTGGCAGGACAGGATCTCACGTAATGTCCGGGTTCTCCACAGTAAAGACACAGATTGTTGAGCTGCCGGCGTTGTCGTTCCTCGGTGGTGAGCGTTGGTCTAAGTAAGCCCAGTTGCATGGGTTCAGGCGTGTCAGCAGCAGGATGTGCAGGGGGATTAGGTACACGGGGTAACATCCAGACTGGTCGGGACGGCCCGGCAGTGCGTTCTGTTCTCCGTTCTCTCAAGCGTCTGTCTATCTGGATGGAGAGGTTGATAAGGGCTTCAAGAGTTGCTGGAACACCCACCCGGGCCAATTCATCCTTTAGAGGTTCAGAGAGTCCCATGCGAAACTGGTATCGCAGAGCAGCATCGTTCCAGGTAGTATCGGAACTCCAGCGCCGAAATTCAGACGCATAGTCCTCTGCCGCTCTGCGGCCTTGCTGAAGAGAATATAAAGCCGCTTCCGCTGTGGCCGCCTGCTGAGGATCCTCATAGAGCAAACCCATGGCTTGAAAAAAGGTATTCAGGTTATTAAGGCAGGCTTCCTTTTGCTCCAAAAGGCGGTGGGCCCAAGCCTGGGGCTCACCCAGTAGGAGGGAGATAACAAAACCCACCTTAGTGGATTCTAGAGAGAAGGTTCTGGGTTGAAGTGCAAAAAACAATTCACAGGCATTGCGAAAAGCTCTATACTTGCTGCGATTTCCTGAAAACCTCTCCGGAGTTGGGACCTTGGGTTCAGGGGGTAACATAACCACTGATGGTGCAGAAGAAGTTCCCGACACGGTAGGGCCTGTGGTAGATAAGACCTGGACACGCTCTTCCAATCGAGAATAGCCTTCTTGTAGAGATTTAACAGCCTGGGTAAGTCCAGCAAGATGACGGCATAAATCATCCATGGCCGAATCTCCCTGCGTGGGCTCAGACATGGCTGCCTGATACTGTCACGTACCTTTAAGCAGAGCCCGGAGTGCAGGGAGTGGCCTCTCGTAGACCTCTGACTCGAGAGACCCTGGTAGTGGTGACAGGGGCTCAGGAGCACAGAGGGGCACAAGTGCCTGACTGGATAGCAGATGGTAAAGGCAGAAGACCGTTGAAGGAGGAGGTGTATTGTAGTCCGGTGTCTGAATGCAGGCAAAGGTGAGATAAGGTCCAGCAGACAGCAGAAGGGTTCCTGTAGTCCAGCAACGGCATACAAGTGATTGCAGGAGGTGACAAACAACGGAGGGGTATTGTAGTCCAACAACGGATGCAGGTGCAATGGATAAGCGGAAGCGGAAGAGTCCAGTAGTCTGTGGCCAAAGGTAGAAGGCTACAAACGCAGAAGGAGTACAGCCAAATATTGCGGAGGACTGGGAGGTGTCCTATAGTACAACAGCAAGCAACTTACAGTTGACGGATGGTGTAACAGTCCAGGTCAGGCACAGGCGGGCAGATCAGATACAGAAACGGAATCCAGAAGAGTAGTCGGGTACAAGCCAAAGTCGGGGGGCAGGCAGCAAACAGCAGAATCGGAAACAAGCCGGGTTCGATACGGATCAGGGTACAGGTACAGGTACAGGTACAGGTTCAGGTTCAGGTTCAGATTCGGATACGGATCACCAGGACGCACAGGAACGCTGTTGATCAGGCAGCAAGGCAGTGAGGCATGGATCCAGTTTAAATAGCGCTATTGGCGCCAATTTGCGTCAAACGGCCGCGCGCGCACCCGCGCGCATGCGCACGCGCGCGCGCACCGCCGATCGCGGTAACGCTCCTGGAACTGGGCAAGAGATCTTCTGCGACTTTCGCCGCTCGGACATCCGTGAGGAGGATCTTCCTGACAACCCCATTTTGAAGCCTAGTTAAGGAGATATTTACTGCATCTGCATGTGCCGACATCATCTGCACATGAGCACTGAAGAAATGGCCATGTCGTGCCATTTCTTCAGTAGCTGTGCCGTGACCAGCAGCTCCCGTACGCATGCGTGGGAGTGACGTCATCGCGGCTCCAGCCAATCACAGCACCGGAGCCCGCGAACCCGTAAAATAACTCCGGGAGATATGTCGCCAGTCACCGTGGTGTGCGGGGACCGCTTTGCTCTAAGGCAGTGGTTCTCAACCCTCTAGTGCTGTGACCTCTTGATAAAATTTCCCAAGTTGTGGGGACCCCTAACAGTAAAATGATTTTTGTAGCGTGGGTTGTCAGCACCCAAGGCAAGACAAGTGATTTGCACCCCTAACCCATGGACATTTAGTACTCCCTGAGTCCCTTCCACTCGTACAGTATAAAAAATCCTTATGGTACATTTTAGGAGGTACCACTCTTTCTTTTTGTTCTCTTTTCTTTCCCTTTTATCTTTTTCTATGCTAATTTCTTGTTTCCCCCCCCCCCCCCCCCCATCCCTCTCTCTAGCTGTCTTGATTGTTCTTTCGCTTATTTTTTCTCTCCCTTTTTCTTTGTTCCTCTCCCTTCCATGTATTCTCTATTTTTATTCCTTCTATTACTCCTTGGGGGGGGGGGGGGGGGGGGATGAGTTGCAATACTGGGGGAAGTTGGGATGAGTGGCAATGCTGGGAGGAGTTGGGATGAGTGGCAATGCTGGCGGGGAGTTGGGACGTGTGGCAATGCTGGGGAGAGTTGGGATGAGTGGCAATGCTTGCGGAGAGTTGGGTTGAGTGGCAATGCTGGTGGGGAGTTGGGATGAGTGGCAATGCTGGCGGGGAGTTGGGATGACTGGCAATGCTGGTGGGGAGTTGGGATGAGTGGCAATGCTGGCGGGGAGTTGGGATGAGTGGCAATGCTGGCGGGGAGTTGGGATGAGTGGCAATGCTGGTGGGGAGTTGGGATGAGTGGCAATGCTGGCGGGGACTTGGGATGAGTGGCAATGCTGGTGGGGAGTTGGGATGAGTGGCAATGCTGGCGGAGAGTTGGGATGAGTGGCAATGCTGGGGGGAGTTGGGATGAGTGGCAATGCTGGGGGGAGTTGGGATGAGTGGCAAAGCTGGCGGAGAGTTGGGATGAGTGGCAATGCTGGGGGGAGTTGGGATAAGTGGCATTGCTGGGGGGGAGTTGGGATAAGTGGCAGTACTGGGGGGAGTTGGGATGAGTGGCAATGCTGGGGGGAGTTGGGATGAGTGGCGATGCTGGCGGGAGTTGGGATGAGTGGCAATGCTGGGGGGGAGCTGGGATTAGTGGCAATGCTGGCAGGGAGTTGGGATGAGTGGCAATGCTGGCGGGGGGGGGGGGGGAGTTGGGATGAGTGGCAATGCTGGGGGGGAGTTCTGATCAGCCAACTTAGGTGCTCTTGATCAAGGTTATGGATGCATACCACACACAGTCGGATTATCCGACGACACGGTCCGATAGGACACATTGCGACGGATTCTCCGACCGTGTGTACAAGGGCATAGAGCCGGTGTTATGAAAAACATAAAAAAAAAACACACAAGCTCCCAATGTTGTAGGTCAAAAAACAAATTGGCTTTTTATTTTCATAAAATACCGGCAAGTAAAATATTTGCAAAGCAAAAAATAAAATTAAATAGTGATCACAGCATAAAAAGCAATATGGGGAGCGGAGAAACCAGGCCCGGACAGACCAGGATTCAGTAACCCCTGGCAAATCATCAATTGACCCCCAGGTTGAGAACCACTAATCTAAGGTAAGTATTTTATAATGAGCTAGTATGCCATGCTTACTAGCTCATTATGCCTTTGTCTTGCAGGTTTTATTTTTTTATTTTTCAGAGTTTACAACCACTTTAAGTCTAGCGCACCGGTGCGGAATGTTGGGTGGCATCGGCCGGTTAAATATAGAAACCGGCCAACATTCAGCCTGTGTGTACGGCAGCCAGTCCAACAGAAGCTGGCCATTCAGCCAGCTTCTGCTGAAAGGGCATAACGGAAAAAGTGCCAGTGGCTGAGAGTGCTGACCAGGGGCGGACTGACAGCCCATGGGGCCCCCGGGCAAAAGGAGAACATGGGGCCCCCTTTGTCTCCGCCCACGTTCAAGCTACATCCACACAAAGCCCCACCTACATATTGCACTGCCCACATTGCATCCGTTCAAATAATTTCTCTACACTATGTTCAAAATAAATGTTTATTATAGGTATTAAAGAAAAATAAAATGCACATTAAAGTGCAACAATGGTATGGGAGCAGGTGGCCACATCGTCTGATTGTTTCTAGGGTGAACCGGTGGGGTGACCAATGTAAGGAACATTCTTCTACTGACCATCAATGTAAGGAACATTCTTCTACTGACCATCAATGCAAGGAACATTCTTCTACTGACCATCAATGTAAGGAGCATTCTTCTACTGACCATCAATGTAAGGAACATTCTTCTACTGACCATCAATGTAAGGAACATTCTTCCCACTGATCACCAATGTAAGGAACATTCTTCTACTGACCATCAATGTAAGGAACATTCTTCTACTGACCACCAATGTAAGGAACATTCTTCTACTGACCACCAATGTAAGGAACATTCTTCTACTGACCACCAATGTAAGAACATTCTTCTACTGATCACCAATGTAAGGAACATTCTTCTCACCGATCACCAATGTAAGGAACATTCTTCTCACTGATCACCAATGTAAGGAACATTCTTCTCACTGATCACCAATGTAAGGAACATTCTTCTCACTGATCACCAATGTAAGGAACATTCTTCTACTGACTACCAATGTAAGGAACATTCTTCTCACTGATCACCAATGTAAGGAACATTCTTCTCACTGATCACCAATGTAAGGAGCATTCTTCCCACTGATCACCAATGTAAGGAACATTCTTCCCACTGATCACCAATGTAAGGAACATTCTTCTCACTGATCACCAATGTAAGGAACATTCTTCTTACTGATCACCAATGTAAGGAACATTCTTCCCACTGATCACCAATGTAAGGAACATTCTTCCCACTGACCACCAATGTACGGAACATTCTTCTCACTGATCACCAATGTAAGGAACATTCTTCTCACTGATCACCAATGTAAGGAACATTCTTCCCACTGACCACCAATGTACGGAACATTTTTCTCACTGATCACCAATGTAAGGAACATTCTTCTCACTGATCACCAATGTAAGGAACATTCTTCTCACTGACCACCAATGTAAGGAGCATTCTTCTCACTGACCACCAATGTAAGGAACATTCTTCTCACTGACCACCAATGTAAGGAACATTCTTCTCACTGACCACCAATGTAAGGAACATTCTTCTCACTGATCACCAATGTAAGGAACATTCTTAGTGTACAGATGGCAGTGTTAGAGCCCTTTCACGCTGGGGCGGGCCGGCGATAAAGTGGTGCTATTTTTAGCGCCACTGCACCGTCGTTTTAGCAGCGATATTTGCCCACTAGTGGGGGGTTTTACCCCCCGCTAGTGGCCGAAAAGGTTAAAACCACCACAAAGCGATGCTGGCGGTATAGCTGTGCTGCCCCATTCATTTCAATGGGCAGGAGCGGTGGAGGAGCAGTACATACACTGCTCCTTTACCGTGCCAAAGATGCTGCTAGCTGGACTTTTTTTAGCGTCCAGCCAGTGCACCGCTCCAGTGTGAAAGCCATTGGGGCTTCACACTGGAGTGTGAGGAGCGGCTCTTTCAGGGCACTTTGCAGGTACTATTTTTAGTGTTATAGCGCCTGCAGAGCACACCAGTGTGAAAGGGGTCTTAGGGATAAGCACCCAGTGTATACATTTCAGTGATATATATATATATATATATATATATATATATATATGGAATAACACTCACTTAGCCCAAGTTCACACTGACAGCGGGAATGAAAGTGTGCGAGTTCAGCTTAACTCGCACAATTTCAGAACCGCATGTCAGTATGTGTTTGGCAGAGATTTCAAAGACATCTGTGCGGGTTGCTGTACAGATGTCTATGGAAATCGCACCCAGAAGTCGCCCAAAGTAGTACAGAAACTACTTTTGGGAATCAGTGTGACGCTGCAAATGCACCGTCACACTGATTCAGGTAGTGCCATTGCCAACAATTTGCCATGCAATTTCACATGTTAAATCGCATGCCAAATTGCTCCAATGTGAACCAAGGCTAAGTGCTATTCCCTATATATAACACTGATATCTATACACTGAGTGGCATTCAGTGTAACAGATATCAGTGTGCACTAGTGAATAGCACCTGGTAAATAGGCACATTGCAAGAGGAAAGGAAAAAGAACACCCATTCATACTACAATAACTGTAACTGCTGTGCTGTCATTATCACACTGACCTGCTGCTGCACACAAGGCAGGTCAGTGTGTTCCACGAGGAGTTAACTCTGTGCCTGTGGGCTCTCTCCTCTGTGTGCACTCTGCAGGCTCCATATCGACTGTCCCGTGCGGCAGTGATGTGTGTGGCCCCGCCCCCCTCTGCTGAATTCCTCGGGGGGAGAGGTGGCCAAAGCGCCTGTCTCTGCAATGATCCCCGCACGGCTGACGTGACAGGGCTCCATGAACATCTATCTCATTCCCGGCCAGCTCGCTCCTCTTCTCTCCTATAGCTCTGCATGAGCAATTGCACTGTGTGCACTGGTTCCTCGGGGCTATACTCTTAGTCTCTCTCCAATTAAGCATTTTAAGATGCGGGCACCTCAAGGGGCAGACTGAGCCGGCCCCCCCCCACCTCGGGGCCCTCGGTCGGCGACCGAGTGACCGAATGGTCAGTCCGCCCCTGGTGCTGACTGGTGTGTTCTGAAGGGGGGGTGTCCACAGTCAGAACACAATAGCTCAGCAGGGGAGAGCACTGTACTAACATTGCAAAGTTAGTACAACAGCTCCTCCCTAACTGTCTTTTTTTTTTTTTTATAACTCGCTGGGTTGAACGAAAAAAAAAAATGAGTAGTGTGTACTAGGCTTAAATGATATAATGTGTGTTTTATTTTATATTGGCTAGCTTATTGGCTTTTCCGTGCTATAACATTAGTATTTTAAGGATGCTGGTCTTTCACTGCATTGCCATTAATGTGATCCCTTATTAAGACTGCAATATTCTGCTGCTCAGCACAAGGGGTGGGGGGGGGGGGGGGGGGGGTGTTGGAATGCTCTGACACACAATTAGCTTATATACATGATAGCAATTTGTCACATTCAGCCACAATTGGAGAGGAGATCCCTGCTCAGCCGAAGATTTACTGCAATAATTTCTCTTTAAAGAATGGAAGTAAAACATGTTCCTAAATGACCCACTGATTGAATGAGAAGGGAGCCTGAATGTTATTACAGTCCCAGCGAGGCGACATTCGGCAGCTGCTGCCAGGGGAACGCCGAGCCATTACTGCACTGTCCAGGTCACGCCCGTCTGCAGCTTTGTCACCCTCTGATGGGTGCTTCTAATTTCATTTTGGATAAATATCTTCTTCAATACAAAGTTCGAAAACTCAGCATTATTTGCTTGTTATTAATTTACTTTTATTGCAGACCTAAAATGCAAGGTCCGCATATGTAGCTACCCCCACTCCCTGTTCATAAAATGCTACATTATGGAAAAAAATTCATTGAAAAATACCTTACTCCGAGGGTCCGACACGCTTCCTGCTTGCTGTCGTCAACATCACTGGGCCTCACAGAGGAATCTTGGAAAACCTCTGAATCCTCATAAGAGAATTTTACTTCATTGTACACAAATCCAAACACGACCTAGGCGGAGTGAAATGAAACAGATTTTACCATTAGGGGCACCATCCCTTCAAAATGTATTAACACCAAACTATATACACCAACAAAAGTATTGGGACACCTGCCTTTACACGCACATGAAATTTAATGGCATCCCAGTCTTGGTCCGTAGGGTTCAATATTGAGTTGGCCTACCCTTTGCGGCTATAACAGCTTCAAATCTTCTGGGAAGGCCGTCCACAAGGTGTAGGTGTAGGATTGTGTCTATGGGAATGTTTGACCGTTCTTACAGTGCATTTGTGAGATCAGGCACTGATGTTAGAAGAGAAGGCCTGTTTTGCAGTGTCCACTCTTATTCATCCAAGTCAAATTCATTCAGTCAAGTTCCTCCACCCCAAAACTCGCTCATCCATGTTTTTATGGACCTTGCTTTGTGCACTGGTGCACAGTCATGTTAGAACAGGAAGGGGCCATCCCCAAACTGTTCTCACAAAGTTGGGAGCATAAAATTGTACAAAATGTCTTGGTATGCTGATACCTTAAGAGTTCCCTTCACTGGAAGAAGTCCAAGTCCAACCCCTGAAAAACATACCTTGGTTTGTGTACTGGTCCTTATCATTGGTAGAGGGGGGATTATGGTGTGGGGTGGTTTTTCAGAGGTTGGACTTGGCTCCTTAGTTCCAGTGAAGGGAACTCTTAAGGCGTCAGCATACCAAGACATTTTGGACAATTTCATGCTCCCAACTTTGTGGGAACAGTTTGGGGATGGTCCCTTCCTGTTCCAACATGACTGCACACCAGTGCACAAAGCAAGGTCCATAAAAACATGGATAAGCAAGTTTGTGTAAGCTGTGTAAGCAAAAGAACCCACTCTGAATAGTTTCTCCTGCTGGCTCTGGTTGCTCGCTGCTACTAAGACAGAGGCCTGCAGTACCTCTCCCCGGAGGCCTAGTAGTTTAAAAGCCTGTTCTGAATGGTGGACTACTGTTCCCAGGCAGCAAATCCTGTGCCAACAGGCCACGTGGATTTGACACAACTCCCCACAGTCTCTCCCCTGATCCAGGGCTCCTCATCAATGACCGTGTAATGATGAGGACTTCACCAATGACTGTGTAAAGGCGAAGCACCCCAACACCAAGGCCAAACTGGAAAAGCAGGGAGAGAAGGAAACAGGGAAGAAATACAAAGCTAATAATCTTACTTCTAACAAATAGAGTTCTGATATTACCCCCTCATTATAATATGTGTCAGTATATTATACTCAGTCTCACAATAAAAGAATGACATTTGATTCTATTTACCGTATATACTCGAGTATAAGCCGAGATTTTCAGCCTCTTTTTTGAGGCTGAAAGTGTCCCCCTCGGCTTATACTCGAGTCATCGCTGTCTGCCTGCTCGATCAGCGTGTCGAGCAGACAGACAGCGGACATTCTACCCTTCAAACGCCGCGCCTCCGCCTCCGCCTTCGCCTGTGATAGGCGGAACACTGAATTTCCCAGCAGCCTGTGTTCCGCCTATCACGGACATCATCTCATCCTCGTACTACGGACGAGGATGAGACGATGTCCGTGATAGGCGGAACACAGGCTGCTGGGAAATTCAGTGTTCCGCCTATCACAGGCGAAGGCGGAGGCGGAGGCGCGGCGTTTGAAGGGTAGAATGGCCGCCGAGGCGCCGACGAAGAGCGGCGATCCTGGCAAGGCACGGGACGGAGGCAAGGCACGGCACGGCACGGGACGGAGGCAAGGCACGACACGGGACGGAGGCAAGGAGGCAAGGCACGGCACGGGACGGAGGCAAGGAGGCAAGGCACGGGACGGAGGCTCGGGACACAGGCTCGGGACACAGGTAGGCTGGACACACACACACACACACACACACACACACACACACACACACACACACACATGGACACACACACACAGGGATGGATGGATGGACACACACACACACACAGGGATGGATGGATACACACACACACAGGGATGGATGGATGGATGGAGACACACACACACAGGGATGGATGGATGGAGACACACACACACAGGGATGGATGGATGGATGGAGACACACACACACAGGGATGGATGGATGGATGGACACACACACACACAGGGATGGATGGATGGATGGACACACACACACAGGGATGGATGGATGGATGGACACACACACACACAGGGATGGATGGACGGACACACAGGGATGGACGGACACACAGGGATGGACGGACACACAGGGATGGACGGACACACACACAGGGATGGACAGGCATGTCTCACCCTCGGCTTATACACGAGTCAATAAGTTTGCCAGTTTTTTTGGGGGTAAATTGGGGGCCTCGGCTTATATTCGGGTCGGCCTATACTCGAGTATATACGGTACATCTATTTTTGCATTTGAGATTGGGATTAGGATTTATGCAATTACTTGGGCAAGAAATGGGGCTGATTACAATACACAGATACATATTATAATGGGGCTTAATATCCATCATAATAATAATAATAGTGCCCCATCATTGGTATTAGTGGGAGGAATAATTCCGACTGTTGTTGGTAGTGGAAAGAACAGTGCCTCATCTTTGGTGTCAGATGGAGGAATAGTGTGCCGTCAATGATATTATTGTGAAGAATAATGCCCCAGCATTAGTGTTAGTGGGAGGGAGAGTGCCCCATCAATGATATTAGTGGGAGGAATACTGCCCCATATTTGGTGTCATTGGGAGTTATAGTGTTTCGTCATTTATATAAGTGGAAGCAATAGTGCTTCATTGTTGGTGTAAGTGGAAGGTATACTGTTGTGAATCAATGCAAGGAATAGTGCCCCATCTTTGGTGTTATTGGAAGGTATAGTGTTCCATCATTTATATTAATGGAGGTAATAGTGCCCCATTGCTGGTGTCAGTGGGAGAAATAGTACTTTGAATCAGTGGGTGGAATAGTGTCCTGTGAGACAAGCAAATTGGCACATTTGGTCCACGAGCTACAGTTTGGAGACCACTGGTTTAGGGCCTAGAGAATTTCTGCTGCACTGCTGGAGAGCACTTCCAAAAGGAGTGGAGCAGGAAGATGTCTTCCAGCATGGAGCATCTTGAGAAGCCACTTCACTGCTAAATAGTGTCCTGGAGGCCTGGGTGCATATTCTGAGAAGTTCTGGCTGCTCATCCTAGAAGATAAATGTGCTACCTGGTTGAGCTTAACAGTCCACCAATTAAAGTGGTTGTATACCCTTACAACCAAATTTGACCTACAGGTAAGCCTAGATTAAGGCTTACCTGTAGGTCCAAGAAAAATCTCCTAAACCTACACGGAGATATTTGCCGAAAGACAGGCACCACTGTCTACAGCGAATGCGCCGTAGACAGCGGCGCGCAGGTGCAATGAGCGCGCCGCGGTCAACGGCGATATGCCGTGAGTGTCGGCTCCCGTGCGCATGCGCGGGAGTGATGTCATCGCGGCTTAGCCGAATGACAGCGGCGGAGCAGCGAGACCCACGAGAAGATGGATGCGCCGGACTACAGGGGACAGCGGTGACTTCGCTGGCTCCTGTATTTTAAAGATTTTAAAGGACTTTTTTTCCTGCAGAAATTACACTTTGTGCAGGGACAGTTCTAAGCACGGAAAACATGCACCCCTTCACAGGCATACTATAGACACCCCCCAGGTATGAAATTTAAAGGAATATTACACTTTTATTGTTTCACTTTAATCATTATTAAAATCACTGCTCCTGAAAAAACATCCGTTTTTAAAACTTTTTTTTGCATTGATCCATGTCCCCTGGGGCAGGACTCGGGTCCCCAAACACTTTTTAGGACAGTAACTTGCATATTAGCCTTTAAAATTAGCACTTTAGATTTCTCCCATAGACTTGTACAGGGTGTTCCGGCTTTTCGAATTTGCCGCGAATAGCCCAAATTGTTCACTGTTCGCTGAACAGGCATTGTTCGAGTCGAACATGAGTTTGACTCGAGCTCGAAGCTCATCCCTACCACCAATACAGATTGCCTGTCTCGGTGTCACGATCTAGGATGAGGCCGAGATGCTGAGAGGGCTCCCCTTGCGGCCGAGCGCAGTACAACCCTGAAGTTGGCACAGGGATGTAGTGCCCACAGTAGCACAGGTTGCCAGGTAGCAGTAGTAGAGACCAGGTAGCAGATGGATAAGCCTGGATGGACAACTGTGCTTAGGAGATCCGAGAGTAGGCAGCGGAAATCCAGAGAATGGTCAAACAAGCCGAGGTCGGGTGCAGGAAGCAGATCTGGAGCGTCAGGTACAAGCCAGGAGTCGGAGCCAGGAGAACAACAGGAACGGGTCAAACAGGCCGGGTCGGTACACAGAAGATCGGATAACAGGGAGCACAGGTACAGGTTCACAGGAGAGCTGACGATAATCCAGCAATGCAGGAGTGTCAGGCGAACGTTTAAATAGGCCGCCTGACCGGGTCACGTCGCGGGCGCGTCGGAGCGATCGTACGTCTACGTCTAGTGCGTTGCGTATTCGTGGCATCGCCGCGTAAGCCCGCCCGGTTAGGCGTCGCGTCGGTCGTACGTCTAGTAACTACTTTGCGCTTGCGTAGGCGCCGACGCGCGTTAACACGGACGTATCTTATGAGACTGCGGCTATTTCCCTGACAGTGCCCCCCCCCAAGGGGCAGCCTCCGGATGCCCAACCGAGCCCACTTTTCAGGATACCGGGTGCGGAACCTACGTAAAAGTTCAGGAGCATGTACATGATCGGCAGGCTCCCATGAGTTCTCTTCAACAGGATACCCCTTCCATTTAATTAAAAACTGGATGGTCCTACCTCTCCGACGACAGTCGAGGATGGACTCAACCTCGTATTCGGTTTCTTCACCAACTCGAACTGGAGGCGGAGGCATTTCTTCTCTTCCTGAAAATGGACTAAGGGTAACAGGTTTAAGGAGGGAAACATGAAATATAGGATGGATCTTAAACGAATCAGGCAAAACAAGTTCAAAGGCTACGGGGTTAATCTCCCGTTTGATTTCAAAAGGACCCAGAAATTTAGGTCCCAGTTTCCGGGAAGGAAGAGGCAGTCTAAGATTTGTCGCTGAAAGCCACACCTTATCCCCTGTCTTAAAGATGGGGTTGATTCTCTTCCTTTTATCATACTGCTTCTTGTATTCCTCCTGGGCCCTTCTCATGGTGTCTTGAAGTATTAGATAGTTCGAGTGAATGAAATTTACTCGGTCTTGAACTGCCGGGACGGATGACTCAGGGATGGTGTTAGGCAGAAATGAAGGGTGGAATCCGTAGTTTGCCCAGAAGGGTGACTGGTTGGTGGAGGCGTGCACAGAGTTATTATAGGCGAATTCCGCACAAGGTAGCAAGGAAACCCAATCGTCCTGGGAGAAGGAGCAGAAGCATCGCAGGTATTGCTCTAGTGTTTGATTGGTTCTTTCGGTTTGTCCATTACTCTGTGGGTGATAGGCAGATGATAAACAAATCTTAATTGAGAGCAATTTACACAGTTCCTTCCAAAATTTAGAGGTGAATTGTACCCCTCTGTCTGATACAATACTATCAGGTACCCCGTGTAGCCGGACAATCTCTTTAATAAAAGTTTTTGCTGTATCTAGGGCAGAGGGAGTCCCCTTAAGCGGCAAGAAGTGTGCCATCTTGGACAGGCGGTCCACGACCACCAAGATGGCCGTAAACCCTTCAGAGGGAGGTAGTTCCACAATAAAATCCATGGAAATTTCTCTCCATGGTTTTTCCGGGACTGGCAGTGGTCTTAGTAGACCCCAGGGTCTGATGTTAGGTCCTTTGTTGCGCTGGCAGGTGGTGCAGGAATCTACGTATGCCTTACAGTCCGCTTTTAAGGTAGGCCACCATAGGGACCGCCGTACAAGGTCCGTCGTCTTCCGCACTCCAAAGTGGCCTGCAAGTGGGTGATCGTGGAAGGTCTTCAATACTAGTAACCTGGCCTGCTGGGGAACAAAAACCTTGTCCTGGTGCCATAGAAGCCCTCCTTGACTCCTCAGGGCAGAAGCTTCGGTCTCCGTGCACTGTCTAGTAGCCAGTTCAATAGAAGATTTCAGGTCTGGTTGTATTAACAAGAAATTCTGGGAGGACAAAATTGTACTAGGTGGGGCCCCCTCGGGGGTATCGGGGAACATCCTAGATAAGGCATCCGCTTTGCTGTTTTTAGATCCCGGGCGGTAGGTGATATGGAAATGGAATCTTGAAAAGAACAAAGCCCACCGGGCCTGTCGGGGTCTTAGGCGTCTGGCCGTACGGAGATACTCCAAGTTTTTGTGATCTGTGAAAATTAAAATGGGGTGAGCGGCACCCTCTAGGAGGTACCTCCATTCTTCAAGAGCGGTCTTGATCGCTAGAAGTTCCCGGTCCCCTACATCATAGTTCTTCTCTGGGGGACTCATCTTCCGAGAGAAGAAGGCTACAGGGTGCAGTAAGGCCTTGGGACCTTGGCGTTGGGATAAGATCGCCCCGGTGGCCACCTCCGAGGCATCAACCTCTAGTACGAAGGGTAAGGCGGGATCTGGGTGTTGCAGGATGGGCGCAGAGGTAAATAGGGTCTTGAGCTGCTCAAAAGCGGACTGGGCTGCTGGGGACCAATGGAACTTGGTGTGCTGGCGAGTAGTCAAGGTGATGGGGGCTACGATGGTGGAGAAGCCCCGTATAAACCTTCGGTAAAAGTTTGCGAAGCCAATAAACCTCTGTACACCCTTCTTGTCAGCAGGAGCGGGCCAATCCAAAATGGATTTCACCTTCTGCGGGTCCATGGCAATTCCCCCCGTGGAAATAATGAGTCCCAAGAAATGGATAGATTCCTTCTCAAAGTCACACTTCTCGGCTTTGGCGTATAACCCGTGAGTTCTAAGAATACTTAGTACTTTCCTAACATGTACTCTGTGAAGCTCTAGTGAGGGTGAAAAAATCAGGATGTCGTCAAGGTAGGCGACAACAAAGTGGTCAAGGTACTCCCGAAAAATATCATTGATAAAATGTTGAAAGGTTGCCGGGGCGTTACATAGTCCAAAGGGCATGACCAGATATTCGAAATGACCAAATCTTGTTCTGAACGCGGTCTTCCACTCGTCCCCCTCCCGGATACGGACAAGATTATAAGCCCCACGTAGGTCAAGTTTTGTAAAAATACGAGAGGTACGGAATCTCTGGAGAAGTTCAGGGATAAGCGGAAGAGGATACCGATTCTTGAGGGTAATATTATTTAATTCCCGATAGTCCACACATGGCCTTAGGGTCTTATCTTTCTTCTCCACAAAGAAGATACCTGCTCCGGCAGGAGATGAAGAGGGACGAATGAATCCCTTGGCCAGGTTTTCGTCGATGTACTGTCGTAGAGCCTCCAATTCTGTCTCCGAAAGGGGAAATATCCGACCAAAAGGAATGGGGGCCCCAGGTAGTAATTCAATGGGGCAGTCATAGGGGCGGTGAGGAGGTAGAGTATCGGCTTTCCTCCTATCAAAAACGTCTCTGAAATCCTGGTAGATTGTTGGTATGCGAGAAGCCGGACTAGATGTGGGTTGTATGGTCAGACAGCCGGGCAATTCGTGAGGGATGAAGTCCAGACAGTGCTGCTGGCAGTAGACAGATGTGAAGAAAACCGCCCTTGTGAGCCAATCGATCTGGGGGTTGTGAGCCTGTAGCCAAGGGATCCCTAGGATAACAGGGAACATCGGGGAGCTCAGAATGTCGAATTTAAGGAATTCTTGGTGACCCGAATCGGTGATTGTCAGGATGGGACTAGTTTCCTGGGTGACATGACCTGAACTAGGTAAGGAGCCATCGGCCAAACGGACGGTCAGGCTCTGTTCCTTGCGATTCAGTGGGAGAGCCAGACTCCTGGCCAAGGTTAAGTCCAGAAAGCAACTACAGGCTCCGGAATCAATGATTGCTTGTAGAGGGATCCTGCTGCCCGCCACCATCAACGTGACTGGAAGAGTGATGTGGGCAGAAGCTGTCATTGCTACCTGAAGGTGAGAGGGAGTGTTTGAGGCTGGTTTACTCAGCCTTGTAGGGCAGTTGCTAATAAAATGTCCTGATTTCCCACAGTAGAAGCAGAGGTGTGCCTGACGGCGGAGCAGTCTCTCTTCAGAGGTTAAAGCGGGACGGGGAATGCCCCTCAGAACGGGGGATACTGCTGGGCGAACTGGAGGTGGGGCCTGGATGGAGCAAGTGGTTCGGGAGCGTTCTAGCTGACGTTCCCGTAGACGCCTGTCAAGCTGGATGGCGAGTAGGATGAGTTCTTCGAGTGTAGTGGGAATCTTTAGTCTGGCCAACTCATCCTTAAGAGCTTCGGACAACCCCATACGATATTGAAATTTGAGGGCCGCCTCATTCCAGCCGGAGTCAGAGCTCCAGGTACGGAACTCCACTGAATAGTCCTCTACAGGTCGCCCACCCTGGCGAAGAGCATGCAAAGCTGACTCAGCTGTAGCCGTCCGGAAAGGGTCATCATACAGGCGGGCCATGGCTTCAAAGAATAAGTCCAGAGTATTCACATAAGGGCTGCATTGTTCCAACAGGCCGTGGGCCCATGTCTGGGGGTCGTCCCTCAGTAAGGAAATGGTGAATCCCACCTTGGTTGCCTCTGAAGCAAAGGTCTGAGGTTGCAGGGAGAAGTAGAGGAAACAGGAGTTTCTGAAGGATCTGAATTTTCTTCGGTCCCCGAAGAAATGTTCTGGAGCCGGGACTCGTGGTTCTAGGACCGCTGAAATTGTAGACGCCGGAACTTGACCAGAGCAGGTGGGTGGCTCAGGCGGGTGTTGCAGGCGCTCCTCCAGCCGGTGATGTTTCTCTCGGAGCTCTTGAATAGCTGGAGCAAGGGCCGAGAGTTCTTGTAGGACGGCCTCTAATGGGGAGTCACCTCTGTCGACCTCTGTCATGGCTGGATTATACTGTCACGATCTAGGATGAGGCCGAGATGCTGAGAGGGCTCCCCTTGCGGCCGAGCGCAGTACAACCCTGAAGTTGGCACAGGGATGTAGTGCCCACAGTAGCACAGGTTGCCAGGTAGCAGTAGTAGAGACCAGGTAGCAGATGGATAAGCCTGGATGGACAACTGTGCTTAGGAGATCCGAGAGTAGGCAGCGGAAATCCAGAGAATGGTCAAACAAGCCGAGGTCGGGTGCAGGAAGCAGATCTGGAGCGTCAGGTACAAGCCAGGAGTCGGAGCCAGGAGAACAACAGGAACGGGTCAAACAGGCCGGGTCGGTACACAGAAGATCGGATAACAGGGAGCACAGGTACAGGTTCACAGGAGAGCTGACGATAATCCAGCAATGCAGGAGTGTCAGGCGAACGTTTAAATAGGCCGCCTGACCGGGTCACGTCGCGGGCGCGTCGGAGCGATCGTACGTCTACGTCTAGTGCGTTGCGTATTCGTGGCATCGCCGCGTAAGCCCGCCCGGTTAGGCGTCGCGTCGGTCGTACGTCTAGTAACTACTTTGCGCTTGCGTAGGCGCCGACGCGCGTTAACACGGACGTATCTTATGAGACTGCGGCTATTTCCCTGACACTCGGCTTAAAGATTCATAGCTTAAAGATCCATAGCATGTATTGACTGCTACTATTAGAGAAGTCTGAACCCACATTAGCCTGTTTTTGGGTTTCCTGTGTCCTAACCCTCTCTCCTGTGTACATCTTGCTTTACTAAACTTTTTGAAATGTTCTATAGTGACAGTGCCCAATTCCTTTTTTCCCCACAAAGAGTCAAGTCGCCAAGACACATAGGGGTCCTTCTCATTTGCCCGTAGGTAAGAGGGAAGGTAAGAGGGCGCTACATTTGCATAAGAATTTTTAACATAAATGAAAAAACATCATAATGGCCTTCTTTGTTTTATGACTGTGTTAAAAAGCAACCTCAAGTTGTGATGGGTTACCGAGCTTCATGGTTCTTGACAGGACTTTATTAGATAAGCCTCAGTGTGTCATTTAGCACCAATGACATTTCTCTGCTCCGTTCTTCAGCTCAGCAAACTTGGTCATTACATCTTGTCCTGGAAGAAAAATCAAAGAGAAGCCACATTGATTTAAGAGCCTGGATGTGTGTGCCATCCCTCTTTAAATGGCACTTTTCCAAATTACAAGACGCTACAAGCTCTAATCATAATCTTAAACTTTCCTTTGCAGGTTCAGAAGGTCACCGACGGATTTATCTGTACAGCGGGGCTTTGATTTAAAGGACAACTATTCAACCAAAAATAAATGAGGATTATTATGTTAAAATATTGATTTACTTACAGTATCGGTGATGAATCTCTACCGCCAGGCATAATGTGTGTTTTTTATTTATTTTTTATCGCTCTGATGTTGGCGGTCCTATAGCCAGAAAGATCCATCTATCTTTCATAAGTTGCTCAGCCAAGCATTGAGTAGAGATTATTGAACAAGGGGATGGAGTCACACTTTCACCGTTTTTTTTTTTTACAAAGCGTACATGTCATATGCACACAAGGCAACCAACTGCATTGTGGGTTGAATTGATGTCCATGAACGTAGACTAGATTGTTTTTCCAGGAAGGTATGACATCATTGTGCATGGTTGGAGCCCGAAAAAAACTCACTAAATAATAATCAGCTGTTGCCTGCGACCATATGTTCTGGGAACACCTGATCTTGAGCCTTTGGAGCTGTGAACTAGGAATTCCTGACTCCACCCTTCAAAGTCTCATCTGTTAGGTTAATTGTAACTGTAGCGCCCTGCTCCTAATAGGCAGACGCTATTATTTTTTCAAATTTAGTTGTCCGAAGCTGTAGTCTGGCTCAGACTAATTTTCTCTAAAAGTTCTGGTTTCTGTACCAGTCTAGCTGGGTTGCACTGGTAACAACTTGACCACAGGTGAAGCTGTCACCACCGGTAGGTGTGGAAATGCAGCAAGCTGGATGTATTGAATACCACCTCTTGCTCGGAAATAGCTCAGTAGGAGTGTTTTCCCTGCTGTACATTCCAGGAGAGGGTATTTAAGGTACCAATGCTATTTTTGGTGGTTCGTTTTCCGGGGTCCGCTATCCTGACCTCATGGCCCTCCTGGCCTGGGGTCTGTGTCGCATGGTCCTGCTCCTTGGGTCCGGCTGGCCCGAGGTTCTGCAGCTGATAGAGTAGGCCCACAGCAGTCTTGAGGCCTACTGATCCAGGGGTAGTCCTGTGCCATCTCGCTTGCGGGGAGAGGCCAAGAAAACAGGAGGATCCATGGGAGGACTTTTCTAGTAGAGGACCGAGCGCAAGGCTGGTGTCTCTGGAGGAGCCTGGAAACTCAGTTGGAGGACGCAACCCGGATCAATACCCATAAAGTATCGCTTGGTCTGCTGAAAGATCCTGGTACTGTATGGTAATTCTTTAATACTCTCAAGATTTCTAATTTCAATTGACAAATCTGTGGCAGAGACTTTGTTGAGCATCTCATCGGTTGCTAGGTAAAGTGAGAGGGGCCTATGCGGTGGTTGCTGGATCCAGTCTGTGGAGCTGTTTGTCCTCTGGATCTGACCAATACCTCTAACCCACAATTACCAATCCTGAATAAATGTTAAAAAAAGGACTAAGTGTCGGATTCATCATCATTTGGGCTACTTTCCAACGGGACCCCCTGTGACAGAGAGGCGAGCAGGTGAGGTAACGGTAAGCTTTCCTCTGTAAAATTCAAGCCTAACTCCAATTTTTGAGACCCCCAATCCCCCTCCCTGATGCCCCCCATTATCCTTTTATTTTTACTGTTTACTTTTTTCCTGCAGTCTTCAGGACAATGATGTGACATCATGGGTCTTTCTGGACACTGATTTGTACATGCTCAGTTGGTGTGCATTGCTAAAGAGTTTTTTTTTTTCATTAGGAGAGTGCATGTGATCACACAGGGCCAATCAGCACTGTCCAAACAGAAAGGTCCTGTAGCCTCATAGGACAATCAGGGGAGCATGAAAACTCCTCCTACAAGCTTTAACCAGTGCTCTGCTGGACACTGGTTTTGGGACATTGGAAGAAGGGGAGGATGAGAGAAGACAGGATCAAACAGCCTTTTTACACAATGCAGGGGATTTACATAGTTGCATAGTAGGTAAGGCTGAATAAAGACAATAGTCCATTCAGTTCAACCTGTGTAGGTGTGAGTGTGTCAGTGTCTATAAGTATTTCCCATATCCCTGTATGTTGTGTTCTTTCAGATCCACATCCAAGAGTCTCTTAAAAATATCAACACTCCCTGCTGCCATCACAAATTATGTAAGAGTTCCACATCCTTATTGCCCCGAAAGTGAAAACCCCCTGCGCAGTATAAAGTTAAACCGCTTCTCCTCCAGTCTTATTGTGTGGGCCCCGTGTCCTCTTACACTCATTGAGACTCAATCGTCTTTTTTCCTATGCTGGGATCACCATTGAGGTATTTGTAAATAGGTATCATATCTCCTCTCAAGTGTTGTTTTTCCAGCGAGAATACATTTAGTGCTTGCAGTCGTTCCTCGTAATTGAGGTCCTCCAGTCCCCTTATTAGTTTTGTTGCCCTTCTTTGGACTCTCTCCAGTTGCAGCACATCTCTTCTGAGGACTGGTGACCAGAACTGGATGGAATACTCTAGATGTGCCAGATCTAACCAGAGTTTTATGAAGTGGTAGTGTTATAGTTTTATCTCTGGAGTATGTCCCTTTTTTTATGCATGCTAATATTCTGCTGGATTTGGTAGCTGCAGCTTGACTTTGCATGCTATTGCTCAATCTGTCATCTACTAGGACCCCCAGATCTTTCTCCATCCTTGATTTCCCCAGAGGTTTTGCCCCTAGTGAGTAGTTTGCATTTCTGTTTTTTGCCTAGTAAGTAAGTGAGTGCATTACTTTACATTTCTCCACATTTGCAAAAGTATTAGTCCACTCCGTTATTTTGTTCAGGTCTTTCTGTAAAATTTCTATATCCTGATGTGAAGTTATTGCCCTGCTTAATTTTTTGTCGTCTGCAAAAACTGAGATTGAGCTATTTATCCCATCCTCTATATAATTTATGAATAAATGGAATAGAATTGGTCCCAAGACAGAACCTTGGGGTATCCCACTTACCACTCCAGACCAGTATGAGTACATGTTATTTATCACTACCCTTTGGACACGCCCCTGTAACCAATTTTTTACCCAAGAACAAATCTTATGGTCCATGCCTGCGACCTCAACTTGTAGATGGAGTGCTTATGGGGGGGGGGGGGGGGGGGGGGGGCTGTATCAAATACTTTTGCAAAATCCAAAGTCCTTCCCCTGTCTAGATGAAAGCTCACTACCTTGTAGAATGTTAGTAGATTGGTCTGGCAGGAGTAACCTAGTGCTGATAACTACTAATGATTTTTCTTACATTTTTGGATATGGTCCCTTATTATCCCCTCCAATAATTTACCTACGATTGATGTTAGGCTGACTGGCCTGTAGTTTACAGAGATTTGTCTCTGCCCTTTTTTGAATATTGGTACCACATTGGCTTTTCTCCAATCAGCTGGTACAATTCCAGTCAGTATGCTGTCCGCAAAGATTAGGAACAATGGTCTGGCTATAACCTGACTGAGTTCCCTGAGGACTCTCGGGGGTAAGCCACCTGGTCCTGGTGATTTATTTGTATTAAGTTTATCTAGTCTTTCCTTGACTCTGGCCTCTGTTAGCCACAAGGGTATGTCCTGTGATGTGTAACTTACAGTACTGTAGTGGTCGGTATACCCTTCCTTTTCCTGTGTCAATACGGAAGAGAAGAAGGCATTCAGTACTGTTGCCTTCTCTGTGTCATCCGTAACCATCCTCCCATCCTTGTCTTTTATGTGCTCTGATTTTGCCTTTTTACTGTTAATATATCTAAAACATTTCTTTGGATTTTTTTTTTTTACTCTCCTCTGCCATGTGTCTCTTGTAATTTTTATTTTAGCCACCCCGATTGTGTTCTTACACTTCTTATTCCTTGTAGTGTTGGAATGCTGACAGTGACCCATCCCCTTTATATTGTTTAAAGACCATTTTTTTCTCTTTAACCACTTCAGCCCAGAAGGATTTTTCCCCCTTAATGACCAGGCCATTTGTTTGCAATACGGCACTGAGATACTTTAACTTTTATGTAGTTATGTGACGCTGAACACAAATAAAATGATGTTTTTTTTCCCATAAATAGAGCTTTTTTGTTGGTATTTGATCACCTCTGGTATTTTTTGTGCTATAAACAAAAAAAAACACCTACAACTTTGAAAAAAAAACAATATTTTTTACTTTCTTGTCAAAAACTAAATTTCTTCCTCAATTTAGGTCAATTTGTATTCTGCTACATGTTTTTGGTATAAAAAAATCCCAATAAGCGTATATTGAATGGTTTGCGTGAAAGTTATAGTGTCTACAAACTATGGGATAGATTTAGGGATTTTTTTTTAATGTTTTTTTACTGGTAATGGCAGCGAGCTGCGATTCTTAGCGGGACTGCGACATTGTGGTGGACAAATCAGATGCTAAGTGACACTTTTTGGGGACCAGTGACACCAATACAGTGATCAGTGCTAAAAAAAATGCATTGATTACTCTATAAATAACACTGGCAGGGAAGAGGTTAACATCAGAGGCAACCGAAGGGTTAATTGTGTTCCCTCCGTGTGTTTCCTTACTGTGTGGGGGAAGTGCTGACAGGAACAACACAGAGATCGCTGTTTCTGATCACTAGGAACAGCAGATCTCAATGTTGTCCCCTGTCAGAACATGGATCTGCCTTGTTTACATAGGCAGATCCCTGTTCTGACTCTCTGTAACATGATCACGGGTGGCTCCTCCTCCGTGAAGGTTCCTCCTCCGCCCACAGTTTCTATTGCAGTAAACAACGTACAGGTACGCTGTTTTAGCGTAACAGAGCCGCCCTGCTGCAGTATATACAGTATGGGGCGGGCGGTCTTTAAGTGTTTAATGAGGCTTTTTACATTACGGTTTAGCCACCCAGGTTTAACCCTCGCTCTTTTATATTTATTGCCCATTGGAATGCACTGTGTGATACCATTGTTTAATATGCTCCTAAAGCATTCCCATTTATCTTCCGTGTTCAGTGTTTCTAGGATTAACCCATTAGGTTCCACAATGTGTATAACAAGCATGTATTACTGCATATACAGACTGATTTTACTGTTGGTTTAGTAAAACTTCAATCCCTGCTGGTTTATTGACATTTTTATTTTTTAATTGGAGTTGGACCTAAAACAATAGCAGAAAATATAAAGCAGAACCCATGTTTCCTTTAAAAGCACATTCTAGCATTCGTTTTTACTAAAATAATTGTATATTGCAATGAGCAAAGCTTGTACTGTAGGGTGTATTAATTCTAGATACAGCTCTGAATTAAAGAACAATTCTAGGTAATGGGCGATTCCAACAAGTGAGCTATTAATGCTATTCAGCAAACACTGCAATTGCACTATAATAAACATTTTATTCCTTTTATAATAATCTGAGTTTATTGTAACTCACTACAGCAGGAATTAATACAGTTGTAACCTTAAACAGTTTTTAAAGTTCTTGTAAAGTCTCAAGGTTTTTCACCTTAATGCATTAAGTTGAAAAACCTTCTTTGCTGCAGCTTCCCCCAGACACCCCCCCTTTTTTTTTTTTACCTGAATCTGATCTGATCCAGTGATGGGCAAAAGCCCAGCAGCTCCCGCCGCTGTCTCTCTCCTCATTGGACAGATTGATAGCAGTGCGAGCCATTGGCACCCGCTGCTGCCAATCAAATCAAGTGACATGGGAGCCGGGGGGGCGAGGCCGAAAACCTGCTGTCTGCGTCAATGAATGCAGCAGCTGGACTCTGGAGCGCAGCAGGCATGGGTGACTCCCATGGAAAGTGTCTTTTGGTGGGGGCACCCGATAAAGGGGAGGAGCCAGGAGTGCCAGCGGGGTACCCCAGAAGAAGAGGATTGGGGCTGCTTTGTTCAAAACTCTTGCACAGTATACAACGTTTGTCATTTGTATTAGAAAAGAAACAAAACTTTACAACCCCTTTAACCCCCTCCCAACCAGCCTGCCGCAGTTATACTGCGGCAGGTTGGCTCCCCTGGGTAAACCATAGTAGCTATAAGTTAGCTCGCTTTCAGACCAATAGGGGGCGTGCACCCGGAGCCGATGCGCTTACCTGGCGGTCGCGATGACACCCACGATCACTCCACACAGAAACAGAACGGAGATCTGTCAATGTAAACAGACTGATCTCCGTGCTGTCAGGGGAGAGGAGACAGATCTGTTGTTCATACTAAGTATGAACAATGATCGGTCTCCTCACCCTGGCAGTCCAACCCCCCCCCCACAGTTAGAATCACTCCCTAGGACACACAGTTAACCCTGCCAGAGTCATTTATACAGTAATCAATGCATTTTTATAGCACTGATCGCTGTATAAATGTCAGTGGTCCAAAAACGTGTCAAAAGTGTCTGCCTCAATGTTACAATCCCGATAAAAATCACAGATCACCACCATTACTAGTAAAAAAAATTATAATAATAAAAATGCCAGAATATAAACCCTATTTTGTAGATGCTATAACTTTTGTGCAAACCAATCAAGATACGCTTATTTCAATTTATGTACATATTGACCTAAACTGAGGAAGAAATTTGTTTTTTTTACATTTTGGGGGGGGGGGGGGGGGATATGTTTTATAGCAAAAAGTAAAAAATATATTTCCTGACAGACTCCATGGCAACCTAGGTGTGGGTTAACCCCGCCTCCTCTCCAATGCTATAGGACCCCATTCCCATAAATGAGAGCTCACCGCTAGGTACTGCATTCCTTTTTTGTCCTCCTCCATGGACCTACATCACGATTGTTCCTGTTGGCGTCCGGTCGGAATGTTTCCAGAATCTAGCATACCATTGCATGCCATGCGGTGCAGCTCAGGGCCCAGCTACGAGCGGGCGAGCAGCTTTTTGTTGCACTAGATACCCCAGTGGTGGAGGGAAGGTTGCCTCGGTATGCCTGAAGGTGGACGCATCAACGGCTGGCAAGGTCTGCAATTTCCTACTTCTTCCCATGGAAGTCATCTCTTTGTTTATATTTATAGTGGTTTCATGGGCAGCAGCCCGACACGTGGCTCCAAACGGGATCCGGGCCTCTATTTAAACTTTAATGTCACATTCCTGATGGACTCCATGGCAGACGGAGTTCCCACCCATCGGTCAAAGAGTAGACTAGTTACAGAACGCAGTACCTAGCGGTGAGCTCTCATTTATGGGAATGGGGTCCTATAGCATTGGAGAGGAGGCGGGGTTAACCCACACGTAGGCTACCATGGACTCCATCAGGAAAGGAAAATTACGGTAAGTATTTGACAATAAATGTTCTTTTTTTTTCTTCCAAATTTGTCGCTCTTTTTTTTGTTTATAGTGCAAAAAATAAAAATTGCAGAGGTGATCAAATACCACCAAAAGAAAGCTCTATTTGAGGGGAAAAAATGGCATACAGTATCTCACAAAAGTGAGTACACCCCTCACATTTTTGTAAATATTTTATTATACCTTTTACATCACTTTTGTTTTTGTACAAAGTTGCACGCCCGCGCAATTGTCAGTTAAAACTACGCAGTGCACAATCGCAAAAAATCGCCTGGTCATTAAGGGGGCAAATCTTCAGGGGCTGAAGTGGTTAAACACTTTTTTTATTTAAATAATCAATCTAACTACAGTATATCATACATCTATATATATATATATTTTTTTAAACTTGTGTCAGCCCTAAAGCCGGAGTTCTACTTTAACATTGGCTTCTCATTTCCTCAAGTCTACACAAGCAGCCCTAAATTTGGGGCACCCGGGTTGGGTAGAGAGTAGCAGGCTTGCGCAGAAGGTGTTTGCATTTAATTTCTACAATAAGAGATACCGCCAGGTTTACTTTAAGGGCAGTGTCAAGGAAGACAAGAGTGATTCACGGATTAATTTTTAAGGTGTATTCCAGCAGATGCGTGTTGGATGATTCTCATGTACGGTTATAATGAATAGTACCAGAAAATAGGAGCCGGCGATTAACTGATATCCCTGGGTCAGATGATTCATTTGTCTCCTGGCTAGAAAGCCGTCTGATGCCTTCTGTGGTGGTTTTCCTCGCTGTAAATTCTCCACACTCATAAAGTACTAATATTCTTGGTGGTTAGAGATACCTTGGACTTAGAAAGGCTTCAGATTTATGTACATCCAGTCTTTTTTCAGCCATTTCCCTCCACACTCCCCTGCAAAAAAACTGATTTGGACCATAAGGCATTGATGAACTAAATGTCCTACCCTTAACTGAGGATAGCATAAAAACTGTGCTGGAAAGGGATTGTCCATAACTACTGAGCAAGACTTCTTCAAACAAAAATTTTTTTTGTTTTTTGTGTGTTTGAATGTCAGCTTATGACAGTTTTCTTGTACAGTATTAAAGTGAACCCAACCTGACGTAAAATGTTTCTAAAGTAACAATAGCACTGAAGTGCAGGTACTTTGGGGTATCTTTACGCACTTGTGTAGGTCTTAAAAGTTCAATTGAGCCTTGAACCATTGGTACCAATTGAACCTTGAACCACTGGAACCAAAAGGGACAGGAAGAGCATACAGCTCCAGATGAGTGTAATTAGCTTGATGGACTTGACATCTGGGTGTTAGCCCCGGCTCGCTTCCATGACACTAAAGTCCAAGCACAATTGGCTGCACACCACGGCCAGTCCAAGAAATGTTATTGGGCAATCAAATAAAGGACAACCACCAGGACACAATAAAGCTATAACTGGTTGTGCTTATTCATAAATGGTGGTGGTGCTTTTTTAAAGATAGCATTTCATGAACTGGTCGTGGTCTGCAGCCAGTTTTGTTTGGATACCACTGGAACCAACTAAACCTTGAACCATTGAAACCAACTGAACTTTGAACCACTGGAACCAGCTGAAACTTGAATCATTGGAGCCAACTGAACCTTGAACCATTGGAACCAACTGAATCTTGAACCCTTGGAGCCAACTGAACCTTGAACCATTGGAACCAAATTAAACTGCAACCACTGGAACCAACTGAACCTTGAACCACTGGAACCAACTAAATCTTGAACCATTGGAACCAACTGAACCTTGAACCAATGGAACCAATTGAAACTTGAATCATTGGAACCAGCTGAACCTTGAACCATTGCAACCAACTGAATATTGAACCCTTGGAACCAACTAAAACTCAAACCACTGGAATCAACTGAACTTTGAACCACTGGAACCAATTAAAACTTGAATCATTGGAACCAACTGGACCTTGAACCATTGAAGCTAACTGAGACTTGAACCATTGGAACCAACTGAATTTTAACCGTTGGAACCAACTGACCCTTCTGTAATTATCACATCAATATAGATATGCTCAGGGCCGGTGCTAGACTATTTTGCACCCTAGGCAAGACCAGCTACTTGCGCCCCCCCCCCCCCAAAAAAAAAAAAAAAAACATACCCTGCATGGCTTTGTGAAGTGTCATTAAATAATAGCACAACACACTCTTTGATCACAGATCCCAGTGTGTATTGTGTGACAATCTGTCAGTTTTAATTATTTCACTGTGAACACCAGGGCCAATTGCAAGTGCGACTGCTCAGCCTGGATTACGAGCATCATGGGCCTGGTGCTGAAGATTTTGGTGGGCTCTGGATTATGAAGCCCCTTGCCCTGAATTATACATTACATTTTTCTTTACAGGCCCGCCTTAACCATCACTTGTGCCTAGGCATGCCTTTCATCCCCACCCACTGCATCTGGGACCCCTTTCTTCATCATCTACTGTGCCTGCAGCCTCCCTTGCTTTACCACCCACTGCGCCCACAGCCCTCTTCCCTCACCACCCAACATACCTATAGCCCCCCTTGATTGCAGAAATACTACAGGAGAGGGTCAGAGACTGCCGACAGGGTACAGGAGAGGGTCAAAGACTGCAAAACGTGCTACAGGAGAGGGTCAGAGACTGCCGACAGAGTACAGGAGAGGGTCAGAGACTGCGGACAGGGTACAGGAGAGGGTCAGAGACTGCGGACAGGGTACAGGAGAGGGTCAGAGACTGCGGACAGGGTACAGGAGAGGGTCAGAGACTGCCAACAGGGTACAGAAGAGGGTTAGAGACTGCGGACAGGGTACAGAAGAGGGTCAGAGACTTCCGACAGGGTACAGAAGAGGGTCAGAGACTGCCGACAGGGTACAGAAGAGGGTCAGAGACTGCCGACAGGGTACAGAAGAGGGTCAGAGACTGCCGACAGGGTACAGAAGAGGGTCAGAGACTGCCGACAGGGTACAGGAGAGGGTCAGAGACTGGGGACAGGGTACAGAAGAGGGTCAGAGACTGCCGACAGGGTACAGGAGAGGGTCAGAGACTGCGGACAGGGTACAGAAGAGGGTCAGAGACTGGGGACAGGGTACAGGAGAGGGTCAGAGACTGGGGACAGGGTACAGGAGAGGGTCAGAGACTGCAGACAGGGTACAGGAGAGGGTCAGAGACTGCCGACAGGGTACAGAAGAGGGTCAGAGACTGGGGACAGGGTACAGGAGAGGGTCAGAGACTGTGGACAGGGTACAGAAGAGGGTCAGAGACTGCAGACAGGGTACAGGAGAGGGTCAGAGACTGCCGACAGGGTACAGAAGAGGGTCAGAGACTGGGGACAGGGTACAGGAGAGGGTCAGAGACTGCCGACAGGGTACAGGAGAGGGTCAGAGACTGCCGACAGGGTACAGGAGAGGGTCAGAGACTGCCGACAGGGTACAGAAGAGGGTCAGAGACTGCAGACAGGGTACAGGAGAGGGTCAGAGACTGCCGACAGGGTACAGGAGAGGGTCAGAGACTGCCGACAGGGTACAGAAGAGGGTCAGAGACTGCCGACACGGTACAGAAGAGGGTCAGAGACTGCCGACACGGTACAGGAGAGGGTCAGAGACTGGGGACAGGGTACAGAAGAGGGTCAGAGACTGCCGACAGGGTACAGGAGAGGGTCAGAAACTGCGGACAGGGTACAGGAGAGGGTCAGAGACTGCCGACAGGGTACAGGAGAGGGTCAGAGACTGCCGACAGGGTACAGAAGAGGGTCAGAGACTGCCGACAGGGTACAGAAGAGGGTCAGAGACTGCCGACACGGTACAGGAGAGGGTCAGAGACTGCCGACAGGGTACAGAAGAGGGTCAGAGACTGGGGACAGGGTACAGGAGAGGGTCAGAGACTGCCGACAGGGTACAGAAGAGGGTCAGAGACTGGGGACAGGGTACAGGAGAGGGTCAGAGACTGCCGACAGGGTACAGGAGAGGGTCAGAGACTGCCGACAGGGTACAGGAGAGGGTCAGAGACTGCCGACACGGTACAGGAGAGGGTCAGAGACTGCCGACACGGTACAGGAGAGGGTCAGAGACTGCCGACAGGGTACAGAAGAGGGTCAGAGACTGCCGACAGGGTACAGAAGAGGGTCAGAGACTGCCGACACGGTACAGAAGAGGGTCAGAGACTGCCGACAGGGTACAGAAGAGGGTCAGAGACTGCCGACAGGGTACAGGAGAGGGTCAGAGACTGGGGACAGGGTACAGGAGAGGGTCAGAGACTGGGGACATAGTACAAGCGTTTCCTAGGCTAGCAGTGACCAGTGTGGAAAAACATTGATCACTGCAATATGTGTAAACAGGAGTTTACAAGATATAACAATGTGCCAAAAAAACAAAAAAACTAACAGTAATTTCTTAAGCACAGGAGGACAGTAAATGGTTAACAGGTCTGAGACGCTCCCAGCCTGACCAACCTAATTCCTTCAAAGATAAATAAAAGGTCAAACAAATCATGGATGGACACATATAGCTATAGAAACAGCAGTCATTGCAGGTCTTGCAGAAGTCTAATCGGCATTCTCCTGTCCTGTGTTCAGTGTAAATAAATAAAACCACAGATAAGAAGCAGCTTGAGAAGACAAGGGGAAGTCATCCCGATCAGTGTGATCTCTGCATATCCTAAACACAGCACAGGAGAAGGAGAACACTGATACGTTTCTGCAGCCAGCATTGGGACAAGTTTTATCTCATACCTTCCCCATGCTCAGGTATGTCGGGTCCTCTCCATCCCTCCCTGCTCTGACCAACATCTTCTAGTCAAATGTGGCGGGCTGGACAATACGATTGGCTAAGGAGTTAGTGGGAGGCGGAGCAACTCAGCAGTCACGCCCTCCCACTCAGAAGAGGAGCGCTATTGGCTCCCTGCCTTGCTACACAGACGTCCCTCTCCCTCCAGCATTGTGAAATCCTGGGAGGGAGAGGGGAGAAGCTGCACACCACAGCGCTCGGCTACCACCCTCCCGCCGCACTGAACTCCTTGCTCCCCGGGTCCCCTGTCAGTGGCTCTGCCGGGAGCTTGGGGGTGGGAGAAGAGGAAGAAAGGGGAGGCAAGGGTCGGCTGCGCCCCTAGGCGGCAGTGCGCCCTAGGCGGCTGCCTAATCCGCCTAGTGGGTGCACCGGCCCTGGATATGCTCCTTTATCAGCTTTATGATTCAGAAAATGCTCCTTTATTAGCTTTATGGTGCAGAAGGGTTAAAATACCGTTAGCTAAGAAGGTCTGCCCTTGACCCCCCTGCATCACTTGCCCTTTCCATATTTAACTAAATCTTTCAAGTATAACTAAAGGCAAAGATTGAACACCTGTTTCTATTGCTACCTCTGCTCCCATTAGGGAGAGTCACCCTCTCTGACTGTCCTGTTTTCCATTTTCATCATATATATATATGAATATAAAAGAATCCAAACAATTGGGTTGTCCCCAGAACAGGTATAGAGGGAAAAATCTTCCAATGGGGACACTTGTTCAGGTGACCTGATGGTACCCCAATAAATTCCCTTAATTTGAAGGAATTTGCCCTCACTTCTTGTTATGACTATAGGATAGGAAGTGAAGGAAGTGAAAAAAGGTTTTGCCTTTAGTTCTATTTTAAGGAAACCAGCTAATTGTGTCTTAAGGGTCCTTTCACACGAGGCGGATCAGTTCTGATCCGCCCCGTGGATATCCGTTTGCTCAGCGGGGATCACTCCGCCGATCCCCGCTGAGCAGGGAGATGACAGCTCCGTCTCTGCACACTGCGCAGGGATGGACCTGTCACAGCGCCGCTCTCCCCTATGGGAGATCGGATCACGACGGACCGCAGTGCCCGTCGTCACCCGATCCGATCCGCAGACGGATGGAAAAATAGCTTTTTCCTCCGTTACACTTTTTCGGATCGGAGCGGGTCGGATGTCAGCGGACATGTCACCGCTGACATCCGACGCTCCATAGACCTCTATGGAGCACCCGTTCAGGTCCGCCTGAAAAACTGACAGGCGGGCCTGAACGGGACGTCAGTGTGAAAGAGGCCTTACAGTCGTCTATTGTTTCATTGCTGTGGAATAGAAACAGTGGGTTCCCCCCTTTAGGTCTGAATTTATGTATTGAATGTATTAAAGGGGTGTAAAATATGGAATACCTCACTGCTTGACTTAATAACACTATCAACATATATGACAGTGTCTGGGAATCATTTCAGCATATAGAACACGCTATTCTTCTTCCACAGGACAGGACTAAAACCCATATAAATGTAAACCAACTTTTTTTTTAATTGGGAAGACACCTGTAAAATAAATAATAGTAGACTCCAAAATTTGTAGTGCTCCCTTACATTGGTGGTCATTAAAGTGTTCCATTACATTGGCCTCAAGGCCTAGCCAATGTTGCTTCAGCATTGTAGAGTGTCTTCGGGCTTAACCCGGAGTCTTAGGGGTTGATATGTAGCCATTAGATTCCTTCCTCTCCTATATTTTGGGAGAGCTTACCACCCAGTACTTGTCAACAGTCTTGAGCCCTGGGGGGGGGTCCTTCTTCTTCGGGGGGGGGGGGGGGGGGCGACCATTTGACATACCTTTTGTGAACTTTTGTGTGTGTTTGCTTTGGCATTTGTTTTCTGCACACGGCATCACAGACTTACAGTATAGGAAGAAAAATTGGTGGTTATTGGGAAGAATGCTCCTTACATTGGTGGTCTGTGGGAAGAATGCCCCTTATATTGGTGGCCAGTGGGAAGAAGGCTCCTTACTTTGAGGGTCAGTGGGAAGAATGCCCCTTACATTGGTGGCCAGTGGGAAGAATGCCCCTTACATTGGTGGCCAGTGGGAAGAATGCCCCTTACATTGGGGGCCAGTGGGAAGAATGCTCCTTACATTGGTGGCCAGTGGGAAGAATGCTCCTTACATTGGTGGCCAGTGGGAAGAATGCCCCTTACATTGGGGGCCAGTGGGAAGAATGCTCCTTACATTGGTGGCCAGTGGAAGAATGTTCCTTATATTTGTGGTCAGTGGGAAGAATGCCCCTTTACATTGATGGTACATGGGGGAAATGTTCCTTACATTGAGGATCAATAGGAAGACTTCTCCTTACATTGGTGGCCAGTGGGAAGAATGCCCCTTTCATTGAGGGTAAGTGGGAAGAATGCCCCTTACATTGGTGGTCAGTGGGAAGAATGTTCCTTATATTTGTGGTCAGTGGGAAGAATGCCCCTTACATTGGTGGTCAGTGGGAAGAATGTTCCTTACATTGGTGGTCAGTGGGAAGAATGCCCCTCACATTGATGGTGAGATGGAAGAATGCTCCTTACATTGATGGTACATGGGGGAAATGTTCCTTACATTGAGAATCAGTAGGAAGACTGCTCCTTACATTGGTGGTAAATGGGAAGAATACTCCTTACATTGGTGGTCAGAGGGAAGAATGCTTCTTACATTGGTGCTTAGTGGGAAGAATGCCCAGTACGTTTGTGGTCAATGGGACGAATACTTCTTACATTGGTGGTCAGTGAGAAGAATTCTCCTTACATTGGTGGTCAGTAAGAAGAATGCCCCTTACATTGGGGATTAGTGGAAAGCACGCCCCCTACATTGGTGGTCAGTGGGAGGATTGTACCTTACATTGGGGTCAGTGGGAAGAATGCCCCTTACATTGTTGGTCAGTGGAAAGAATGCTCCTTACATTGGTGGTCAATGGGAAGAATACTCGTTATGATGTAGTTGACCTGACCCATATCCACTTCTCCTGCTCACTAAGGATAGGGAGAGCTATTTACGTGAGAATCCAGACTGGTCCTCTTGGACGGAATGGTATAAATAGTACACTAGTTACATAGTTAGTAAGGTTGAATAAAGACACCAGTCCATCCTGAGTGAGCGTCTATAATCGTCCCTATACCTGTGCATTGTATCAGTCCCTACCCTCAAGGAGCCCACAATCCAAGGTCCCCATTCATATACTAGGACCAATTTTGGACAGAAGCCAATTAACCTACCAGCATGTCTTTGGAGTCTGGGAGGAAACCCACGCAGGCACAGGGAGAACATGCAAACTCCAGGCAGGTGGTGTCGTGGTTAGGATTTGAACCGGTGACACTTTTTACTGCTAGGTGAGAGTGCTACCCACTACACCACTGTATTAAAGTATTTAAGGTACCCTTAAATAATCCACCCATTTCGACTGATAAGATCCTATCATTCTCATTGTATGAATCTTTGCCTTTATTAACGTTTCCCTTTCTCATTGACTGGATGGAACTTTTTTATTATCCATTATGTTGTTACCTACTTTGTTGTTGGTCTATGTTATGCAATGACTTACTTACATCAATTAATTATAATCAATTATTTAAGTATTACTGTGCAATCTCTTTTCGGTAAACTTGTTTTTTCAAAACACAATAAAAATCGTATTAAAATGAAAAATAAAAAAAATAAAAAATACTCGCCTTTCCCACCAACCATGACTTAGAACTTTGTTTTCTTGAAGAGCCGAGGTGGTTGAAGATTCTTTAGGAATGCACAATCTCCTGCTGCACACTGTGGTGCCCTCCACGGTCCCCACATCACTACACAACACAATACTGATGTAGCGTCCTGTGAATGCCCGAACAATGAGAAGCCTTTCATATTTACCATTGACAATCAGTAGGGGGCGAGCTTCAAATTAGCACTCCAGGCTTCCACAATTGTGTTGTGAAAATAACGTGAAATATAGAGGTGTACCTAAAACCTTCAGGGCCCTGGTGCCAAAAATCATGAAGGGCCCCCCTTGACCCTCAGCTGGGGGTTTCTTCCCTCCAAGCCCAGGGCCTTTCCCTCTGAACCTGGTGGTGGAATGCCAGTGACCGGAGGCAAGTGCAACCTTTGCCACCTTGGTAGTTCTGCCACTAATGTCAGTAGGTCTTTTGTTTTTTTAACCATTTTATTTATTTACTTTTTTACAGTGTTTTTTTTTTCAAGAGTCTTATTGGGTCTCTAGTGACGTGTCAGGGGTCTAAACAGACCTCAGATGTTCCGCCTTTGAGACAGAGAAAGGAGATTGAGGACACAGCCCTAAATCTCCATCTCTGCAGCCTCAGCTCCACAGAATGAATAGACAGGAATAGCTCTGTACAGAGGTTCCCGTTCATTCACAAACGGAAGCATAGTAAACACAATTCACTATGCTTCTGATTTGAATGGACAGAGTCGGAGATCTTTACCAATCCTCTTCTTCTGAGGTCCCCCAAGACGCTCCTGGCTCCTCCCCTTGACCAGTTCCCCCCAATAGTAATCCGCTTGCTATATGGGCACTGGTGCGTTCTCACTCCCAAGCCCCCCACTATGCGTTCATAAGACACATAGAGCCGTGGCTCAGCCCCACCTCTCTCCTCATTGGCTCACTGGTTGTGATTAACAGCCAATGGCTCCCCCTGCTGTGTCAGCCAGTTTGTGTTTTGAACACAAAAATGAAATCTTATACTTAAGCAGTGAGCACTTAGATCTTTTCTTTCTACCCATGACCTGGCATCCTTGCTGAGATCCAAGGAGACATGAGAGAAGTTTATGGTCCGTGTTAACCCTTTTGATACCCGCTTGCATGACCACCTGTTTGCACAGGGGTCCATGCCATAAGGTGAGAGTGATTAGTTAGACCGGAGGTGGAGGGATTGTCACGCTACTGTGGGGAAAAAAATGACTTACGTCAGTGCTACAGATTGAATTTAAAACGTATTTGTGTGAACTGTGAAGTTAAGTCATGGATTGTATATAGTGTATACCACATTTACCACTGACTAATGCAGAGTTGCAATGCAAGGAGATCAGCTAAAAGTAGTTTGATCTGTATGTGCATTATAATTAATCGAAATTAGTCGATTAATCAACTTTAAAAAAATCAATTAATCGAACACGAAAATTTTTAATCAGTAACAGCTTTCATTTTTACATATATATATGCACTGTTTTGTTTGTCTATTGGGTTTAGCGCATATATCATGCTATTATTATTATTATTTTTATTTTTATTATTATTATTATACAGGATTTATATAACGCCAACAGTTTACAATATAAAAGGAGACAATACAGTTACAATACAATAAAATACAAGAGGATTAGTAGGGCCCTGCTCAGAAGAGCTTACAATCTAAAAATACATATTCATTAAGATAAAAACCCTTTGTGTGCAGCAGCCCCCCTAATACTTACCTGAGCCCCTTTTCAATCCAGCGATGTTGCACGAGAGCCATGAAGTCCGGGGACTCTCCCTCTTCATTTGATTGACAAGAGGGGGAGCCAATGGCACCTGCTGCTGTCTCAGCCAAGTCAGTGAGGCAATGATGCTCGGCTGCCCCCATAGCAAGCTGTTTGCTGTGGGTGTCACTCGATACAAGGGAGGAGCCAGAATTCCCAGCGGGGCGGGACCCAAGAAGAGGAGGACCTAGGCTGTGAAAAAAACATTACAGAGCAGGTAAGTAGGACATGTTTGTTATTTTTTTTAAAACAAAAAAAAAACAAAAAAAGACTTTAAGATCAGTTTAAAGAAAAGATGTAAAACATTATTAATAAGTATGGACACTTTAATGAAATACAAATAAGAGAAAACCCAAACAAGCTAAGCAGCCTGATAAAACCCGCCTGCCTTGTTCAAATTAGCTACTAAGATTAGAAAGGAGAGTAATCTAGATTTATTTATTTTACTTATTTATTCAGTGGCGACTTATTCTGCGGCTCTTTATAGAGCACATTAAACCAAACACATCAGTCCCAGAGGAGATTGCAATCTGATGTCGCTGCCTAAGTCATAAAGCATTCATGTCCATGAGACACCGGCAGAGCCAATACAATTAATCTATCTGGATGTTTTTGGATGGAAACCCACACAAACATGGAGGGGGGGGGGAGGGGACTAGACAAATTCCAAGACAAAAGTACTCACAACCTAAGCTAGCCATACACACTTAGTACACACCAGAACATAAAATAAAACGGAACCGATCCCTCCATCTATTTATTCAATATGTATGCAGGAATCCTCCCCGCTGTGTCATTGTGTTCTGACAGCAGAGGGGACAGCTGTGGAGGGGACAGCTGTGGAGGGGACAGCTGTCAGATACAATGACAAGCAGCCTATTGGCTGCAGCGCTGATCAAACTGGTATTTTCCAGCAGTCCCGTTCATAAGAAGTTAATTTTCTAGATTAACTTTTCATGAACAACGTTGGCCGCAGACAGGGTTTTTTTTTTTTTTTCAGGGGATTGGTGCAGGAACTCCTCCCTTCTGAGTCACCCTTTGACTCCACCCCTTACCCACCTCCCAGGAACACCACTTTTAGAGAATACAGAACCAAATATCACTTTGTGGTGAACAGGAACAGTGCTGATCCTGACCTCCCTGGGGCCCTAAGCAAAATTCTGCTAAGGGGCCCTCTACCTGACCCATAATGCTGTGAGCATAGGTCCCCAGAGAGCCTACCTACTTATATCAGGGTCCCCAGAGAGCCTGCCTACTTACATCAGTATCCTCAGAGAGCCCCCCCCCCCCCCTACATCAGGGTCCCCAGAGAGCCCCACTTACATCAGTGTCCTCAGAGAACCTCCCCCTACATCAGGGTCCCCAGAGAGCCCCACTTACATCAGTGTCCTCAGAGAACCTCCCCCTACATCAGGGTCCCCAGAGAGCCTGCCAACTTACATCAGTGTCTTCAGAGAGCCCCCCTTACATCAGGGTCCCCAGAGAGCCTCCCCTTACATCAGTGACCTCAGAGAGCCCCCCCTTACATCAGGGTCCCCAGAGAGCCCCACTTACATCAGTGTCCTCAGAGAACCTCCCCCTACATCAGGGTCCCCAGAGAGCCCCCCTTAAATCCTCACCGCATCAATCATTGCAGCCTCACCATGCCCATCATTGCAGCCTCACCATGTTAATAATTGCCACCTCACTGTGCCCATCATGTGCCCATCATTGCAGCCATTGCAGAGAGCCCCCCCCCCCTTACATCAGGGTTCCCAGAGAGCCCCCCTTAAATCCTCACAGTGTCAATCATTGCAGCCTCACCATGCCCATCATTGCAGCCTCACCGTGTTAATAATTGCCACCTCACTGTGCCCATCATTGCAGCCTTACTGTGCCCATCACTGCTGCCTCACCGTGTTCATCATTGCCACCTCACCGTGCTCATCATTGCAGCCTTGCCATGCCAATCATTGCAGCCTCACCATGTTAATAATTGCCACCTCACCGTGCCCATCATTGCCGCCTCACCGTGCCCATCATTGCCGCCTCACAATGCCAATCAATGCAGCCTCACCATGCTTATCATTGCAGCCTCACCATGTTAATAATTGCCACCCCACCATGCCCATCATTGCAGCCTTACTGTGCCCATCATTGCAGTCTTACTGTGGCAATCAAAGTAGCCTCGCCCGTCAGTGCCAGTGGATTACGTACAGCAGGCATCTCCCGCTGTGTCATGGAGCTCAATGTGAAATGTTATGCCGTGCTATGACAAAAGTCCCGCCCTCCTCCTAGACCAACTCATGTGATAGAACACTGCACCTATCACAGGAGCTAGTCTAGGAGGGGGGCGGGATCTTTGTGATAGCACGGCCAAAAGTTTCAGTCAGCTCTGAGACACAGCGGTCTTCCGACTCCCGCTGAGTGACAAGAGGAGGAGGGGGAGGAGGCGACTGGAGCTCCGGGGGCAGAGCCGATCCGCCCTTTGGGGGCCCCCCACAGTGGCGGGGCCCTACGCAGCTTACGTAGTGAGTGTATTGAGCGGATCGGCTCTGGGTGCCAAGTACACTATATTGTCAAAAGTATTGGGACACCTGCCTTTACACGCACATGAACTTAAATGGCATCCCAGTCTTAGTCTGTAGGGTTGTTCAATATTGAGTTGGCCCACCCTTTGAAGCTATAACAACTTCAACTCTTCTGGGAAGGCCGTCCACAAGGTTTAGGAGTTTGTCTAGGGCAGTGATGGTGAACCTTGGCACCCCAGATGTTTTGGAACTACATTTCCCATGATGCTCAACTACACTGCAGAGTGCAAGATCATTATGGGAAATGTAGTTCCAAAACATCTGGGCTGCCAAAGTTTGCCATCACTGGTCTATGGGAATGTCTGACCATTCTTCCAGAAGTGCATTTATGAGGTCTGGCACTGATGTGAATGAGAAGGCCTGGCCCGCAGTCTCTGTTCTAATTCATCCCAAAGGTGTTCTATCAGGTTGAGGTCAGGACTCTGTGCAGGCCAGTCAAGTTCCTCCACCCCAAACTCGCTCATCCATGTGTTTATGGACTCTGGTGTTGGAACAGGAAGGGGCCATCCCCAAACTGTTCCCACTAAGTTAGGAGCATGAAATTGTCCAAAATCTCTTGGTATGCTGACGCCTTAAGAGTTCCCTTCACTGGAACTAAGGGGCCAAGCCCAACCCCTAAAAAACACCCCACACCATAATCAACCACCAAATAATTTGGAGGGCTGGCCCAATAATTTTGGCAATATAGTGTGGATGAGCAAGTTTGAAGTGAAGGAACTTGACTGGCCTGCACAGAGTCCTGACTTCAACCCGATAAAACACCTTTGGGATGAATTTGAGTAGAGACTGCGAGCCAGGCCTTCTCATCCAACATCAGTGGCTGACCTCGCAAATGGGCTTCTGGAAGAATGGTCAAACATTCCCATAGACACAATCCTAAACCTTGTGGACGGCCTTCCCAGAAGAGTTGAAGCTGTTATAGCTGCAAAGGGTGGGCCAACTCAATATTGAACCCTACGGACTTATGCCTCGTACACACGATCGGATTGTTGGCCAACAAAACGGTGGAATTTTGTCTGAAGGGCGCTGGCCCAAACTTGTCTTGCAGACATACTGCCACACAATTGTTGGCCAACAAATACGAATGTAGTGACGTGCTACGTTGTTTTTTAGCTCTTTAGTGCCACCCTTTGTGCTCCTTCTGCTAATTTCGTGTTAGTAGAAATTTGGTGAGTGATTTGCGCTTTTCATTTCCGCACTTTTTATTTCGCACTTTTGAGTTCCCGCTTTTCAGTTAGTTTCTGAATGGCAGTTCTTCAACCAGCCATGATGTGGAATCGAAGGAGATAACATGTTATTTATTATTGGCCTTGGAGTTATTGCTTTGACATTATTTTTTTGGTTGAATAATAATGATTTGATTTGGTATATTCTCTATATTTTTGGATGCATAGAATGCACTTATTGGTTAAGTTCTATTGGCAGATATCATGTCTAATTTTATTTGTTTTCTTTTTTTTAATGCACAATAAAAAAAAAATACTTTATAATATAATAATAATAAATAATAATACTTGGCTGTGTGTTTTACTTCAAATGACAGTTTGGGAGTCGGCAGTTACATTTAAAAAAAATACAATGTAACATTAACAAGAGACACCAACATAGTTGTATCTTTGATTTTATAAACTATGGAATAATGGTGTTGTGATAACTTGCCCAAAAAAAAAAGCATAATAATAATATTCTTGAAATCACTAGAAAAAAAAGCCTTTGAGAATTAGTTTGCAATAACTCCATCAGTATCACCAGCAAAGCAGCTTCATTATTATCCCATTAAAGAAGAAGAGAATTGTGCGCTGCATTTCCAGATTTCATAATATGCCGCGTTACAAATGTTAATTCTCCATTACGAACGCTAGTTTACAAAACCGACCGCTTCCGGCTCGTCCTTGCTTCTGAGCATGCGTGTTTGTACTTTGGACTTTTGTCCGATGGACTTGCGTACACATGCTTGGAAAAATCTGACAACACACATTTGTTGGCGGAAAATTTGAGAACATGCTAGCCAACATTTGTTGGCGGAAAGTCCGACAACAATTGTCCGATGGAGCGTCCACACAGTTGGATTTACCGCCAACAGCCTGACATCCAACATTTCCCATCTGAAAATGCGAGGTAGAGCTGCACAATTAACTGTTAAAAAATCGTGATCTCGATTCAAACCCCCTGACGATCTCCATTGCAGAGTTTGCCGATTCTTTCATATAACAAGTGGAGAGACTTATCTGCTCACTCAGCTGTCAAAAGAAAACATCTCCAAGTTTTCAACATGAAACATTGTAACTAATGCTTCCTTCTTAGATCAAAGGGATACACTTCTGTGTGTAAAGAAAAAATCCAGGCAGTCTGCCAAGTTTTTCAACAATGTGTAAATGCAGGAAGTTTAACCACTTAAAGTCTAAATCTTTTTCTGACACTTTTTTCTTAAGTTAAAATCAATATTTTTTGCTAAAAAAATACTTGGAACCCCCAAACATTATATATATATTTTAGCAGAGACCCTAGGGAATAAAATGGCAATTGCTGCAATATTTTATGTCACACTGCATTTTCCTAGCGGTCTTTCAAATTGCAACTTGCAATTTCTTGGGAAAAAATACACTTCAATGAAAAATAAAAAAAAAAGAAATAGTAAAATTAGCCCTTTTTTTTTTTTTTTATGTGAAAGATGTTGTTACGCCGCGAGAATCGTGATCTATCTTCTAAGCAAAATAATTGTGATTCTCATTTTAGACGGAATCATGCAGCTCTAGTACGAGGCTTAGACAAAGAAGAAGACTTTCACTGTGTCAACAAATGTAGTGTGGCGGTCTCATCCCTATATCTAGTTCAAAAAGCAAACCCCCTTATTGGGACTTTAATAGACCACCAACACCACCAAAAGTGTAAATAAAACATCGATTTTTATTTATAAAGTACAAAATGATAAAAAGAGACAAACAAACAAATAATGTGGGGTTTGCTTTTTGAATTAGTACGAGGCTTAATACTGGGATGCCATTAGCCCTTGTACACACGGTCGGAGATTCTGACGGAATGTGTCCGATCGGACCGTTTTGTCGGATAATCCAACTGTGTGTGGTCTCCATCGGACTGTTTCCATCAGAGTATCCCACGGACCAAGTTTTCCAACTTGTCCGTAAAATTTTCCGACAAAATGCTCCGATCGGACATACTCCGATCATGTGTAGCCTACTCTGACGGACAAAGTGCCACGCATGCTCAGATCAAATTCCTAGACCAAAGCTATTGGCTACTAGCCTGAACGTAGTCCCGTCGTAATGAAATAACGTCATCACGTTATGTACAATCGGATTTTCCTACAACTTTGTCCGACCGTGTGTATGCAACAGTTTCGGACAAAATCCGTAGGACAAAATCCGACGGATTTGGTTGTCAGAATGTCCGACCGTGTGTACAAGGGCTTAAAGTTCATGTGCGTGTAAAGGCAGGCGTCCCAATACTTTTGGCAATATAATGTAAGAGACAAAGACAAATAAAAAGAAAAGGCTGCATCTGGCCCACAGGCCACTGTTTGTAGACCACTGCACCAAAGCAATGAATCTGCACGCAATAGAGTTTTGCATATTACAAGTTGTTACAACATAAGGATCGTATTGGGTGCATTAACAGCTTCTTTGTAATAATCTGCTATATAATGCAATGCAGGTTAACATGCAACATAATACAACATAATCCATAATAGCGCACAGGCTTTAAAGCAGCACAAAGAAGTATAAGGACATGCCTCCCAACATTTTGAGATGGGAATGAGGGACACCTACTAGCAAATGTATGTAGGCATAGGACACGCCTCCTGCCACACCCTCTTAAAGGAGAATTAACAAAAAAAAAGGTTAATTAAATCCTCAAGTTCTTTTTTTTACCACTACTATTCCTTTATATTGGCTTTTAAAATTGACAAATGCAGCAATTTAGAATTTGGGTGAAAGGTTTAGCACTGGGAAACACTTTTTGAAAGATAAAAAGTGCATTTTATATACAATTATATAGATCAGACCAAAATGAGGGACAAATGAGGAGGAATGAGGGACAGAGGGACATTGCTCCAAATCAGGGACAGTTCCTTGAAATCAGGGACAGTCCCTGGAAATCAGGGACAATTGGGAGCTATGTAAGGGCCCTGCGGGGGGTTTATGGGACAGCGTCCTTGAAAAGCACAAAGGTTGCCTGTAGCTGTGCAGCCCAAACCTATTAACTTGCATTTTCCTGAATGCAACTTCTTGTTTCCCGCTGTCACCCAGGTGTGATGGCATAAATCAATGTATCACGAACATAATTCTCTCAGCATAAATCTGTCCGTGGCTTGTCTAATCAGCACCGGCATCCCACTCCAACTCTTCACACTCAAACTTTTTTTTTGTTTTCCAGGCTGTATGCCCAGGAGAGCATCAAGTGCAGGTGACAACGGGGACAACTGTCTGCGGGGGTTCTGGACATGAGACCACAACCGTTCTTCATCAAGCAGCTGATCATCTCTGCAATGTCTCTGGCTCCCGGGGAGCCGACAAGCGGCATCCTCATGAATATTAAATCCGCTTATAAACTGGCTGGACTCCATCGTTTGTAGATGAAAAGAGCAATATTCTTGTCTTTACAGTTTTACAGCCTTTGTTGGTATTTAATTCATTGCAAAAAAAAAAAAAAAACAGCATAAATCATGGGGGTGGACTTGTTTGGCCTTTTTTCGTAAAGTATGGCCGCAACAGGGGGTGATTTATAACTAGCACAGGCTAAAAATCTGCCCTTTTCTGGACTTTCCAAAGAGCACAATATATTTTCTAAAGTGTATTTTTTTGGAGAATACACATACTCATTTTTATCATTATGTATGTGATTGGATTAATTAGTAGCTTTTTTGCCAAGTCAAAGCAATGGTTTTATAAAGGTTCATTTTGACCTTAAAGCAGGCCTTTCAGCATAAAATTATGTATGAATTATGACCGTCCTCCCACTTATAAAAAAGGCAGACAGGTTTTATAATTTATGAATGAGAAGCAAATTTTTTTCATCTTTCTAGCGTTGCAGTCCTTCCAATTCTTTATTCCTCACCTAGGCAAGGATGGTATTCACAGTGTCCTCCTGCAGCCCCCTGGGATACCCACGTCATATTCTAAAAGTTCTTTGGTGTGGGCCTTTTTTGAGACGAGTGCATCAGATCGCACCGCTGCTATTTGCAACATATGTCTCAAGCGTATCTCGCGGGGCCAAAACATCAGCAGCTTGGGCACCACATGCTTGACCAGACATATGTTGACCTGCCATGCAGCTCGTTGGCAAGCGTACCTCAAAGACCCACACCAAAGAACAAAGCGGACCTCTCCTTGCTCCTCATCAGCTGGCATCTCCAACCCCACTAGACCTTCAGTCTTCTCTGAAACCTGCTCTGAAAGGAATGAAGGTGTAGAATTAGGTGTGTCACAGCCAAGTGCTTCCGGGCACTCTGCTAGCAGTACACCCACGTCCGATTATAGCAGGCAAATGTCCCTGCCCCAGCTGCTGGACCGGCGAAAGAAGTTCACTCCCAGCCATCCACATGCCCAGCGGTTGAATGCTAGCTTGGCTAAATTGCTAGCACTTCAACTGCTGCCTTTTCAGTTGGTAGACTCGGCCCCCTTCCGTGAGTTTGTACAATGTGCGGTTCCTCAGTGGCAGGTCCCCAAACGCCACTTTTTCTCACGGAAGGCGATTCCGGCTCTCTACCGGCATGTGGAAGGCAATGTCCTTGCCTCGCTGGACAGGGCGGTCAGCGGTAAGGTGCATATTACCGCTGACTCATGGTCCAGCAGGCATGGACAGGGACGTTACCTGTCTTTCATGGCCCATTGGGTCACTCTTCTGGCAGCTGGGAAGGATGCAGGACAAGGTGCAGTAGTGTTGGAGGTTGTTCCGCCACCACGCCTCCAAAATGCTACTATTGGTTGTGACACACCTCTCTCCTCCACCCCCTCCTCTTCTTCTTCCTCCATGGCCTCTTCCAGTGCTCTGTCCTCAGAACCAGCGGTGCTCCGTAGGCGTTCCAGGGGCTACGCAAGTACGCAGGCAAAACGATGCCATGCCGTGCTTGCGCTGGTTTGTTTGGAGGACAGGAGCCACACTGGGGCGGATGTTTTGTCAGCTCTGCAGGGGCGGTCCGAGAGGTGGTTGACGCCACGCCAGCTTAAGCCAGGAATGGTGGTTTGTGACAATGGCACCAACCTCCTCTCCGCCCTCCGACAGGGACAACTGACCCATGTGCCCTGTGTAGCTCACGTCCTTAACCTGGTGGTGCAGCGGTTCTTGGGCAGGTGCCTCAGCTTACAGGATGTCCTGAAGCAGGCCAGGAAAGTCTGTGTGCATTTCCGCCGATCATTTAATGCCTGTGCTCGGCTGGCTGAGCTCCAAAAGGAGTTGAACCTGCCCAAGAACCGCCTTATATGTGACATGCCCACCAGGTGGAACTCAACGTTGGCCATGCTGCAGCGGCTGCACACGCAGCAGAGGGCCATCAATGAGTACCTGTGCGACTACGGCACCAGGACAGGGTCAGGGGAGCTCGGTTTTTTCTCACCACGCCAGTGGGGTATGATCAGGGATGCATGCACTGTCCTGTCACCGTTTGAGGAGGCCACAAGGATGGTGAGCAGTGACAGTGCATGCATCAGTGACACTGTACCTCTTGTCCACCTCTTGGAGCATACGCTGCGTGGAATAATGGACAGGGCACTTGAGGCAGAACAGAGGCAGGAAGAGGAGGACTTCCTTGCCTCTCAAGGCCCCATTTATCCAGACAGTGTTCCTGCTGTGCCACCCATCACACAGGAAGAGGATGAGGAGGAGGAAGAGGAGGAGGAGGATGATTGTGTCAGCATGGAGGTGGAGGCTGGCACTCAGCATCAGCAGCAGCAGTCTTGTAGGGATGATTTACAGTCCCAAGAAACACGTGGACTTGTACGTGGCTGGGAGGAGGTAGCTGCGGATCATGTTGTCCTTAGTGGCCCAGAGGACTCCGGACCGAATGCCTCAGCTTACCTACGCTGCATGGCCTCCCTAATCCTGCAAAGCCTGCGGAAGGATCCTCGTATTCTTCGGATCAAGGAGAGGGACCATTACTGGCTGGCCACTCTCCTTAATCCACGGTACAAGGGTAAGGTTGCCGACCTTATCTTGCCATCGCAGAGGGAGCAAAGTATGAGACATCTCCGGGAGGCCTTGCAGAAAGGTCTGTGCAACGTGTTCCCAGAGACTGGGAGGTTACAAACTCCTGGTCCTGGACAACGTGTTGCTGAGGCATCGGTCAGAAGGAGCGGTGGAGAAGGTGGCCGTCTGACTGATGCTTTCAGACAATTTTTTAGTCCGCAGCCCCAAGGTATGATCGGTTCCAGCAACCATTGCCAGCGTCTGATTTACATGGTGCAGGAATACCTAGGGGCAAGGATAGACTTGGACACCTTTCCCACCAAAAATCCTCTGGCTTACTGGGTCTTGAGGATGGATCACTGGCCAGAGCTTGCACAGTATGCAATTGAGCTACTGGCCTGTCCTGCATCCAGCGTTCTTTCGGAACGCACCTTCAGTGCTGCTGGTGGCTTTGTTACCGATCACAGGGTGCGCCTGTCCACCGAATCAGTTGATCGACTGACCTTCATCAAGATGAATCAGTCTTGGATCACCCACAGCTACCAAGCACCTGAAGCTGATGTAACTGAATAATTTTTTTTAAATATCACATCCCTTCAAGACTGCCTATGCTGATGCTGAGTGACTGTCCTGTTATGTTGATTGTCTATCCTCTTCCTCCTCCGCTGATATGTTGGAAGAACATTTCTGGTTCTGGGTGATGCCATCAGCCCAATTTTTATGCCCCTGTTTAACAGGGGCGTTTAATTACAATTTTTGATGCAATGCTTTGCAGCAGGGCTAATTCCTGCAATAAAACTAGAGTATATGGGAGAGGTTGCAGTGTGGTGGCACCAGCACCAGTGCCTAAAGCACAATTTTTCTGCCCCTGTTTAACAGGGGCGTTTAATTACAATTTTTGATGCAATGCTTTGCAGCAGGGCTAATTCCTGCAATAAAACTAGAGTATATGGGAGAGGTTGCAGTGTGGTGGCACCAGCACCAGTGCCTAAAGCCCAATTTTTCTGCCCCTGTTTAACAGGGGCGTTTAATTACAATTTTTGATGCAATGCTTTGCAGCAGGGCTAATTCCTGCAATAAAACTAGAGTATATGGGAGAGGTTGCAGTGTTGTGGCACCAGCACCAGTGCCTAAGGCCCAATTTTTCTGCCCCTGTTTAACAGGGACATGTAATTACAATTCTTGATATAATATTTCACAGGAGGGCCCATTCCTGTGCCCACCCAGAGTAACTGTGAGGACTTATAGTGTTGTGGCACCAGCACCACAACCACCAAAGGTCAATTTTTCTACCACTGTTCAACAATGGCATGTAATTACAATTCTTGATATAGTCGTTCACAGTAGGGTGCTCCAGCGTCCACCAAGAGTCACTTTGAGGGCTTACAATGTTGTGGCAAAACCAACACCTTGTTCCGCCATTTCTGCAGAGCATATAGGGCAGGCCCCTACTTTCAGACATCCAACTTACAAACATCTCCTACTTGCAAACGGAAGGAGACAACAGCAAGTGAGATGAAAAAAGATGGACGACAAAACAAATTATACAGGGGTGATAACCCTTCCCTATGTTTTCCAAAAAGCTTAAAAATAGTTTTTTTGACTGGAGCTACACTTTAAAAATGTACCAGTTGAAAATTACAAACAGATTCAACTTAACACAACAAACCTACACAGTCCCTGTCTTGTTTGCACCGCCTGTATACTGCTGTTCTGAGTATATAGGGCCTGGGGGCCACACGCATTTCCTTTTTTTAATATGGGTACGGGGTTCCCCTTAATATGCGTACAAGACCCAAAGGAGCTGGTAATGGGCAGGGAGGGCTACCCATGCCATTTTTCTCAATGATTTTCAACCATATTGCAGGAACCAGATATAACATTAAAACCGCAAGCAATTTTTAATGATGTTATTTCTGTTTAATGTCATTTTGTGCAGGGACTGTTCTAAACACGGGAAACACGTGGCACTTCACAGGCATACTACAGACACACCCCAGGCACCATATTTAAAGGAATATTTCACTTTTTTTTTCACTTTAATCGTCATTAAAATTAGTGCTCCTGCCAAAACGGCCATTTTTAAAAACATTTTAGGCATTGACCCATGTCCCCTGGGGCAGGAGCCAGGTCCCCAAACCCTTTTTAGGACAGTATCTTGCATATTAGCCGTTAAAATTAGCACTTTTAATTTCGAATGTTTGAGTCCCATAGACTTCAATGGGGTTCTAAAGTTTGTTAGAATTTGGGGTCCGTTCGAAAGTTCTGGTGCGAACCGAACCGGGGGGTGTTCGGCTCATCCCTACTGAGGACCATCACCTGGTACTATAATGCAGCAAAACCCATCTCCACCATCAAGAACTCTGGTGAACACGGGTTAGTACTTAGACCCCCCCAACTCGGGTGAGCCTGCGTCACCTGTTTGTTCACTTATCCAGCCGGTTGGTGGGTACCTTTAGCTATTGGCCTCCAGGTCTGATTCCTGACTGTGACACAGAGGTCTAGGTCTAGTAGAAAGCCTTTATCTACGTATGTGTCCAAGATACGTAAAGTGGCAGACAGTAACAAGGGCAAAGAATCAATCGAAGGTCTGTGTACTGGCAGTGTCCATGGTCGGAAAGTTATATCTGTGTAGCACCACCACCAAAAGGGCCAAAAGGGATGACTGTCCCCAAAGGTTACCCTGACCTTTCGAGCCACTGACACCTCTGACACCCTGAGTTCGGACATCTGAGTAGAGTTCCCCTTAATGTGTGCATATGTTATCCTTATTTATGAGTTATGAGTCCTTTAAGTGGATGGGAGAGTGGAGAAGTGGTGAAGTCCTTGTAGTGTAGATGTCCAGAGTCTTCAGCTAGGTGACCAACAATAAAGTCTAGCATATGCAAAGTGTTTCCTTTGGAAGCACTCATGTAAAGAGATGGGATAAAGGTGTCTGCATGCAATGTCTTTGTATTGTGTACACAGGGTGGGTTTCTGCCTGCCCACCAATCCTGAAAATACCAAGGCTCAAGGGAATGGGATGTCCTGAAACAGGCTCTTGAAGAATCTGCAACCAGTGAAGGGTGCTGCCTGGTCATGCACCTGCCGATACTGGGATTCAGTTGGATCTGTACTGGTGACAATTATAGTGACCCCTGACAGTCACTAGGCTGACAGGGGCCTGGCAATGATGGGACTGCTCGCTCACTCGCTGGAGACTCTCAACACCGCCTAGGCCACGGTGTCTGCTTGCATACCCCAGTGTAGCAGGTCCCTGCTCTCAGGTGTAGGCCGTGGTCCCAAAAGGAGGCGCTCCTCCCCGGCTATTTATGTCTTTTAACCAGCATTCTTTTCTCTACCATCTGGCCTAGAACTTATATTCTGCAGCAGCCTTGCTCCAATGTAAATCCTGGCTCTATGGACAACATATCCCACAATCCTCTGCTTTCAGTAGTGGTCTCTTTTGCTCTGCATTCAGGAGATGATGAGACAATTACCAGGCTAGCGGGAAACAAGCTCACTCACTGCAGCCATTGTTATGCCTCATATACACAATCGGAATTTCAGCCAGCAAAACACAGATGAGAGCTTTTCATCGGAAAATTCGACCGTGTGTATGCTCCATCGGAATTAAACTGGCCGAATTCCCGCCAGCAAAAATTTGAGAGCATGTTCTCAATCCGACTCAAAAACTTTCCTTCGGAAATTCCGATCGTGTGTATGCAATTCCGACGTGCAAAAACCTCACGCATGCTCAGATTCAACTGGGAGATGGAAGCTATTGGCTACTGGGTATTGAACTTCCCTTTTCTAGTCCCGTCGTACGTGTTGTATGTCACCGCGTTCTTGACAGTCGGAATTTGGTGTGACCGTGTGTATGCAAGACAGCTTGAGTGAAATCCTGTTGGAATTCCGCTGGGAAAACCATCAGAGCTTTTTCCGACCAAAATTCCGATCATGTGTACGCGGCATATCAGAACGTTTCTCAATGTCACAGGCAAGTTAGCCATCACCTTTGCTAAATCTGAAATAAGCAATTTCTCTTCCATAACAAAACTCTTTGAATGGTATATTAAAGAGACCAAATAAAAGAAAGGACATTGTTAGTGTAGGGTTGCCACCTTTTCTTCAAGCCAAACCTGAACACTTTAGCAGCACAGGGCCATTTTTTTTTGTCCATGGTATACACTAGAGGATTATAGAAGACCTAGGAAACCTTTGGGTGCCCCCAGGAGAGTAGTAACTAATCGGCGAGCCATGTGTGTGGCCAAACTGCTCCTGTTAACATGCCCCCCCCCCCCCCCGTGATACCAAACCTGTCCCCAGACAGACACCCGCAGCTTCCGGACGGCAACAGATTTGTGTGGCAATCTCGATTACTTGGGGAGCCCCACCCCAATCTGAATAGTGTGTCCGGGTTTCAGGCAAACTGAAAACTAGAGGCATAATTCAAAACCCGGACTGTCCATGTGAATCCTGGACAGGTGGAAACCCTATGTTAGTGTTTAAGGCTGAGGGAACATAAGTGATTGTATTTGCTGGGTAGCAAGACATTTAATTCCTTGATATTGCATGTAAAATGAGTGTCAATGAGTTCATATACTGCTGACAAGAAATACAAATCTCCCTTGTAGATATAATTTAGCAGTTTTCTCCATTCATATCTCTGCTCTGCTTTCTTTTCTCATATTCACAGACGTCTCGAGTTGTTTTGAACATAATCACTCTCATCCTTGGTCCTCTCTTCTTTCTATTTCCTTCAAGTTTGCCTCCAAAGGTCTTCTTGACTTCTTGGACACCATGCTCACATCACAGCCCAACCATTGGAGCTTTCATCTAATTCTGACCAAGTCTGGATGATGGAACAACTTGCAAAGTCCCCCGCCAGTTGTACTCATCCCTGCTTCAAAAATTCATATATATTCCTCAAGATTTTTGTTTTCCAGGTGTTTATGAATCCTACTCACATTTACAGAATACCCATTTTTCTGCACCATGCATAATTGTTGGTTGTATTGTGGTCCTCTAGATATCAAAGTTAGTCTTGCGGGATACCACGACCCTAAATAGCTTCTAAAAGGGATGATAACCGGTATCCACGCTTGCTGAATGATCCTCGATTTCAAATTCACTTTCTATTTGTGCTGTCAAGTACAATGACAAGAAATAGAAAACTGGAGTCCAAAATAAAAGACTTCACGACAATAGGTGACTCAGCAAGGAGTTTGAACACTTTTAGATTAATGCGATAGTGATGCAGCACTGAGCATTGATGGAAGGCACCGTTAAGGAAGGAAGTTGTCAACAGTGCTTGCACTGGTAGGTTTAAAGCTAAAGATGACCAAGCCATTTTTTTTGCAGCACTGCGACGCTGTACAAAAATAAAATGTATGTCCTTTTTTCCCCACAAATAGAGCTTTCTTTCTGATTGCATACACATTGGAACTCCTAAGGTTTTTTTATTTGGCACTTTTAGACTTTTATTTATTTTTTACTTGTAATGGTGGCGATCCATGACTTATAGCGGGACTGAGACATTGTGACCGACAAATCAGACACTAAATGAAACATTTTTTTTTTTGGGGACCAGTGACACACGGTCAGACATTCCGACGGAAAATGTCCGATCGGATCGCGTTGTCGGATAATCCGACCGTGTGTGGGCTCCATCAGACTTTTTCAGTCGGAATGTCCGACCAACAAAGTTTGAGAGCTGGATATAAAATTTTCCGACAACATGATCCGATCGGACTTTGTCCGATCGTTTGTAGAGAATTCCGATCGGACAAAGTGCCACGCATGCTCAGATCAAATTATGGGACCAAAGCTATTGGCTACTAGCCCGAATGTAGTGCCGTTGTAACAAACTAACATCATCACGTTCCAAACGATCAGATTTTTTGACAACTTTGTCCGACCGTGTGTAGGGAACACCAGTTTCGGACAAAATCGGTCGGAAAAAAATCCGTCAGACTTTGTTATCGGAATTTCCGACCGTGTGTACGGGGGCTAATACAGCAATCAGTGCTAAAAATATGCACTGTTACTGTACTAATGACACTGGCAGGGAAGGGGTTAACATCAGGGGCAATCAAAGGGTTAAATGTGTCCCTAGGGAGTACTTTATAACTGTGTGGGAGAGGTGCTTTAACTGTGGGAAGACAAAGATCAGCGTTCCTGCTTAGCAGAAACACAAAGATCTCTGTCTTCCCTACTATCAGAATGGCGATCTGCCTTGTTTACACAGGCAGACCGCCGTTCTGCCTCTCTCGGGAGGGATTGGTGGGTCCCAACAGACATCAGGTCTGTCAGACCCACTGATTGACTTCCGCTGTGTCCAATCACATCGGTAACTAGTCGCTGGCGGCGCATGTGTGTGCCGCAGACCTAGAGGAGCGAAATCACGTACAGGTATGTGATTTCATGCAGGAGAGCCCCCCCCCCCCCATGGTACATGTACGTGGGTGGTCGGCAAGTTTTTAAAGTGAATTGAAACCCTTTCTAGTACTTCTAGTCCCTTTCCTCTTTCTCCTGGTGGCACCATAGCTTTTTTTCCCTTCCTCTGAGACAGAGTATCACTGGGTTTTATACAGTATAGACACTTATATTTATTGTTTTACATAGCTATGCCTGCAAATGGGGCCAGCCTTAATTTTATGGCAGAAGTTCCACTTTATCAACTTATTTTTGGACTTTATGATATTTGGTGTTGTGCCTTTACTGCTTTCAACAAATCTGGCCTTCCTCAGGACTCTCCTCTTGTTGGGTGTTCTCTGATGTAGACGAACTGGCTCGCTGATGTAAGTCCACTAAAGAGGAACTTCACCCCTCTCTATTTTTTTTAACCCCTCTTAACCTGTTATCATTATATGGTTGTCTTCATTCCACATACTTACATGCCCAGTGAATCCAGGATTCTTCTGTATTCGCTGGCCCTCTGCCACAGCCCGGGTCCCCCATCACCATCTTCTCTGATGTCGATGGGTGCTGGCTGCCTATTCCAGGTTCTTGTAGCCGGCTCCCAATGACAAACCAGGTCCTCCCACCAGCTGCTTTGTGTCTTTGCAGCCTCCTAGGATAGGTGACGGGGATATTACATGAGAGGGGTGATTTTTTTTTGGGGGGGGGAGGGGATTGGGGGTAATGCAGAGAGGAAAAGTAATTTTCAGGAGTGAAGGTTAGTTTTATGAATAAAACATTAATCTACAACAATGAATGTTAAAAATAGGAGATCTGGTACCTCTTAAACTTAAAGTGACTTAAAGTGGTTCTAAAGGTAGGTTTATTTTTTATTTTAATGCATTCTATGCATTAAGATAAAAAGCCTTCTGTGTGTAGCAGCCCCCCCAATACTTACCTGAGCCCAACACCGATCCAGCGATGTTGCACGAGAGTCTTGGCTGCCCAGGACACTCCTTCCTCATTGGCTGAGACAGCAGCAGGGCACCATTGGCTACCACTGCCATCAATCAGAGTCCGTGAGCCAATGAGAACAGAAAGGAGGCAGGGTTGAACCATGGCTCCGTGTCTAAATGGACAGACTGAGCAGCGGTTCAGGTGCCACCATAGCAAATGCTTGCTTTGGAGGCAGGAGGGAAGGACCAGGAGCGCCACCCAAGAAGAAGAAGATCTGGGCTGTTCTGTGCAAAACCATTACAGAGCAGGTAAGTATGACATGTTTGTTATTTTTAAATGAAAAAAAAAAAAAAACAAGACTTTAATTCCATTCAAAAATATATATCTTAAGAGCCGGTTCACACAGCGGGCGATGCGAGGAGACACGACTCGCCTCGCCTCGCTCTCGCAAGTCGCCCCCGTTCTGTACAATGGAACCGTTCTGAGAGGAGCGACTCGAGTCGCTCCGACTCAGAAAAAAGGTTCCTGTACTACTTTTGGGCGACCTCGGGGCGACTTGCATTGACTTCTATACAGAAGTCATCTGCAAGTTGCCGCTGAGGTCGCGGCAGGTCGCGGCGAGGCAAGTCGGAGTCGCCTCACCTCGCCTGCAGTGTGAACCGGCCCTTACGCAAAAAGGCCCTTCTATTGCTCCCAGCATTCTCCAAATCTCCAAACTCCTTTTTATTGCCGCCGTGATCTCACTTCCTGTTAGTGGGTGGCTACGTTCATTCCCCATGGCCCTACTGTATGTAGAAAGGTAGTCACCTTCTCTTGTTCGCTCCAGAGATGGACCACAGAACATGCTGCAGTGTACATGACTGCAACTAACATGCACTGCTTGCCCCAAATAAACAGCAATGGGGATGAAATGGCAATTCAGGACCTCATGAAGGACATTACAAGGAGCAGAAAGATTATTTTCGAAGTATGAGGTTAGCACTTTACGTAACCCCTGAAAACCTTTACCCAAAACGGATTTGACTCTCCCACTATGGCAGGCAACATTTATCATTAGTCAAGCCTGAACCCCCACCAATATGTACTGTATTTATTGGAGTATAAAACACTTTTTCTCCATGAACATGGGGTGAAAATAGCGTGTGTGTGTTATACGCCAATACTTCAATTTTACCTGTAATAGGAAGTCCCATCTCCTGGGCTGCCATTGAACCACTGTTCTGCCTATCATAGGAGATTCTCACTGCATGTAATCTGTCGGCGCTGATCCCTCCCCCCCCCGTCCCCGTCCCCTCTAGGCCGCAGATGGGCATCGATCAGGCTGCACTGATGGCAATGGTGAGGCTGCTGCATTGAAGGCAATGGTGAGGCTGCTGCATTGAAGGCAATGGTGAGGCTGCTGCATTGAATGCAATGGGGAGGCTGTTGCATTAATAGCAATGGTGAAGCTGCTGCATTGATGACAATGATAAGGCTGTTGCATTAATGGCAATGGTGAGGCTGCTGCATTGATGGCAATGGTATGGCTGATGCATTAATGGCAATGGTGAGGCTGCTGTATTGATGGCAATGGTGAGGCTGCTGTATTGATGGCAATGGTGAGGCTGCTGTATTGATGGCAATGGTGAGGCTGCTGCATTGAAGGCAATGGTGAGGCTCCTGCATTGATGACATTGGCGAGACTGCTGCATTAAAGGCAATAGTGAGGCTGCTGCATTGAAGGCAATGGTGAGGCTGCTGCATTGAAGGCAATGTTAAGGCTGCTGCATTGATGGCAATGGGGAGGCTGCTACATTAATGGCAATGGTGAGGTTGCTGCATTGATACCAATAGTGAGGTTGCTGCATTGATGCCATTGGCGAGGCTGCTGCATTAAAGGCAATGGTGAGGCTGCTGCATTTAGGCAATGGTCAGGCTTCTGCATTGATGCCAATGATGAGGCTGCTGCATTAAAGGCAATGGTGAGGCTGCTGCATTGAAGGCATTGGTGAGACTGCATTGATGAGGACTGATGAGGCTACATTGATGGAACTTGTGAGGCTGCAGATGGGCACTGATCAGGCTGCATTAATGTCAATGTTGAGGCTGCAGATGGGCACTGACCCTTATTTTTGCTCCTTATTCCTTATTTAAAATATAAGTTTTTTTCCTGAAACTTCCCTCTTAAAATGAATGTGCGTGTTATATGCCTGTGCATCTTATACGCCAATAAGTATGGTGATTAGAGATCAAAACATTTCCGCTATTAGAAAACTTGCAGACACTTTTTGTTTAGACTGGAGTTACCCTTTAAATTGGCCTTACCCCAATTGTGGGCCCTGAGTGCTAATGCGCTTTGCTTTTCCCAGTACTGATGCATCACAAAGAGCAGCTCTCTACCCTTTCCTCGTGTCACCCGGCGCTCCGTCTCTGCAGTGTACGAGTGGAAATGACTGAACTGTTGGCAGTAAGCAGGAAGAAACAGTCTGCTAATTCCGAGTCTTCCTCCAATACGGGAGAACATTCCAAGAACTGTGAAAACCTTTTACCATCTGCAGACTTGTGTTAATTATGTCCTTTCCTCGTACTCTGTCTTAATTAGAAATTGTTTTAGCGACAGTTTCAAAAATATAATCATCTGATCCGTGGCATATTTATCACCTGTGCAAAACTGCAAATCAAACCCACTGCGCTCCCTGGGCGGAAGGTGGAGAAGACAGAACTTCTTAACCATTTCCTCACCTGGGGAAGGAGGAGGGAGATGATGGGGCCAAAAATTCATTACACACAGAATTACTCTTTTTTGGCAATGCAGAACATTTTAGCAAGGCTGGTGATAATTTATTGATATCCTACACTACATCCAACATTTTGTGGACATCTGACCATCACATCTATAGGAGCTTGTTGGAAATCCCATTTTAAAACCATGACCATTATTATGCCCCCTGTGTAGTTCTCCACTCTTCTGGGAAGGCTTTCCATAAGATTTTGGAGTGTTTGTGGAAATGTGCGCCCATTTAGCCCAAAAAAAATGTGTGAGGTCAGCTACGGATGTTGGTTGAGAAGACCTGGTTCACAATTGGTGTTCCAGTTTATTCCAAAGGTGTTAAGTAGGGTTGAGGTCAGGGCTCTGTGCAGGACACATGTGTTTGGATAGGACAGCCTCATTACTCTATGTGATCACATGCTAATCCAAATTTTGGATGGGAAATCTTTCTTGCATTTTGGTAGCTACAATCAATAATTATTTTTTGTAATCCTTGGCTGAATACATGTGACTGGAGCAGGGGCAGACTGACAAATCATGGGCCCCCCGGGCAATAGGAGATTATGGGGCCCCCCGGGCAATAGAAGATTATGGGGCCCCCAGGCAATAGAAGATTATGGGGCCCCCGGGCAATAGAAGATTATGGGGCCCTCCGGGCAATAGAAGATTATGGGACCCCCGGGCAATAGAAGATTATGGGGCCCCCAGGCAATAGAAGATTATGGGGCCCCCCGGGCAATAGAAGATTATGGGACCCCCGGGCAATAGAAGATTATGGGGCCACACAGTATACACACACATACAGTATACACACACAGACACACAGTATACACACAGAATACACATACACACACTGAAAAGGTACTGGAGAGGCAGCTATAATCTTGGAATTAAAAAAAAAACACAGATTTTTACATACTGTCCCTGGTTTTGTTGAGGCTGGCAACCCTGATGGGGCCCCCTAGTGGCATTGGGCCCTAGGGCAGTGCCCGAGTGCCCCAATGGTCAGTCCGCCCCTGTACTGGCGCATTTAGATCTATACCAGTGTTTCTCAACTCCAGTCCTCAAGGCGCCCCAAAAGGTCATGTTTTCAGGATTTCCCTCAGATGAAATGGCCGTGGTAAATACTAAGGCAGGGAAACTGATCAAATCACCTGTACAAAATAATGGAAAACCTGAAAACATGACCTGTTGGGGCGCCTCGAGGACTGGAGTCCCTGATCTACACTGAGTGGACCTTGAGGTCCAACATTACCTCTGGACTTTCAGTAACATCAGTGATACAATATGAACTTTTGGTGCTTAGCAAGTTGAAGAACTCCTTTGCGGCTTGAATTGTGTCTTTACATACATTATCTATGTATATGTGTTTCATGGTGGTTTATATATATGACTATGGGCCTGTTTACTTTATATTTTAATATGCACCATGTTTTTTAAGACCTTTCACACTGGGTCGCTTTGCAGGCACTACAGCGCTAAAAATAAAAAGACCTGAAAGAACCGCTCCTCACACTCCAGTGTGAAAGCCCAAGGTGCGCTGGCAGGATGGTAAAAAAAGCAGCATCTTTGGAGCGGTGAAGGAGCTGTGTACACTGCTCCTGCACATTGTAATGAATGGGGCAGCAGCGCTTTGTGGTGGTTTTAACCCTTTCTCGGTCGCTAGTAGGGGGGTAAAACCGCCCTGCTAGCGGCTGAATACCACTGCTAAAACAAGGGTAAAGCAGCGCTAAAAATAGCATTGTTCTACCTCCGGCGCTTGCACTGCCCCAGCGTGAAAGGGGCCAAATGCCGCGTACACACGACCAGACTTTTCAATGGTCTTGGTCCGGCAGACTGGAATCCGTCGGACAATTTGATCGTGTGTGGGCTCCAGCAGACTTTTTCTTCCCAGAAGTCCGGCGGACCTAGAAATAAAACTTGCTTCAAATCTTTCCGACTGACTCGAGTCCGGTCAAAAAATCTGGTCGTCTGTGTGCTAGTCCGACGGACTAAAACCGACGCTAGGGCAGCTATTGGCTACTAGCTATGAACTTCCTTATTCTACATCATCAGGTTCGAATCCATCTGACTTTTGGAGTGATCGTGTGTGGCCAAGTCCGTTCATTGAAAGTCTGGCGGACCTCAGCTGCAAAGTCCGTCAGATTGTCCACCGGAGACAGTCCGTTGAAAAGTCCGGTCGTGTGTACGCGGCATAAGAGTTATAATAAACATTTACATTTTATATCATTCTTGTTTCGATATTTTTGGTGCCTAAAAAATCCTGATACTTGCATTTCCTTTTTTGATTAATCAAATTTCTGGGATCTGACACCATCTTTAACCAGATTGAACAATTTATAGATACCCATCAAACAATGTCTTTATTGAGATGTTGGTTGAGAAGACCTGGCTCATTCCAAATCACCCCAAAGGTGTTCAGTAGGGTTGAGGTCAGGGCTCTGTGGATGCCATTTAAGTTCCTTTACCACCAAAATCATTAAACTTTGTCTTTATGGAGATGCTGGTTGAGAAGACTTGGCACATACCAATTCATCCCAAAGGTGTTCAGTAGGATTGAGGTCAGAGCTCTGTACAGGACACTTGGGTTCCTCTACACCAAACTCGTTAAACCTTGTTTTTATGGAACAGGCTTTGTGTAAAAGGGCCCAGCCATGCTGGAGCAGAAAGTGAACACAGAACTGTGACCACAAGGTTGGAAGCTCACAATTGTTTGTCTTTGTATGTTGTAGTATTAACAGTACTGGGAACACCTGGGCTCGATTATTTGGAGGGGTGTACACATACATTTGGCCTTAGTAGGATGATCAGTTGTTCACAAACTTTTAGCCATATACTTCCTGTTGGTTTATTTTTTTCCATCTGTGCCCCGATATGCTTTACAAATCTCTGCAAACTAAGGGAATTCCTTGGGGACCCCAAGCCATCAGATCACTAACAGCCTCTCTAGATCCAGAACAATGCCCAGCTTCACAGTGCCAGAACCTTGAAGCCGACCTGGCGACACTGCAAGCAAGTCCCAAATATCAGTGTGTCCTACAAATGAGTCACCAGGCCTTTCTAAAAGACCAGCCTTGTTCCTAACTCTCTCCAGCAGGGGGCCTTCCCTGGGTCTCTTCCTTGGCACAGCTTCCTCCAGACCAGGCAGGACAGCTTCAGGACCACTTCAGCACACTTTAGATCCCAAACCAGGTTATGGGGCCTAACAGAAGACCTCCATCCAGCGGCACTTCCCTAGGCATCAGCGAGGGGGAGAGAGCGAGCACATTGCTTGTCCCAAATATTTATATCCTACCCCAGCATGTACCAGTGACCCAAACCTTCTGCTGGATTGGCTGAAGAAAATATAAATAGTCATAACTTAGTTTTATTTGTGAAATCTTATAATATGATCAGTGATATCAATGACATCTACTGGCGACAGTGAGAAATCACAAGCCAACTTAAGCTTAGGAAAAAATCAGGTGAAAAATGATACCATCAGTCTGAGCTAACTACAGCCCAGCCAAAAACCTTAAAGAGGAAGTAAACCCTGATGAGTTTACTTCCTCTTTCATTCCCTGCAAAGGTAAAGCATAATGGACTACTATGCATCGCATAGTAGTCCATTATGTGTCACTTACCTGACACAGGAGCCAGCGAAGTCACCGCTGTCCCCTGTAGTCCGGCGCATCCATCTTCTTGGTGGGTCTCGCCGCTCCGCCGCTGTCATTCGGCGAAGCTGCGATGACTTCACTCCCGTGCATGTGCACGGGAGCCGCCACTCGCGGCATATTGCCGTTGACCGCGGCACGCTCAGTGCGCCTGCTTGCCGCTGTCTACGGCGCATGCGGCGTAGACTGCGGTGCCTGTCTTTCGGCAAATATCTCCTAAACCATGTAGGTTTAGGAGATATTTCTTGGACCTACAGGTAAGCCTTAATTTAGGCTTATCTGTAGGTCAAAGTGTGTTGTAAGTGTTTACAACCACTTTAATTGACATTTTAGCTGAGGTTTAGGACACGGGGGCTACACAAGTCTAAAGCCCCATACACACGGTCGGACTTGTACAAACTTTTCCGTGGACTTTTGTACAAAGTGTGTTGTCCACAAGTTTGTATTGCATACACACGGTCGGACTTTTTGACAACAAACACGAACGTGGTGACGTCACAACGTACTGACGCCGCTTCAAAAGAGGACGTTCAATGACTCCAGCGCCACCTTTGGTCAACTTCTGTATTGTAGTCTGATCGTTTGCAATGGTTCTGAGCATGCGTGTTTGTACCTTGTACAAAAGTCCGATGCTTTTGCATACACACGGTAGGACTTTGCTCCATCGGACTTCTGTTGTCAAAAAGTTTGTCCGTTCGCAGAGCCAACAAAAGTCCGATGAAAACAGAAAAAGTTTGTCCGATGGAGCGTACACACAGTCGGATGTTGCTCCAAAACAGCTAATTTGCATGTTTGTTGTCAAAAAGTCCGACCGTGTGTACGGGCCTTAAGGCTGCCTTCTCGTTACAGCATTTTAAATCGAGGATCTGCCCACGATTTGATAGCGGCGAGGTGTGAATGACAAAACGCAGAACTGACATTCGAGATGCCATTCATTTGAATGGCACCTCAAATCGGGGTGCGGATCTGCTGCAATTGTCGCGTGATAAAACATGCTTCAATCGTGGCAACCCGCATCGCGGTACACATGTCAACCAGATGTAGCTCCTGAACTATTTTTGGGCAACATGCGTCCTGCGATGCGGATTGTTGCGATTGCAGCATGTTTTATCACATGACAATCGCAGCAGACCCGCACTCCGATTTGAGGTGTCCTTCAAATGAATGGCAATCTTGAATGCGAGTCTCGCGATTTGTCATTCACACCTCGGCACTGTCAACTCGAGGGCAATACATGCACATTTACTCATGTTTTGCCTCTTTAAAAGCACTGCAAGTGCAGAAAAAAACATTTGATCCTGCCAGGAATCTGGTGAGCTCCTGATATCATTTTTGAGCTGAAAAAAACGATATCTATGCTGCACTGAAACACCAGCAGTGTTGTCAACCCTGCCTGAGTTCTACCTTGTGGACTACTAAATAAAGAGAAAAAGGTTTGGGATTTTACATGAGGCAAAGGTTCCAATTAGGGTTACACCAATACTAGTGTCGGTATCGGTGCCGATACCGAGTATTTGCACAAGTATAGGTACTCGTGCAAATGCTTCAATACCTGATACTGATACGTTCAGGCTCGGTTCTTTGAGCTGTCAGTGGGTCTCCCCTGTTGACAGCTGAAGTGTTAAAGAAGTCCGGTAATTGGAGCTGTGAGAAAAAAAAACAGCTGCAATGTTTATTAACAACATTGCTCAGCCCTGACCACTAATAAAAAGAAACATTGTTTCTTTTTGTATCTTTCTGTTTCTTCATTTGCAGATCAAAGGGATGAACAAACGTTCCTTTGTTTAACCTCTTATTAACCCTTAATTTACTCTAATCAGCCTTAAAGGGGTGCTCCAGCGGGGAATTTTTTTTTTTTTTAAAGTCAGCAGCTAAAAAAAAAAAGTAGCTGCTGACTTTTAATAATGACACTTACCTTTCCAGGGCGCCCGCGATGTCAGCCGCCTGAGGCCGACCCGTCCCTCGGCTCTCGGGTTCCAGCGCTGCCATCCTCACTAAGGGAAACAGGCAGTGAAGCCGCAGGCGTGAGTCGCGCAGCGCTTTGTGAATGGGACGTGCTGTGTTAGGAAACACACAGTTCCCAGAACACAGCGAGCGCCATTACCCAGAAGACAACGCGAGGAGGAGAGAAGACCAAAGATCACCGAGGAGTAGGAAGAGGTAGATTAGGAAGACTGCCTAGCAACAGGGATTTCTGATAAGGTAAAAAAAAAAAAAATTTTACATAAAAAAAAAAAATGTAAGAATATTAATGCTGTTTTTTTTTTTTTTTTTTAGGGTGACCCTCCACTTTAATTAACTCCCTATTCTCCTCCATTTAATTATTATTTTCCTGTTTTTTTTTTATTTTTTGTTCACGTCTATTTTATAAACGATAAACAATTAAAACTTTTTTTATTTGCTTTGTTAGTGAATATTTTTGCACATATATATTAACATATATTTACACATTTCACATTGAAAAAGCGCAAAATTAAAAAACAAAAATCTATTTATTTAATTTCTAAATAACTTTTCAATACTTTGTACCATTGCTGACAGCTGAAGTGAAAACAAAACAGTTGTGGTAGGTATTGGTAATTGGTATCTGTAATTGGTATCGGTAATTGGTATCTGTAATTGGTATCGGTAATTGGTATCGGCGAGTACTAAAAAAACAGTATCGGTACTCGTACTCGTAAAAAAAAAAAAATGGTATCGGTGCATCCCTAGTTCCAATAATGTCAAATATATAAATACAGTAATATGTTTATTGCCCTGTACACATAAATTTGTAGAGGAAATGTATGGCAGACCATTAGATCACACTGGTTAGGTATTCTTTCAGATACAGTGGGTATAAATAGTCCCCTATTAAAATGTCAGGTTTCCATGAAGTAAAAAAATGAGACAAAGATAAATCATTTCAGAACTTTTTCCACCTTTAATGTGTAGACTTTTTATATCCACTGTATACCTAAAAGTACCCCGCATCTGCTCCTAATGAGTGGAAGATCTCCACGAAAAGCATAGAGCTTTTCTTTGATTGATTGAAGATGTTCTGTAGCCCAGCAGGGGAGACCTGGCAGGAATGATCACACCTTTCAGTGCAGCAGAGCCAGGATTGTCAGCAGCACACTAAAGAAAATTAGGAGCTCACTCCGATCATGGAGGTTCCACATCACACGTGGGTAGGGTTGTCACCTGTCCAGGATTCTCCCGGACAGTTCGGGTTTGGAATCTTGTGTCCAGGTTTCAGTCTGCCTGAAGCCCGGACACATTATTTAGACTGGGCTGTGGCTCCCCAAGTAACTGAGATACAGTGGAACCTTGGATTAGGAGCATAACCCACTCCAGGAGAATGCTTGCATTTCAAAGCACTCGCATATTAAAGTGAGTTTCCCCATAGAAGTCAATGGAAACTAAGATAATTTGTTCCGCATTGACTTCTATTGCATGCAATACCGCATGTGGCCAGAGGGGGGTGGGCGCCGGATATACTCGGGGACAAGTCGGCTGAACTTGGAAAGCCTTGGAAAGTTCCTGAGTGTTTCCGAGTGTTTCCGACTATTTCTGAGTGATTCAGAGTCAGGGGCAGATTGACAACTCATGGGGCCCCTGGGCAATAGGAGATTATGGGGCCCCCCGGGCAATAGGAGAAGATTATGGGGCCCCAAGGCAATAGGATATTATGGGGCCCCCAGGCTATAGATTATAGGGCCACACAGTATACACACACACACATACCGTATACACACACAGACACACAATATACGCACACAGTATACACACACAGAATACACACACACACACACACACACACACACACACACTGAAAAGGTACAGGAGAGGCGGGACAGCTATTATCTTGTGATTTTTTTAAAAACACAGATTTTTACATACTGTCCCTGGTTTTATTGTGGGTGGCAACCCTGATGGGGCCCCTTAGTGGCATGGGGCCCTTGGGCACTGCCTGAGTGCCTGAATGGTCAGTCCGCCCCTGTTCAGAGTATTTCCAAATGGCTCCGAACAGTTCCAAACTGTTCTGAGTGTCCCCGGCGCCCCCCCCCCTTTCAAAACGCTCGTTAATCACGTTACTCGTTAACCGAGGTTCCACTGTAGTCACACAAAAATCTGTTGCCATTCGGGAGCTGCGGGGCGCTGTCTGGGGGCAGGTTTGGCATCACTGGGGAGGGGGCCATGATGTCAGAAAGAGCAGTTTGGCCACACCCACTGTTTGCCACAGCAAGCTGCATTATCACTCTCCTTGGGGCACCCAAAAGTGTCCCAGGTCTTTTATAATCCTATTGTGTATACTACGAAAACAAATGTGCCCTGTGCCGCTAAAGTGTTCGGGTTTGGCTTGAAGAAAAGGTGGCAACCCTACATGTGGACATTCAAAAACAGGAAGAAGATCTGGACAATCGCACTCCAAAAATTTTTTTTGCCTTTTATTCAAAAATTCTTGTGAAAAAAAATACAAGCCACAGCAGAAACAGACAGGAGCTAACGCGTTTCACACTTCAATGTAGTGCTTAGTCAGCTATGACTGTCCAGATTTTCTTCCTGTTTTTGATTGCTATATGTGTTGTCGGCACCTGGGCTTCCAAACTTGATGAGAAGGTTTTCTACTGTTGCTTGACCTACCTGGAGCAGTTATATCTCTCTCTCTACCTTGATTTCTGGATTTTGCCTTCATGTGGGTATTACCTGGGGGAGGTCTGCATGAATGAAATGCCCGCTCCTCCAGACTGGCACCCACCCATGAAAGGCTCTCGGTCGCTCGCTGAGCCTGGTGACGGTCCAGGCATGTGGGCAGATCCCAACTTCATTGTTGCGATCTTATCCGAGCCTGGACCGGCCCTGCGACATCAGCCAGCAGCGGGCAGCGAGTCTGCACTGTTAACGTTTTTCTTTTAGGACTGGCCAGAGAAGACAGGGAAGCAGCACCAAGATTTCTTTTATTGTGCTCAACGTGTTAAAGCGGAGGTCCACCCTAAAATGGACCTTCCGCTCATCGGATTCCTCCCCCCCTCCGGCGCCACAATTGGCACCTTTCAGGGGGGAGGGGGGTGCAGTTACCTGGATAATCCAGGTAACTGCACCCACTTCCGGGCTAGCTCTCTGCGGAAAGGGGCGTACATTACGCCCCTTTCCGCAAGTGCCCGCCCCCTTCCGCAAGTGCCCCGCTGCCTGCTGGGAAACACACAGATCCCAGAGGCAGCGGGGACCATCCTCATTGCGCAGCGCGGCTCGCGCATGCGCAGTAGGGAACCGGGAAATGAAGCCGAAAGGCTCCATTTCCTGATTCCCATACCCAAGATGGCGGCGGCAGCACTCGAGTGTCGATCTAGAGATCGGCTTCGGGTGCCGACATCGCGGGCGCGCTGGACAGGTAAGTGTCACTATTTTAAAAGTCAGCAGCTGCAGTATTAGTTTGACATTTAAAAAAAAAAAAAAAAAAAACGCGGAGTCCCGGCGGACTCCCGCTTTAAAGTGCAAATAAAGGCAAAACTCCTTTCTTTTGTGGAGAAGGATTAGAACACTTGTTTTTATTGCTAACTCTACCCCCATTAGGCTGCATTGACACCTGAGCATTTTATAGCTTGAAGCTTAAAGAGGGAGTCCACTGGAAACAAAAATATTAAAAGCCAGCAGCTATAAATACTGCAGCTGCTGACTTTTAATAAATGGACATTCACCTGTCACAGGGTCCAGCGATGTCGGCAGCCGAGGCCAATCGATCACTCGGCCCTTCGGCTGCTGCTGCCGCCATTCTCGTGAGGGAATCAGGAAGTGAAGCATTGCGGCTTCACTTCCCGGTTCCCTACCGCACATGCGCAAGTCGCGCAGTGCAATGGGAATGGTCCGCGCTGTCTCTGGGACCCGTGTGTGTCCCAGCAGACAGTGCGCCGGGACAGGAAAACAGCTAAGACTCCCTTGGGCGTCTATGCCCGGAAGTGGGTGCAAATACCTGTCTTAAACAGGTATCTGCACCCGCCTCCCCCCTGAAAGGTGCCAACTGTGACACCGGAGGGGAGGAGGGTGCTTATGAGCGGAAGTTCCACTTTAGGGTGAAACCCCGCTTTAACAACGCTGGAGGAGAAAAAAAATCAATGATACTCTATGGAGATGGTTCACTCCACTTCATGTCGCCTGAAGCTCGATGTTCTGGAAATTTTTATGCAGCTAAAATTTGGGGCGTTTTTGGCACATTTCTATTCTCATAGAAATTAATGGAAAGGCGCCGTTCACGAGTCTTTGTGCGTATTTGCACGTTTTTGTGCGATTTACGGCTCAAAGGAAAAACGTATTAAAATATTATGAAAATAATTTAATTATTAATAAATAAATAAATGAAGATATTCAATTAATTACATTTTTATTAAATACATTAATTCAATTATTATTATTACTACCTATTATTATCATGTTGCCTATACATCAACTTATACTGTCAAATGCACTTATAATGACAGTGATATCAATCTATAGTGATGTATAGGCAGCATGAAGAAACTTTTAAAAGTAATAAGAATTTGTAAATGATAACTTTAACTGTAAGATTAATAAAGCTGTGAATGTATTTTGAACACAAGCCAGCAATCTATTAATTATAGGAATAGAGTGTGATAAACAAAGTGAGGAGGAGGCGGAGGAGGGACTCCACAAATTAGAGTCACTGTACAAGTGTAGTAAATGGTGATACTTCTATAGCTATTGAGATACACCGCAATATGGTGGGTTATTTTAAATTACATTTTTATTGACAGAGAATAAAAGTACAAAAACAAAAAGGAAAAAAATAAAAAAAAATGAAGAGATATCAAAGATATGTTTTTATATTTTACTAGAAAAAAAAAGTATAACATTTTGCATTAAATTTTCTTTAAAATCAGTCAGCATTGTTCAGTCACTTTGTAATTTTAAACAAATTACGAACCTCAAAAAAAACAGCAAAAAAAAGAAAAGAAAAAAACAGTACAAAAGTGATTGAGGTGCTCTGAGGTGCATTTATTTTTTCCTGTACCGGATTTCGAACCTGGTCCTGCAGCAAACAAGGCACGATTTCAGACCAGATGAGAACCAAGTTGGTATAGACCACATAACAATGCGCAATGCCTCGCTTGATAGCAGAGATAAGATCCATAGAGCATGTATAACCCACATCATTCCCTCCATTATGCAGAATCAAGATAATGGGGCTGGAAACATGAGAACGAAGGCGCAAAACTCTCTGGGAGGACCTGCGGCCAGCGTAACCCACGGAGCCCAAGCCAATGGATCCTGGCGCTATCATAGGTGAAACCCACATTTTTTTCCGTAGCTCCTAACTTCTGACCAACGAGCCGTCCAGTAAATGAAGGAATCTCCAACAATCCAAATTAGAGCCGGGTAAAGATCTGAAAATTAAAACAACAGATGTGGGTAGCCACACACAGAAAAACGAGCTGACTCCCACCTCCCCAGACACTGGAGCTCCGTATCGGAAAAACCCATACCAGAAGCAGTGGTAGCCACGCAGATGCGAAAAGAGTAGGTCGCAAAATCACAGGCAGCCTAGTCTTTAAAGGTAACAACGAAAGATCACAGGTGGCCTAGTCTTTAAAGGCAACAATGGAAGACCCCCAGAAAATGGACCCTGCTCAAGGAGGAGGAGCCAGCATGGACAAAGAAGGTGGTGGACGGGGGGCATGCAGATAGGAAGGGGGGCAGCGAAACAGGACAAAAGGGGCCCCCGCAAGGGTACGACGGCTGTTCGGCAAGCAGTTAAATATGGAAAATACCACATTTAACCACTAGAAGCTAATAAGTACCATAGGAAATTCCTGTGATACTTAGCACCATCTAGTGGCCAAATGTGGTATCTTCAGTTTTAAATCATTGGGAAATATTTGACAAGCACAGGAAATCGCCTAATGACATTCTTTTTTGTGTATCATTACAGAGTGAATGTACGTGCATTTTCACTAGGCAACTTGCTATTGAATTTTTAGTATTCCCTGGAATCAATCTCTGATTTATGTATCATTTACATACAAGTAACACATAACATATACACAATCACACCAATGATCGTTGAACAGAATATCTGGAGAAAAGGGGCAAAGATTTGGCAGTCGAGAGGTATAACCAGTTTCTTGCACCTTCCTCCTTTAGAAAAAAAAAAAAAAAAAAAACACCTACTTGCCATCGCCTTGTTTATTTACACTGACAAAATGAAATAAAAGTAACCGCATGATAAAATCTGTGTTCTCTCCTGAATTCAGGACATCAATTTTCATTGGAAACATTTTATTTTTAGTTTCACTCCGGAAAAGTACTTGTATCTATATTATTGATGGTGTGCAGTTCCACAAAATAAATATTTTTATGCTCCATCGTTATAGGTGATATTCCCAGGTGAGGTTGGTGTTTCATGCCAATTGAGATATGAAAAACGCAATATAAATGGTAAATATCGGAAGGAGGTCTGCAGGGAAAACACAAGTCCTAAGCATAACTATTTACCCGCAGATACATTTTGTTTGAGTTTTCGAGCTTAAAAGGTAATAATCAAAGTCAAATTCAGGTAACTTGTCAGATTTGCGGAGGTTACTGGGAGCAGAGCTTGTTATTGGTTGCCTTTGACTAATCCTGGTGATTGGGTCCTGGATCATACCTGACCTTGCGAATGGCCAAACTATTGTAGCAGTCTTTGATATTTTGCTAACTGGGCAGTCTGTTGGTTTTGGTAGTCTAATAGGAAGAGGGCTGTTTTAAGAGTCGGTAATCATTCACCAATGACGACCATATCAAAACTAATAAGCCCTCCCATGACATCTTCAACAAAACGTGTAGGGTGGGGCTATGTGATGTGACGACATTGCGCAATGTTCTACAGGAAGTGAAGGAGTGTCTTACTGATTAGATGATCACAGTTTCAGCATTGCAATGATTTATAATGTAAGTGCTCTTTCTTTTATGTGGTATTGTATGTGGGGATATCTGAGCAAGCTTCGAGATGTATTGAGGTCGACAACTCCTGGATGATGAGGCTCAACACCATAAATCAAAGTGCTCATGAAATGTCTGTGGATTCAGAAATAAAGTGCTAATAATTCAGCTTCACATCCAAAATTGTGTTCACTTATTCTATTCTTCTTTGAAAGTGAATAAATGGAAGAAATGCCCAGCAGTCCGTGCTCCTCACCATGGGCCATACAAGATCCTTACCAGATATGTTTAGGCTTGGTGTAGGGTTAATACATACATTGTTTGACCATTTTTAGTAGTGGTCAAACATATCTGGTAAGGATCTTTTATGGCACATGGTGTGGAGCACGGACTGCTGGGTGTTTCTTCCATTTATTCACTTTCACAGGAGAATAAAATAGGTGAACACAATTTTGGATGTGAAGCTTTAGACATTAATGGCTGTGTGTTGAGTTATTTTGAGGGGACAGCAAATTTACACTGTTATACAAGCTGTACACTCACTACTTTACATTGTAGCAAAGTGTCATTTCTTTAGTGTTGTCACATGAAAAGATAGAATAAAATACAGTATTGTGAGATACTGCGTGTGTGTGTGTGTATATATATATATACAGTGGTGTGAAAAAGTGTTTGCCCCCTTCCTCATTTCCTGTTCCTTTGCATGTTTGTCACACTTAAGTGTTTCGGAACATCAAACCAATTTAAACAATAGTCAAGGACAACACAAGTAAACACAAAATGCAATTTGTAAATGAAGGTGTTTATTATTAAAGGTGAAAAAAAATCCAAACCATCATGGCCCTGTGTGAAAAAGTGATTGCCCCCCTTGTTAAAACATACTATAAATGTGGTTGTCCACACCTGAGTTCAATTTCTATAGCCACACCCAGGCCTGATTATTGCCACACCTGTTCACAATCAAGGCATCACTTAAATAGGAGCTGCTTGACACAGTAAGGTCCACCAGAAGATCCTTAAAAGCTACACATCATGCCGAGACCCAAAGAAATTCAGGAACAATTGAGAAAGAAAGTAATTGAGATCTATCAGTCTGGAAAGGGTTATAAAGCCATTTCCAAAGCTTTGGGAATCCAGCGAACCACAGTGAGAGCCATTATCCACAAATGGCGAAGACATGGAACAGTGGTGAACCTTCCCAGGAGTGGCCGGCCGCCCAAAATTACCCCAAGAGCGCAGCGACTACTCATCCAAGAGGTCACAAAAGACCCCACAACAATGTCCAAGGAACTGCAGGCCTCACTTGCCTCAGTTAAGGTCAGCGTTCATGCCTCCACCATCAGGAAAAGACTGGGCAAAAATGGCCTGCATGGCAGAGTTCCAAGGAGAAAACCACTGCTGAGCAAAAAGAACATCAAAGCTCGTCTCAATTTCTCCACAACACATCTTGATGATCCCCAAGACTTTTGGGACAACATTCTGTGGACCGATGAGACAAAAGTGGAACTCTTTGGAAGGTGTGTGTCCAAGTATATCTGGCGTAGAAGGAACACTGCATTTCATAAAAAGAACATTATACCAACAGTAAAATATGGTGGTGGTAGTGTGATGGTCTGGGGCTGTTTTGCTGCTTCAGGACCTGGAAGACTTGCCGTGATAAAAGGAACTATGAATTCTGCTGTCTACCAAGAGATCCTGAAGGAGAATGTCCGACCATCTGTTCGTGTACTCAAGCTGAAACGAACTTGGGTTCTGCAGCAGGACAATGATCCTAAACACACCAGTAAGTCCACCACCCAATGGCTGAAGAAAAACAAAATGAAGACTTTGGAGTGGCCTAGCCAAAGTCCTGACCTGAATCCTATTGAGATGTTGTGTTATGACCTTAAAAAGGCCGTTCATGCTCGAAAACCCTCTAATGTAACTGAATTAGGACAATTCTGCAAACATGAGTGGGCCAAAATTCCTCCAGGACGCTGTAAAAGCCTCATTGCACGTTATCGCAAACGCTTGGTTGCAGTTGCTGCTGCTAAGGGTGGCCCAACCAGTTATTAGGTTTAGGGGGCAATCACTTTTTCACACAGGGCCATGATGGTTTGGATTTTTTTCACCTTTAATAATAAACACCTTCATTTACAAATTGCATTTTGTGTTTACTTGTGTTGTCCTTGACTATTGTTTAAATTGGTTTGATGTTCCGAAACACTTAAGTGTGACAAACATGCAAAGGAACAGGAAATGAGGAAGGGGGCAAACACTTTTTCACACCACTGTATATATATATATATATATATATATATATATATATATATATATATATATATATATATATATATATATTTGACATGATCACATGTACAGTATATTTATTTGTGAAATTTGACAGCATTGCACTTTTTGTTAATAAAAGCAGAAGATTATCTTCCTGTTTTCACATGGTCACCAATCACCATCCATAAATTATTATGGACTCTTAAGATGACCCTCTGGTGCTCAGATTGTTGACTACATTTGGTTTACTCAGTTTGGGAAATCATCACCCATTTGATGGTGGCCCCTGTTTTGTGGTAGAGTACCCAAGGTTGGCACACCAAGCCCAACCACAAGTGATGAATATAAGATCAGAGTCCAGCACCTTGCATCTATTCCCTTGAACAGTTTTTGCAGTCCAGCAGTCTCCTTATCTTGGCAATTTGGAGGTCCCTTTTTTTCAGCTGTAATCCAGCAATCTTATCTCCGACATGGATTCAGCCATCTCCTCTTCAGTCAACATGTTTTCACCTTGGCCCAATTCATTCCTATGGGAAAGCCATACTCTGAATGGTCACCATTAGTAGGGTTATGCAGAGGGATAAAAGGGGGATGAACGGGGCTGTCAGAAAGGCTCTGTCAGAAGAAACAATAATAGCAGAAGAATTCCTGTTCCCCAAATGCCTGGAAGAAGAGGAGCAGTAGCGTGTGCTAACGCGCAAATGCATATGCGCGGAAATGCAAAAATGCATTCGAATATGTGCATGCGCGAATGTGCGCAGCGCATTCCCTGACAGATAAGGGCGGCAAATGGGCTATTTAAGCTGGATCAGCACCCAGGATCAGTGCTGTCTCATCTACAGCATTCTGTGAGAATCTTGTTTCCTGTTACCTGCATCTGCTCTAGCAGTATTGGCTTGTTTCTGACTACTCCTGTTTTCCCCCTGCATTGACCCCCGGCTTGTGCTTTGACCATTCTCACATCTGTTCTTGATCTGATCGTTTTGTGTATGACATGGCTTGTCTGACTCTGCTTAAGTTCCAGCCCTTCCAGAGTTACCAAGTTGCTAGGACTTATCCAGCTACCTTTGGGACTTGCTGTTCGGTTAAGTACCAGCCTGTCCCTGCCCAAGGAGACCCGCTGCTATCTGGCGAACTACTGGATCACCAACCCAACAAGCACGTTTAACCTGCACTCGTGCAACTCTGCACTCCTGCGCTACCTGTATACACTACTAGGGGCCCAGAGTCAGAGGTGCAAGAGAGGCCTTCCTCTGCATAACCAGGCTCTACCCACCAGGTATGTGACAGAGGCCTTCAGTCTGGCTGTCTACTTATCTTGGTAGTTTGGAGGTCCCTTTTTTTCAGGTAGGTAAAATACCAGACTGCCGACACTCGGGGCAGGAGAGCCATATCAAAAGTAAACTTTAGCAAAGTTGAAGTTGTCCTTTAAAGTAAAGTACAGTATCATGACAAAAATGGAAAGAACGCCTTATACCTTGTCTTATCTCCATTATGGACCTGGCTAGCTCCTCTTCAATCAGAGCATCGGTGCTGCAGGCCCTTTAACCCCTGTGAGTAGACACATTCATGGTGGCCATTCAGAGTATGGCTCACTCATAGGTATGATGACCTGGCTGAAGAACTGAGTGCTGGTGGGTCCATTTTGCGAATAAGATTGCAGGTCTGCAGCTTAAAAAAAAGAGACCTCCACACTGCCAGGTATACTTTATGTATAAAACCAGGCTGCTGGCATTTAGGGGATAGAGAGCCTTATCAAAAGTCAACTTCACCAAAGTTAAAGTTGTCCTTTAAAGTACATGAATCATAACAAAAAGGCTTGCCTTTTTTAAATGCCTTAAGCTGGCCATAGATGGATCAACTCTTGGTTGGTTCATCAGGGACTGGTCGAGATTCAATCCATCTCTGGTCAGGCTGGTTGTACTGAAGTCAATCCTTATCTTATCTCCGATATGGACCTGGCTAGCTTCCCTTCTGCCAGTGCGCTGGTGCTGCAGCTTCATTCATCCATGTTGGTAGATGTAATAATAGTGGCTATTCGGAGTATGGCTCACCCATAGGAATGATCAGTGTCATGGCCCAAATGCTGAAGAGGGGCTGTCTGGGTCCATCTTGCAAATAAGATTGCAAAATTGCGGCTGAAAAAAGAGACCTTTACGCTGCCAAGTATATTTTATGTATAAAACCAAGCTGCTGGCACTCAGGGTTTGGGGAAGGCCATATCAAAGGTCAACTTCCTTGAGGGTGAAGTTGTCCTTTAAAGTACACATGTGAAAAAACACAAAGATTGCCATACTCCTTACCTGCATCCTTGATTCAGGGTTAGGGTCAGGGTCATGGTGTTCCAATTCTTCCCAAGTGTAGATCTTTATTAACATAATATAAGAGCCACATAAATATCTGCATTGTGCAAGTGCATTAAAGTCTGGTGGACACGCAGTTACAGAAGCCCCCCTTACAGTGTACTGTCACCACCCAGATCTAAGCGTAATATTGTATCTGAATGTCAGCTCTGTTTGTATAGGAAGAGCACAATTATGATTCAGAGGAAAGAATTATAAATTAAGTTTATTCACCATTTATGCTTTTGTTTGCTTTCCGTCGCCATTTGTGGCAAGCCTTTATTTCCTCCACCCACCATTCCCTGGCTATTTGTGGTCCATTTAATGTTGAGTCTCAGATCTTCATGCTCTCCGTGTTGTATATGAATTGCGTCGTTTATCTTGCTGGAGGGTCAGATTGTCTGTTTTCAGCAGCGTGATGGAGAATTTATATATATATTCTGGTCAGGATACAGTGTTCATGAGGGAGAGAAAGGCGTTAATTCCTTAACCCCCTCCCAAACAGAACACGACTAGCCTTTTGTACTGAGTTTCTGAAATGTCAAATTTCCATAAAGATGATACACTGGAGCTGTAGAACATGCATTCAATTACTCCGTAACCGTAACAGCAAATTCGGCCCCCAACTGCCACCTCCTCCAGTCTACCATTTCATTAACTCTTTCATTTTTCTCATACCAAGAGTGAAATAGTAATTTGACCAATTGGACCCTGGTGCAGGAATACACCAGGCCCCCCTGACAATAGCACATCGCTGAAAATGAACCCAACTTGGTCAGTACCACCCAAAACAACTTGACTGGTTTCTTCCTACAATCAGCCCTTCTCTTCTGCTCCTCATACACATACATCACAATAAATGGCTTTATGTTTGGACCAGTGTTAATTTTGGCAGCAAATTTTGATCTAGTCTTGGACTAATTCCTCGTACACACGATCGGACTTTCCGACAACAAAACCATGGAATTTTGTCCGAATGGTGTTGACTCAAACTTGTCCTGCATACACACGGTCACACAAATGTCCAACAATTATGAACGTAGTGAAGTACTAGATTTACTACGTGGTTTTTCAGCTCTTTAGCGCCACCCTTTGGGCTCCTTCTGCTAATTATCATGTTAGTAGAAGTTTGGTGAGTGTTGATTCGTGCTTTTCTTTTCGAGTTTTTCATTCAGCGATTTTCGGTTTGTGATTTTCAGTTGGTTTCTGAACGTCTGTTCGTCAACCAGACATATTGCGGAATCGGAGGAGATGACGTGTTATTTATTATTGGCCTTGGAGTTATTGCTTTGACATTATTTTTTTTGGTTGAATAATGATTTGATTTGGTATATTTTCTATATTTTTGGATGCATAGAATGCACTTTTTGGTTAAGTTCTATTGGCAGATATCATGTCTAATTTTATTTGTTTTATTTTTTTAATGCACAATAAAAAAATTGTGTAGAATAATACTTGGTTATGTGTTTTACTTTAAATGACAGTGTGGGAGTCGGCAGTTACATTTTAAAAAATACAATGTAAAATTAACAAGGGACACCAACATAGTTGTATCTTTGATCTTAAAAACTACGGGATAATGGTGTTATGGTAACTTGCACCAATTTAAAAAAATCAAAAAAAACATATTAATATTATTCTTGATATCACTAGAAAAAAAAAGCCTTTGAAAATTTGTAATAATTTGTAATAACTCCATCAGTATCACCAGCAAAGCAGCTTCATTATTATCCCATTAAAGAAGAAGAGAATTGTGCGCTGCATTTCCAGATTTCATAATTTGCCACATCACGAATGTTAATTCTCCATCACAAACGCTAGTTTACAAGACCGACCGCTTCCGGCTCGTCCTTGCTTCTGAGCATGCGTGTTTGTACTATGGACTTTTGTCCGACGGACTTGTGTATACACAATGGGAAAATCCAACAACACACATTTGTTGGCAGAAAATGTGAAAAAATGCTAGACAACATTTATTGGTAGAAAGTCCAACAACAAATGTCCGATGGAGCATATACACAGTCGGATTTTCTGCCAACAGCCTGACAGCTAACATTTCCCTTCGGAAAATCTGTGTACGATGCTTTAGTCTTTTGACTAAAATGCCATTTTGGTTTTAGCCAAATTTTAGTCTTCTGCAATTGTTTTAGTTTTAGTCGTATTTAGTCGACTAAAATCTCCAGTACATTTTAGTCAACTAAAATGTCAACACAGAGCTCTGGCCTGTGATTGCACACAGCTGATCAGCAGGTCTGTGTACAATCACAGCAGGTGCTGGCAGAGGGGTGAGCATGGACACACCTTAAAGCCAGAAGCAGGCAGTGAATTCTGGGTACCTTGCTTTGCCTGTATGGGTTGCCCGTCCATAGTGCATTGTGAGCAGGCATTCTGCAAGTGGTTACAAAACAGCACTGGAGCATAATGCTCACCATGACTGGCACTCATTGGTTAGTGCTTATGCTGATATCATTAGTAAATCAATAGGAAAGTATATTATATTTACTTATTTTAAACTTTTTTTTTAATTTCTTCAATTGCCTCCTGGTTTCCGGCCTAGGCTAAAATGATGTCATACCTCCCAGGAGTCTTAATGGGAGGAGGGGCTTTTTCAGCGAAGCACACCCTCGTGTCTGCATGCCAGAGCTGAGGGCAGATGGATTCCAGGAAGTAGATGCTACATGAATCATCTGCCCTTACTCAAGATGGTCACGGGTAGAAATGCTAGGGGGGTTCAAAGTGATTTCTTAACAAAGTAAAGCATGGAGACATGGATAGGTGAGCTTGATTTGAGTATTAAAAATAAACGAACCCCTGCAGATTAGACACTACTTAAATAGCTCCAAACCACTCTCCAACTGGAATAGAGACCGCACTTCCTTTGAAGCAATCTGCACCAGATCAGAGCCCCAAAGACACTTGATATCAGATATGTAATCTCTACTATTCGCAGATAGCAATCCTAAAGAAAACGCGACTAGTCAGCAATGGGAAAGGGAACTGGCAATAGATATCTTAATAGAGGACTGGGAGCAAATACACACCCATATACACAAAGGGTCCACAAACATGTGCACACAGGAAAACGGATTCAAAATCTACTCAAGGTGGTACAGGATAGAATCCATAAATACCATCCCAGTGTCTCTCCGCTATGTTGGAGATGCAACACAGCCTGCGATTCTCTGCTCCACATATCGTGGGACTGACCACAGATACAACCCTACTGGAAAGAAGTACACTGCATGATTTCTCTGATAACGACCTACACCCCAGATTTCACAACGGCTCAATATTTACTTCATCACACATCCTTACCCCAATCGGCCTACAAACGATCTCTCACCCTACACCTCACCAACACCTCATCAATGCAGCTAAACTGTGTATACCCTTACATTGGAAGGCTAGCTCCCCCCCTAGTATCTCAGAATGGCTTCAACGTGTAGGAAGGATTGCTGAAATGGAAGACCTAATCCAACAGACGAGAGAGACCATGAGGAAATTCCACAAAACATGGGCCTGCTGGATTCATTTCACAGAATCCGCAATCTATCAAGCATAACACTGTCAGGGTCGTTACCTGGTTGGTCGCGGTGCTGCCCGTGTTGGTGCGCGCCGATGTCCTGCGGTGCGTGCTGGGGTGCGTGTTCCTGTGCGTGCGGTGTTGCGCGCTCCTGTGGGCGCTGGTGCGCGTCGGTGTGTGCCCTCACGTGCCCCTGCTGGCGCTGGTGCGCGTCAGCGCGCTGTGGTGGGCACTTCGGGTACCGCTGGTGTGTCTGCCGGCGTTCGGGGGCGCGCGCGCGCGTCGGCGCGCGCGTGTGCGCGGTGCTTGGCGCCAAACGGCCTACTTAGGTCTGCCACTGACATCTCCCAGGTGCTGCCTGATCAACAGCTTCTCGGTTCCTGTCCCGTTGTTCGTATCCTGTGTTCCTGTTGCTTATCTCCTGACGACCCGGCTTTCCCTTGACACCGCTGACCTCTGCCTGCATCTGACCTCGGCCTGTTTGACCTCTCTTTTGCCTGCTCCTTCTGTGCCTCTGCTGCCCGCCTGTTGCCGTACCCTGCCTGCACCCGGACTTGCCTGCTCTGCTCCTGTTCTGTACCCAGTTTGCCTGTGTCCTATCTACACACCTGCTGCCGGAAGCTTCCTGCAAGTTCCTGCTCCTGGAGCCATATCACAGGCTCTCTTACCACTCCGCACTCTCAGCCACCTGTCTGCTCTATCAGGGGTTGTAAGTCGGACACGTACGGGAGACCACCCTCTGCCCAAGCGGACTCATCGGTTCGGTAAGTGCCAGCCTGACAGTATCAGGCAGCCATGACTGAGTCCGGGCAGGGGGCCTCCCCTATGGATGAGTTATGCAGACATTTGGCCGGTCTGACCCAAGCCGTGAAGAGTCTCCAGGATGGCTACTCAAGGTTGGAGGAGCAAGTCCAAGCCTTGTCCTCCTCATCTAACCCTCAAGGAACCTCCTCCACCGGTCTTTCATCTGCACCCTCCGTAGTGATGCTTCCTCCAGAGCCAAGGGTACCTACACCCGAGAGGTTTTCCGGCGATCGCACCAAGTATCGTGCGTTACGCAACTCCTGCGAACTGTACTTCGCACTGCAGCCCCGGACATTCTCTCTAGAGGCAACCAAGGTGGGCTTTGTGATATCCCTGTTGTCCGGCGAGCCTCAAACCTGGGCCCATCGTTTACTGGAGCAGAAATCTGGAACCCTGGATAGCCTTGACAACTTCTTCTTGGCCATGTCTCAGCTCTATGAGGACCCTCAGTTGACTGCGACCGCAGAAGCCGCACTACACTCTCTCCAACAAGGTCGCAGAGCGGCCGAGGACTATGCAGTGGAGTTTCGCCGTTGGAGCTCCGACACGGATTGGAATGACGCCGCCTTGCGTCACCAATTCCGGATGGGACTTTCTGACCCCCTTAAGGATGAGTTGGCACGGGTAGGAATACCACAAACCCTGGATGAGTTAGTCAACCTCTCCATTCAGATTGACCGCCGGTTAAGGGAACGCCGGTCGGAGAGGTCCTCCAGCCACTTCCGTCCCACCTGGGTGCTCCCCAAGGTTCCCAGTTCTGCTGGTCAGTTCTCGTCTACCTCTTCTGCTCCCGCTCTGGAAGCTCCGGAACCAATGCAGCTCGGGTTACTCCGGCCCTCCTTGACCCCTGAAGAAAAGCAGCGCAGACGTACCCTTAACTTATGTCTCTACTGTGGTGAACCTGGGCATTATGTCAGGGCTTGCCCCAACAAGACACGTAAGTGTGTTTCCTCTTCCTTCACGTGTGCCTCTGTTCTACGAAAACCCAGTTCTCACCTTGCCCTTCTCCTCACTTTGCAGCTTCCAGGAGGGAGTTTTCCAGTGTCAGCCATCATTGACTCCGGAGCATGCAGCTGCTTTATCGATCTGACCTTCGCTGCCAACCATCACATCTCGCTCATACCCAAGGCTCAGGGGCTTGCTGTACATCTAGCCGATGGCTCCGCCCTTAGTTCCGGTCCTGTCACTCAAGAGACTGTTCCTCTGCTGGCTACTATGGGCACCTGTCACCAGGAGCACCTGCGTCTGGATGCCATCTCCTCCCCCTTGTTTCCAATTATCCTGGGGATACCCTGGTTGCAGGCCCACAATCCAAGCATTAACTGGGCCACAGGAGAAATCAAGTTTCTTTCCGATTACTGTCAACGACACTGCTTGGCCCGACCGACATGCAACTCCTCTCAACTTCTCTGTTTGGATGTCGATCCAAAATTGCTTCAGACCGTTCCGGAACCCTACAAGGACTTTGTGGATGTTTTCAGCAAAAAAGGCGCAGATATTCTTCCCCCCCACAGGCCTTATGACTGCCCTATTGAACTGTTACCAGGTACCGAAGTCCCCTTTGGGAGAATTTTTCCATTAACGGAACAGGAGTTAGGCACGCTGAAGGAGTATATTGACGAAAACCTAAAGAAAGGGTTTATCCGTCCGTCTACTTCCCCTGCCGGTGCTGGCATTTTTTTAGTCGAAAAAAAGGACCATTCCTTACGTCCATGCATTGACTATCGGGAATTGAATAAGATAACTGTCAAAAACCGTTACCCTTTACCCCTAGTACCTGAGTTGTTCCAGAGGCTGGGGTCTGCAGTCATCTTTTCGAAATTGGATCTTCGCGGAGCTTACAATTTAATCCATATCCGAGAAGGAGACGAGTGGAAGACAGCGTTTCGTACTCGTTTTGGGCACTACGAGTACCTTGTCATGCCCTTCGGGCTGTGTAATGCACCCGCAACCTTTCAACATTTTGTCAACGACATCTTTCGCGACTACCTGGATCTATACGTAATTGCATACCTGGATGATATCCTAATCTTTTCCTCATCCTTGGAAGACCATCGTAGACATGTCCGTAGTGTGCTAGCTCATCTCAGGGTACACGGGCTCTACGCGAAACTCGAAAAATGCGAGTTTGAACGCCAGTCCATCCAATTCCTGGGCCTGGTTATATCTGTGGAGGGCATCAAGATGGACCCCCAAAAAGTATCTGCCATCCTGGACTGGCCTGCACCTGAGGACAGGAAGGGCGTACAACGTTTCGTCGGTTTTTCCAACTTCTACCGGAAATTTATCAGGGGTTTCTCTGCGATTATTGCTCCCATCACCGAACTGACCAGGCAGGGTACCCGATTCTCTTGGACCCCTGAGGCACAGCTGGCCTTCGAAAAACTTAAGATGCTGTTCACCTCTGCCTCTATTCTAAAACATCCGGACCCAGCCCTACCCTTCGTTCTGGAAGTGGATGCCTCGGAAATCGCTGTGGGGGCGGTGTTATCCCAACGGCAGGGTGCCAAGGCCCTTCTTTTCCCGGTGGCGTTCTTTTCTCGCAAACTGTCATCATCCAAAAGGAACTATGATGTTGGGGACCGAGAACTTCTGGCCATTAAGGCGGCTCTGGAGGAGTGGCGTTACTTATTGGAAGGTGCTGCACATCCCATCCTGGTTTACACCGACCACAAAAACCTGGAATATTTGAGAACTGCCAAAAGACTTAGACCACGGCAAGCCAGATGGGCTCTTTTTTTTTCCCGGTTTCAATTTCATATCACCTATAGACCTGGTTCTAAGAATGTCAAGCCGGATGCCCTGTCACGTATGTTTTCTATCCCTGAAGAGACTCGGCCTCCTGATACTATTCTCCCTTCTGGGAACTTCTTGCTCCTCCAAGGGGACCTTATCTCCCGGATCAGACAGGCTTCTGTTGGAATGCCCCCGAGCCCCGAGGTCAGCTGTAGTGAGGGGTTGTTCTGGCATAAAGGCAAGATTGTGGTCCCTGAAGCCTTGAAGGTAAACGTGTTGGAACTCTGCCACGATCATAAGATGGCCGGACACTTTGGTACCCGGAAGACTGCCGAACTGATTCAGCGCACCTTTTGGTGGCCTCAACTTCTTAAGGACTGCAAGGACTATGTGGACTCGTGCAGCACTTGCTCCCGAAATAAAAACAGCCGGACGCGGGCTTGGGGCCTACTGAAACCTTTACCTGTCCCTGAGAGACCGTGGAAAATGATCTCGATGGACTTTATCGTGGAACTCCCCCTTTCCGAGGGGTTCTCCACTATCTTTGTTGTCGTAGATAGGCTGTCCAAGATGGCCCATTTCCTCCCGATGAGGGGCACTCCCTCGGCTATGGAGACGGCCAAGATCTTTGTCAAAGAAGTTGTAAGGCTGCATGGGATCCTGGCAAGTATTGTTTCCGACCGAGGCGCCCAATTCACCTCGAGGTTTTGGAGAGCGCTCTGCGGGTCTCTTGAAATTGAACTGGCCTTTTCCTCCGCTTATCACCCCCAGACAAACGGACAAACGGAGAGAACCAATCAGTCCCTGGAGCAGTACATCCGCTGTTTTTCTTCCTTCTCTCAGGATGACTGGGTCTCGCTACTACCCATGGCGGAGTTTGCCTATAACAACTCCTTGCACTCCGCCATCAACCAGACACCGTTCTTTGCCAATTACGGCTTCCACCCAGCCTTCTTGCCCAGCTCAGTCCCAGAATGCCTTGTTCCGGCAGTTTCCGAGACATTGGACTTCTTTTCTAAAAACAACCAACTCCTAAAGGAAACCATGGCCCGGTCCCAGGAATGCTATAAACGGGCGTTTGACAAAAGGAGACGGGGAGAACTCGTTCTGGCTCCCGGCAGCCAAGTATGGTTATCTACAGTCAACCTTAAGATGGTCTGTCCTTCCAAGAAGTTAGGCCCTAAATTCATGGGCCCCTTTTCTGTAAAAAGGAAGATAAACGAAGTGGCATATGAACTTAACCTGCCTGACTCTTTTAGAGTGCACCCGGTCTTTCACGTGACCTTACTGAAGCCCGTTACCCCAAATCCCTTTGCTGACCGCACCACCGACCCACCCGAACCTGTTATAGTGAACAATGAAGAGGAGTTTGAGGTTGAAGCAATCCTTGATTGCAGGAAGAGGGGTAATGTAACCCAGTACCTCATCAAGTGGAAGGGTTATGGACCTGAGGACAACTCCTGGGAACCCGAGGACAATCTACATGCTCAGGAACTTTTGCGGGCCTTCAAGAACCGTCAGGTTTCCAGATTGGCTCACCTGGGCAGCCGGAGTCTGCCCTTAGGGAGGGGGCACTGTCAGGGTCGTTACCTGGTTGGTCGCGGTGCTGCCCGTGTTGGTGCGCGCCGATGTCCTGCGGTGCGTGCTGGGGTGCGTGTTCCTGTGCGTGCGGTGTTGCGCGCTCCTGTGGGCGCTGGTGCGCGTCGGTGTGTGCCCTCACGTGCCCCTGCTGGCGCTGGTGCGCGTCAGCGCGCTGTGGTGGGCACTTCGGGTACCGCTGGTGTGTCTGCCGGCGTTCGGGGGCGCGTGTGCGCGGTGCTTGGCGCCAAACGGCCTACTTAGGTCTGCCACTGACATCTCCCAGGTGCTGCCTGATCAACAGCTTCTCGGTTCCTGTCCCGTTGTTCGTATCCTGTGTTCCTGTTGCTTATCTCCTGACGACCCGGCTTTCCCTTGACACCGCTGACCTCTGCCTGCATCTGACCTCGGCCTGTTTGACCTCTCTTTTGCCTGCTCCTTCTGTGCCTCTGCTGCCCGCCTGTTGCCGTACCCTGCCTGCACCCGGACTTGCCTGCTCTGCTCCTGTTCTGTACCCAGTTTGCCTGTGTCCTATCTACACACCTGCTGCCGGAAGCTTCCTGCAAGTTCCTGCTCCTGGAGCCATATCACAGGCTCTCTTACCACTCCGCACTCTCAGCCACCTGTCTGCTCTATCAGGGGTTGTAAGTCGGACACGTACGGGAGACCACCCTCTGCCCAAGCGGACTCATCGGTTCGGTAAGTGCCAGCCTGACAAACACCATAGCTTGACCTGGGGGCACCTACACAGAATCTGATAACTAACCCCGGACAACAAACTGCACACATACACTTCATTCCCTTTACCTCACTCGTCCCATACCCTTTCCTCCCCAGAACAGAAGCTAAGGTTCCCTAATTGATTCTTGAGCTAAACCAACCAGTGGTGGTCATGTACATGTAAGTGACTGTGCCTGTACCTACCCCCCACTTGCGTTTTCAGTTTGCGGTGCGCAGAGACAGTTGAGTTCTGCTTTAACTGTGTAACTATGTAGCCAACAGTCATTATGTTATTTGTCTCATCTACTATTTAATGTCTCATCCACACCAAAAATGTACGTTCAGCTTTTTACCTGTTTCCTTCAAACTGAAAGAAAACACTGGAGAAAGCATATAAAAAAATGCCTATTTAATATTAAGGATGACATCATTTCAAAGTAATCTGTACTAAATGCAATGGAATCATTGGACAAGTTTGATAAATTTATAAGCAGAAGATCTTGGCTCAGCATTCCCCGGCCGCCATCCCTCTCCCGGCCCATCCGTACAATGCCATCCTTTCTTCCAGCCCAATCACACCCCGAGGCCAGGCTTTGTCCACCGAGTTTACTTTGTTGATTTTTCCCGACACTTGCCGTCTCCTCTCTCTCCAAGCTGGATCTGTTAAGGACGAGCATCAATCGATTGGAGAGAAACTGGTTAAATAACAATTCGAGGCTCACAAATTGAATTTAAAAGGGACAGTATAAATCAGCCGGCATTGGTGTCTGTGGGCTATTCACAGATCATCAAAGCTTCTTCATTAAAAAAGTCACTGCTCTTCGCTAAAATCTAACCCTATTTACCAGCTGTATAATTTATACAGTGCTTGGAAAAAAGTATTCATACCCCTTAACATGTTCCACATTATGTCATGTTACAACCAAAAAAGTAAATGTATTTTATTGGAATTTCATGTGATAGACCAACACAAAGTGGCACATAATTGTGAAGTGGAATTGAGATGCATGCTAGCACATTTTAACACTGCCTTGCAGGAGGATTTTTTTTTTTCTACCGAGTTTACTACCGCTTTAATGTCAGTGGGAGGAACCACTGAGGGCCCCCCAAGGGCCAGATAAAGGCAAGCAAAGGGCCACATCCAGCCGACAGGCTGCAGTGTGGGAACCACTGATATAGAACAACATATAGGGGTTGATTTACTAAAGGCAAATACACTGTGCACTCTGCAAGGGCAGTTGATCTAGACCTTAGTGTAGCGATATGGACTACCAGCAGAAAACACCTTACCTTTCAGTGTTTCTAGACATCGCTTGTCCTTTTGGTAATCAGTGACCTCATATTGGTGTGCCCAACAAAGTGAAATATGGGACGTACAGTTCTCCTTCAGATAGTTGCTTTGCACCCATGTACCCTAAGACTACAAATCCCAGGGAGCTGTGCTGTAACATGAAGATTGCTGGGAGTAACTATAAAAAGAGCTAGAAGCCTGTGTGAGGGCCTCTTCCTCTTGGGCCTCATGCCAGACGGACTTCTCTGTGCAACAGGGAGAGAGATTGCGGACTACCACGCAGAGTTTTACTTCCAAACCGAGGCCCAAGAAGTTTAGCTCTGTTATTCGCTGTCGGATATCCTCTCACCAACATAACTCGGATTGCCTGCCTGTCGGTGTGGGTACGTGTGGCAAGCTTCACTTCAGAAGACCGAGACAGCGGATTCGCTGCATGAGTGCCGCTAGACGAGTTCCTGTCCAGAAGACATCGGAGCGATTTGGACGTTGGTGAGAGGGCAAATTGCTTGACCTTTATCTATTCATTGCAACCATTACAGAGACACTTTGCACAGACATCTTTACCCCAAGAACACTTTACTTCATTGCTTAAACACTGTGCTCAGACACCTTTAGATCTTCATCACTAGCAATCTATTGCTTTAATTATAACCAAACGGATTACAGTTAACGAGCTCCAACTAGCTGGTGAAGAACATCAGATCTGCAACGTGAAACTCTTTTTCCATTACTTATAGGAAAGAACCTTATATTAATCTTTGTAGACCTTCTCCTTTCATTAGGATAGCATAGGCTGGCTAGATGACATCTGTCTCAGTGTGGCCGCATATTTGGTTAACTGAAACATCCACTAGGAGATGACCTCTGATCAAAAGGGAGTGCACATATATGTATTGTGTCTTTGGGAGGAATTTGTTTGCTGTGTTAGTGCTGTTATCTCGGCTCAGCAGATGTATTACCTCTCTCTTTGAAGTAACTTTCCCTTATTTGGTTCAAGTAAAATATTTCAGAACCTAATTATACTGAGTTGTCTGATTATTGCCACACTGTGCTACAAGGATGGCTGAACCCAGAGTGTCAGGTGGGTTGGAAGGTTCACTTAGTCATGGCCGTGCAGATGAGCAGGTAATTCTCAGCAGGCCCCTAGGGTGCCGTGCTACATTAATAAATGAGGTAAAGCTTCACTTTGCAAGGAACTCCCAACCACATGCAACGAAAATCTTAAAAAAACAGCATTTTTGCTTGCACATGATTGGATGATGGAGGTCAGCAGAGCTTCTGCTCATTTACTAAGCTCTGGCGCAACTGTTCTTAAAGAGTGCAATTGGATTTTGCAAAGTGCTCGTTCTATTTGCCTTTAGTAAATCAACTCCTTAGTCCTTTCCAAATTGCGCACCACAGACTGCTCGTGATGAGGCTACATCTTTTTGCCCCGCCCTACATGTTTTGTCTCCCATAGCCTTTGTCAGGTGTAGTGAATATAGAGTTTTTCAAGAGCCAGAAGATCCTGGCTCAGTACTCTCCCTCACGGCCCATGTAGCAAGGTCCCAGGCATTTCAAAAGGCCTAATGGTGACCGCCAGAGTTAGGGGGAGCTGACATCCGTCTTTGTAGAGTGGGTTACAAGGCATGGTGGGTGTAATGCAAGATGGAGTGATGGGCACCAGACACTTTTTGAATGCAAAAGAGATCTATTAACAGAACTGTGGGAGAGAGGGTTAGGGCCAGGACACCCTTAAGTAGATGCAATGTTAATTGGCAGATTCCGAGACCTCTATAGGTAGACAGCTATACAGGGGAAGGCCTCCAGCCGGATACCACTTCTGTAAAGGTAGGACCACTGTCTCCTATGGCAACAAATCTTGTAACAGTCACTAACGGTAGTTGTATTCAACTATTGGTAACACAGATAGTTCTCCTCACAGTCTACAGTCTCTCACTGTAGGTCTTCACTCACTGAGCTCCTAGTCTCTCACTAGACTCTCAGACCCAATAGCCACTGGATCCCCGGAGCTCCTCCATGTAACTTGGTATCTACCTCAAGCATTACCCCTGCTTCCCTGCTGGGTCCCTGGCTTGGTACTCACAGATACTCTTCAAGCGTCACCCCTGCTGACCCGCAAGGTCCCTGACTTGGCACTCACTGATGCTTCTCAAGCGTCATCTCTGCTGTGCCGCTGGGTCCCTGGCTTGTCACTTACTGAAGTTTTCCCACTTCTTAACTGTCTCTGGCTGGTGCCAAGATTGCTCTGGTACTGGCTCCAGCTTACTCACAGTGGCCTCCGGTAACAAGGTGGATGGTCCCTTAGTGGCGACAGCTTCCCTTCTACCTCTGACCACAACTGGTTCCCCGTCCGGCTGAACCGTTACTCTCGGTTGAACTGCAATCCTGCAGTCCCAACCCTGCGCTGCTTCTTCTACTTCTGGATAGGCCCTCAGACAGCCTAGCAGCCAGATGTCCCCAGGATAGGCCTCAGGCTTCCAGCCTAACAGCTTAACACACGTCCACCCAGACAGCCGTCCACCTGATCACCTGACTCTGCCCAAATAAATAGGCTCTCCCAGCAGGCCAAGGGGTTAAAGAGACCCCTGCCAATTGGCTGAGACACCCCATCCATGCATAACCTGACCTTGCTAAGCCCTTATCTAATGTCAACAGCATAACGCCACCTAGCAACAGAAGAGACAAGGTACAGCAAGCCCAGAACTAGAGAGGAATCAGTGGATCTACTAACAATTAACCAGGGCAACTACCGCCTGGCAAACTAAATTTACTAGCAACCCTGCCTAAACACCAGGGTGATACACGCACAACGCCATCCTTTCTTCCAGCCCTATTACACCCCAGAGGCCAGGCATTGTCCACTGATTTCACTTTATTTAGTTTTCCCGACACTCTGCAGCTCTGCTCTCTCTCCAAGCTGGATCTGTTCAGGTCAAGCCTGAATCCATTGGAGAAAAACTGGTTAAATAACAATTCGAGACTAGTGATGGCCGAACGGTTCGCCCGGCGGTCGTTTCGCGGCGAATTTCCGACTTTCGCCGTCCGCGGGTTCGAACGCCTTTTTCCGTCGTTCGCCCCGGCGGACTTACGTGTTTAATGTATACAAGAACTTTAACCTTTCGTGACACGTTTATCATGTGTTACAGGACAACCAATTGAGACATGACAGCTCATGGACACTTGGACATTCCCCCTAACCTATAAATACACCCGATCCGGTGGCCATTTTACATTCTTTCTTCTGTCACTGTAGGGAAAGGATCCTGTGTGGAGTAGGGACAGAGAAAACGCTAGCTATTTGGTACACAAAAGTTCTTTTCAGGACTGGTATAGGTGTTAGGTCAGCAGCCTGAGTTTCTTTTGTCAGTTTAGATAAAGGGACAGAGCGCTGTATGCTGCTATTTTAGGGACAGCTCAGCCAGATTAGTCTTTCTTCATCATCATCATCATCATCATCATTAGCTGTTACTATCAGGTCCACAAAAGAGCTGTTCCAGCTAATCGTTCCAGCCTACTCTTTTTTGCCAATTTGTATAGGGACAGGCAGGAAGCAGTGTGTCAGGCAGTGAGGATAATTTTAAAGACTTGCTGTTACTATTAGTTCCACAAAGGTTCTTTTCAGGACTGGTATCAGTGGTACGGTAATAGGCTTGTACACGTATAATATTCTTTCTTCCAAATATAGAAAGAATATTATACTTGACTGCTGCCCTTCTGCTGCAGTCTGCTAATCATTCACAACTCACTTGTTCCACAAAGCTCTTTATCAGGACTGGTAACTTGGTCTGTCTAGGGTGCTACGGTACATAGGCTTGGGTGCGGTACAGTCTGCTGTTCTGTAAGGACCGCTATCGGTCCACAATAGATAGGGTTGCCGTGCACTACTGCTGACCGCTGCCCTATACTGCAGCAGTCCTTCAGCGGTATAGGGACTGACGCACAGTCTGCTAAACACTAATACACAACCTGCTTGGTCCACAAAAGTTCTTATAAGGACTGGTAACTTGGTATAGGGTGCTACGGTACATAGGCCTGAGTGCGTTACAGTCTGCTGTTCTGTAAGGACCGCTATCGGTCCACAATACATAGGGTTGACGTGCACTACTGCTGACCGCTGCCCTATACTGCAGCAGTCCTTCAGCGGTATAGGGACTGACGCACAGTCTGCTAAACACTAACACACAACCTGCTTGGTCCACAAAAGTTCTTATAAGGACTGGTAACTTGGTATAGGGTGCTACGGTACATAGGCCTGAGTGCAGTACAGTCTGCTGTTCTGTAAGGACCGCTATCGGTCCACAATACATAGGGTTGCCGTGCACTACTGCTGACCGCTGCCCTATACTGCAGCAGTCCTTCATTGGTATAGGGACTGACGTACAGTCTGCTAATCACTAACACACAACCTGCTTGGTCCACAAAAGTTCTTATAAGGACTGGTAACTTGGTATAGGGTGCTACGGTACATAGGCCTGAGTGCGTTACAGTCTGCTGTTCTGTAAGGACCGCTATCGGTCCACAATACATAGGGTTGCCGTGCACTACTGCTGACCGCTGCCCTATACTGCAGCAGTCCTTCATTGGTATAGGGACTGACGTACAGTCTGCTAATCACTAACACACAACCTGCTTGGTCCACAAAAGTTCTTATAAGGACTGGTAACTTGGTATAGGGTGCTACGGTACATAGGCCTGAGTGCGTTACAGTCTGCTGTTCTGTAAGGACCGCTATCGGTCCACAATACATAGGGTTGCCGTGCACTACTGCTGACCGCTGCCCTATACTGCAGCAGTCCTTCATTGGTATAGGGACTGACGTACAGTCTGCTAATCACTAACACACAACCTGCTTGGTCCACAAAAGTTCTTATAAGGACTGGTAACTTGGTATAGGGTGCTACGGTACATAGGCCTGAGTGCGTTACAGTCTGCTGTTCTGTAAGGACCGCTATCGGTCCACAATACATAGGGTTGCCGTGCACTACTGCTGACCGCTGCCCTATACTGCAGCAGTCCTTCATTGGTATAGGGACTGACGTACAGTCTGCTAATCACTAACACACAACCTGCTTGGTCCACAAAAGTTCTTATAAGGACTGGTAACTTGGTATAGGGTGCTACGGTACATAGGCCTGAGTGCGTTACAGTCTGCTGTTCTGTAAGGACCGCTATCGGTCCACAATACATAGGGTTGCCGTGCACTACTGCTGACCGCTGCCCTATACTGCAGCAGTCCTTCATTGGTATAGGGACTGACGTACAGTCTGCTAATCACTAACACACAACCTGCTTGGTCCACAAAAGTTCTTATAAGGACTGGTAACTTGGTATAGGGTGCTACGGTACATAGGCCTGAGTGCGTTACAGTCTGCTGTTCTGTAAGGACCGCTATCGGTCCACAATACATAGGGTTGCCGTGCACTACTGCTGACCGCTGCCCTATACTGCAGCAGTCCTTCAGCGGTATAGGGACTGACGCACAGTCTGCTAAACACTAACACACAACCTGCTTGGTCCACAAAAGTTCTTATAAGGACTGGTAACTTGGTATAGGGTGCTACGGTACATAGGCCTGAGTGCGTTACAGTCTGCTGTTCTGTAAGGACCGCTATCGGTCCACAATACATAGGGTTGCCGTGCACTACTGCTGACCGCTGCCCTATACTGCAGCAGTCCTTCATTGGTATAGGGACTGACGTACAGTCTGCTAATCACTAACACACAACCTGCTTGGTCCACAAAAGTTCTTATAAGGACTGGTAACTTGGTATAGGGTGCTACGGTACATAGGCCTGAGTGCGTTACAGTCTGCTGTTCTGTAAGGACCGCTATCGGTCCACAATACATAGGGTTGCCGTGCACTACTGCTGACCGCTGCCCTATACTGCAGCAGTCCTTCATTGGTATAGGGACTGACGTACAGTCTGCTAATCACTAACACACAACCTGCTTGGTCCACAAAAGTTTTTATAAGGACTGGTAACTTGGTATAGGGTGCTACGGTACATAGGCCTGAGTGCAGTACAGTCTGCTGTTCTGTAAGGACCGCTATCGGTCCACAATACATAGGGTTGACGTGCACTACTGCTGACCGCTGCCCTATACTGCAGCAGTCCTTCATTGGTATAGGGACTGACGTACAGTCTGCTAATCACTAACACACAACCTGCTTGGTCCACAAAAGTTTTTATAAGGACTGGTAACTTGGTATAGGGTGCTACGGTACATAGGCCTGAGTGCGTTACAGTCTGCTGTTCTGTAAGGACCGCTATCGGTCCACAATACATAGGGTTGCCGTGCACTACTGCTGACCGCTGCCCTATACTGCAGCAGTCCTTCAGCGGTATAGGGACTGACGCACAGTCTGCTAAACACTAACACACAACCTGCTTGGTCCACAAAAGTTCTTATAAGGACTGGTAACTTGGTATAGGGTGCTACGGTACATAGGCCTGAGTGCGTTACAGTCTGCTGTTCTGTAAGGACCGCTATCGGTCCACAATACATAGGGTTGCCGTGCACTACTGCTGACCGCTGCCCTATACTGCAGCAGTCCTTCATTGGTATAGGGACTGACGTACAGTCTGCTAATCACTAACACACAACCTGCTTGGTCCACAAAAGTTCTTATAAGGACTGGTAACTTGGTATAGGGTGCTACGGTACATAGGCCTGAGTGCGTTACAGTCTGCTGTTCTGTAAGGACCGCTATCGGTCCACAATACATAGGGTTGCCGTGCACTACTGCTGACCGCTGCCCTATACTGCAGCAGTCCTTCATTGGTATAGGGACTGACGTACAGTCTGCTAATCACTAACACACAACCTGCTTGGTCCACAAAAGTTCTTATAAGGACTGGTAACTTGGTATAGGGTGCTACGGTACATAGGCCTGAGTGCGTTACAGTCTGCTGTTCTGTAAGGACCGCTATCGGTCCACAATACATAGGGTTGCCGTGCACTACTGCTGACCGCTGCCCTATACTGCAGCAGTCCTTCAGCGGTATAGGGACTGACGCACAGTCTGCTAAACACTAACACACAACCTGCTTGGTCCACAAAAGTTCTTATAAGGACTGGTAACTTGGTATAGGGTGCTACGGTACATAGGCCTGAGTGCAGTACAGTCTGCTGTTCTGTAAGGACCGCTATCGGTCCACAATACATAGGGTTGCCGTGCACTACTGCTGACCGCTGCCCTATACTGCAGCAGTCCTTCATTGGTATAGGGACTGACGTACAGTCTGCTAATCACTAACACACAACCTGCTTGGTCCACAAAAGTTCTTATAAGGACTGGTAACTTGGTATAGGGTGCTACGGTACATAGGCCTGAGTGCGTTACAGTCTGCTGTTCTGTAAGGACCGCTATCGGTCCACAATACATAGGGTTGCCGTGCACTACTGCTGACCGCTGCCCTATACTGCAGCAGTCCTTCATTGGTATAGGGACTGACGTACAGTCTGCTAATCACTAACACACAACCTGCTTGGTCCACAAAAGTTTTTATAAGGACTGGTAACTTGGTATAGGGTGCTACGGTACATAGGCCTGAGTGCAGTACAGTCTGCTGTTCTGTAAGGACCGCTATCGGTCCACAATACATAGGGTTGACGTGCACTACTGCTGACCGCTGCCCTATACTGCAGCAGTCCTTCATTGGTATAGGGACTGACGTACAGTCTGCTAATCACTAACACACAACCTGCTTGGTCCACAAAAGTTTTTATAAGGACTGGTAACTTGGTATAGGGTGCTACGGTACATAGGCCTGAGTGCAGTACAGTCTGCTGTTCTGTAAGGACCGCTATCGGTCCACAATACATAGGGTTGACGTGCACTACTGCTGACCGCTGCCCTATACTGCAGCAGTCCTTCATTGGTATAGGGACTGACGTACAGTCTGCTAATCACTAACACACAACCTGCTTGGTCCACAAAAGTTTTTATAAGGACTGGTAACTTGGTATAGGGTGCTACGGTACATAGGCCTGAGTGCAGTACAGTCTGCTGTTCTGTAAGGACCGCTATCGGTCCACAATACATAGGGTTGACGTGCACTACTGCTGACCGCTGCCCTATACTGCAGCAGTCCTTCAGCGGTATAGGGACTAAGAGTTTTGTCACAGGGTGATTTAAAAAATGACAGGCAGAGGAAGAGGCAGGCCCTTCCGCAGGGGTGGTAGGGGTAGGGCAGGAGCAACAGCCTTGAGCCAAAGTGGGAAGTTGCAGAAGGTGCGTTCAATTACTTTAAAGGACGCACCAGACTTGGTTGAGTGGCTCACTCAGCCTTATTCTTCTGCACCCTCCTCATCCTCTCGATCTGCACCCTCTTCTTCACTCTCTGCTATGTGCACCCCCAAAGACACTACCACCAACAACACCACCACCACCACATACCTTCCGCTTGAGTGCAAATGGGGGCCTTCATGCTCCAGTGTTTTAATAGGGACCCCCGTATAAAAAGCATGAGGGTCAAGGACCAGTACTGGGTGGCAACGTACTTAGATCCCCGGTACAAACACAAAATGGCGGAAATGTTACCGCCGTCGCAGAGGGCTGTCAGAATGCAGCACTTCCAGGCCTTGCTTCGAGAAATGCTGCATTCTGCTTTTGCGTGCGCTGGCAGAGGAGCAATTCCCACTCCCAGAGAAGGATTTGCGGGTACCAATCCAACAGCGCCTGCAAGAAGAGGCCGGTTTGAAGATGTGTTGGTGACTTCGGATATGAGGTCATTCTTTCAGCCGACCCATCGACAGGTGTCATCCGGATCCAGCATCAGGGAACGCCTAGACCGTCAGGTGTCCGACTACATTGGGTTAACGGCCGATGTGGACGCTCTGAGGAGTGATGAACCCCTAGACTACTGGGTGGGCAGGCTTGACCTCTGGCCAGAGCTTGCCCAATTTGCAATCGAACTGTTGGCTTGCCCCTCATCCAGTGTCCTGTCCGAAAGGACGTTCAGCGCAGCAGGGGGGATTGTGACCGATAAGCGTACTCGCCTAGCTCACGACAGTGTTAACTACCTCACATTTCTAAAAATGAATGAGGCATGGATCTCGGAGGAATTCAACACATGTGATCAGTAGACCATGTATATGTCTATAAACAATTTTTGGAATCAAGCACACAGACCTTCTTAATTCATTTGGCTCACTTCCCTGACCCAAAAAAGCACACCGTACTATATGCCCCTACCCTCCTCTTTGAAGAGGTTGAGCGGTGTCATATTTCTACTGGGGCTGCTTATTATGAGGGGTTCCCACCATCCCTGTGCTGTGCTGACTTCCTCCTGGGTGTTCTTATTATGAGGGGCTCCCACCATCCCTGTGCTGTGCTGACTTCCTCCTGGGGGTTCTTATTATGAGGGGCTCCCACCATCCCTGTGCTGTGCTGACTTCCTCCTGGGGGTTCTTATTATGAGGGGATCACACCATCCCTGTGCTGTGCTGACTTCCTCCTGGGGCTGCTTACGGTGCTGCTGTCAGCGCTGTATGTCACGGAGCTGCTGTCAGCGCTGTATGTCACGGAGCTGCTGTCAGCGCTGTATGTCACGGAGCTGCTGTCAGCGCTGTATGTCACGGAGCTGCTGTCAGCGCTGTATGTCACGGAGCTGCTGTCAGCGCTGTATGTCACGGAGCTGCTGTCAGCGCTGTATGTCACGGAGCTGCTGTCAGCGCTGTATGTCACGGAGCTGCTGTCAGCGCTGTATGTCACGGTGCTGCTGTCAGCGCTGTATGTCACGGAGCTGCTGTCAGCGCTGTATGTCACGGAGCTGCTGTCAGTGCTGTATGTCACGGAGCTGCTGTCAGCGCTGTATGTCACGGAGCTGCTGTCAGCGCTGTATGTCACGGAGCTGCTGTCAGCGCTGTATGTCACGGTGCTGCTGTCAGCGCTGTATGTCACGGAGCTGCTGTCAGCGCTGTATGTCACGGAGCTGCTGTCAGTGCTGTATGTCACGGAGCTGCTGTCAGCGCTGTATGTCACGGAGCTGCTGTCAGCGCTGTATGTCACGGAGCTGCTGTCAGCGCTGTATGTCACGGTGCTGCTGTCAGCGCTGTATGTCACGGAGCTGCTGTCAGCGCTGTATGTCACGGAGCTGCTGTCAGCGCTGTATGTCACGGAGCTGCTGTCAGCGCTGTATGTCACGGAGCTGCTGTCAGCGCTGTATGTCACGGAGCTGCTGTCAGCGCTGTATGTCACGGTGCTGATGTCAGTGCTCTGTATTACGGTGCTGCTGTCAGTGCTCTGTATCTCCTGCACCCTCTTGTTTGCCTACCCTGGTCCCTGACCTTCCCTCTCCTCCATTGCCTTCATTAGCTCCATAGTCCTGAATTGTCAGAACAATTTCCCAAATAAAAAAAAAATGCTTGTAGTTATCGATCCCAAATTCACCTCATACATGTATTATGCTATTGTCCAGGTGGTGGGACTACGTGCTACCCCCTAATAATTACCCCGTGGCCGCAAATTCGACCTAAAGGTTTGCGAAATTCGCCTCCCATTGAAGTCAATGGAGCCCGCGGCGAACGGTCGTTTTCGCGAACGTTTGTGCCCGTTCGCGTTTCGCGTTCGCGAAACGTCCCGTCGGAAGTTCGTCCATCACTATTCGAGACACACAAATTGAATTTAAAAGGCAGCATAAATCAGCCAGCCGTGGTGTCTGTGGGCTGTTCACAGACCATCAAAGCTTCTTCATTGCCGCCCTTGACTTCTCCAAGCACAGGGAGGGGGCAACCGGCTCCGGCCGTGCAATATCCTCCACCCCTGATTTATACTCTCTCTTTAAGTTTTCTTGAAGTTTTTTCTTCTTCTTCTCTTTTATTTAAATTGATTTTTCTTTAATATTGATTTTTTCTTTGCTCTCTTGCTCTATTTTTTTTTCTTTTTAGCTTTCTCCGCACCTGTGGAGAAGCAAGCGGAATGTGGGTTGATACACAGCAGTACTTAAAAAGAAGAAAAACCTTCACGTGTACAGTGGTCTTAAAGGGGGTCCACACAGGATGCTGGGACTTGCAGAGTCCTGCAGTAAATAGCTCAATCAGACCACAAAGGCTTTTCATATTAATCTGCAAACCCCTCAAGCAACCGGCTAAAAACACTTTATAAAAAATATGTGGAACCTTTTTTACTGCTAAGGTATTTGTTGATGGTGTTTAGCTAACCTTGTAATGAGGTCTGTGACCTCCACTACAGGTAAGCAATGCTGCCTGGCCCAGGGCATGTCTCAGTGTGTGATTGGGCAATTAAGGAGCAGCAGCAAATAGAAGAGGTCATCCTTGTGTTCCCCCCTGCTGAATGCATTTGTACAGAAGCAGCAATATGTAATGCAATGGAGTCCTGGTTGTCACAGAGTACAGTCTCTTTCCATCCCAGTCCTCCTCTGCGGAGAAATGCAGAAATAGTCTAAGGCAATCTTTCTAAAACTTTTCAACATAGAGGAACACTTGAAATAACGTTCTGGTCTCTGGGAAACTGTGCTAATAATTATTTTAGCTACATACATTAGTGTGATAATCATTGATGGTCAGTGGGAAGAATGCTCCTTACGTTGGTGGTCACTGGTCAATAGGAAAAATGCTCTTTACCTGGGTGGTCAGGGGAAAACTGCTCCTTACATTGGTGATGAGTGGGAAGAATGCTCCTTAAATCGGTGGTCAATGTGAAGAATGCTTCTTACATCAGTGATCAGTGGTAAGAATGCTCCTTACAAAAGTGGGAAGAATGTCCCTTACATTGGTGATTAGTGGGAAGAATGCTCCTTACAGCAGTGGGAAGAATGTTCCTTATATTGGTGATCATTTGAAAGATTGTTCCTTACATTGGTGGTCAGTGGGAAGAATACTCCTTACATTGATGGTCAGTGGGAAGAATGCTCCTTACATTGATGGTCAGTGGGAAGAATGCTCCTTACATTGATGGTCAGTGGGAAGAATGCTCCTTACATTGGTGGTCAGTGGGAAGAATGCTCCTTACATTGGTGGTCAGTGGGAAGAATGCTCCTTACACTTGTGGTCATTGGGAAGGAGGAGGAGGACACACCCAAAGAGCTCTCTGTGAGAACCACCCTTTTTTCAAGCCTGGGCCTTGCCTGCTAGCTTGGCCCAGGAATAATGCCTGATCCTGGGGGAGGCCCTGGGAGGGATTCCCCTGATGATACGGGGCCTAGTGAGGAGAAGGAGGTGGAGGATCTGACTGTGGATGCTTACAGACAGAAAATCGTTGATCGTTTTCGGGCAATTGGAATGGCTGAGGAGAAACTTAAATGTTTGCAAGTTGACCATAAAAACTTGAAGCCTGAGTTACAGCAGCTGGAGGAGAAGGTAAAGAAACAATATTTATTTTTGGAGAAATTGAAGGATAAAAGTGGAGCTTTTGCAGAAAAGTTTAAAAATGAAAGGAGATTTTCCAGCCAGACATCACTGAGTTCTGTGGATCAGCAGGTAAAGGACAACCCGGCTTCATCTGCCTCTGCACCTCTCCCCCCATGTCAGGCTGGGGAATCGCCAGCGGCAACCAGCCAGGGGGTTGAGAGTGAACATGGCACCCTACAGTTCATCCAACAGATGGAGGCACCCCTAAGGGCAGACGGGTCTGTTGGTGAACCATCGGAGGTCCCTGAGGATGTGCAGAGGGGTTACAGACCGGCAGAGCCAGCACTGGTGGAAGGATCTCAGTGCGCTGTACTGCCTCCTTCCAACATGTCTGCCCCACCTGCTGTAGTGGATGATGTCCCAGCTGAAGAACAGAGAGGGAAGGAACGCTGCAAATAGCCGCCTCCTACAGGGAAACCTTCTGCAGACATGGAGGGAAAACCCCTGGCAGAGGTGTTATCAGCCCACCAGACCAATGTGGATGGATCTACATCATACACCCCACACCTGCATTTTGCTGCTACTGCTAAGACCTGTAGTTCCACAAGCAAGATGGCTGCCAGCTCCAAAGAGCCTGTTTCACCTTCACCTGGGCTGATTGATGCAGGTGGGGGAGGGGATCAGCACAGTGCAGCATGTGAAGTGGAGACAGCCATGGAAGTCTCCTGCAGTGATTCACCTGTTGCTGTATTAGAACAACATTCACTCTGCTTATCTGAAAATCCTGTCCTTATGGAGGGGAAGAGTCGGCCAGGAGGTGAAGTGTGTATGGGGACAGCAGTGAGTGTGGACACAGCAGGAACTATGAATGTGCCAGAAAATAAAGACAGCAACAATATTGATAAGGCAATGAATGTGGTGGGTGGTGGTGAAGGGGTTAATCTTGCTGGGCAAAATAAAAATGACATTCCTCCCTCTGCTCAGCAGAGAAAAGACTCATCGATTGTTCAGACCAAATCTGTACAATCGATATCTTCTAGAAATATGTCAGATGGTTCAAAACACACAAATGTCTCTTCTGCTGGGAGAAATATGGGGAGTTATGCATCAGTTTTGGGGAGTCGCACCAAGGAGGGTGGGGGCAATGTTGCAAATGTTAGTCGTCACAATTTGGGGAGGTTTGGTGGTGGGATGGGTAGTGGGTACAGGAGGAGAAATGTGGTTCAGTTGAAGTGGGAGGGGGAGGGAACCCCACCTGTAAGGGGGAGGGTGGCTGAGTTGGTTTTGGAAATGGGGTTTAAAGCCTTGGATATATTTGCTTTGATTTGCCCAGTGGGGAGTTATGAATTTGATTTGTCCTTTGTAAAACCCGAGGGTCTGGATATATTCTGGGAGCGATATAGGAGGTACGAAGGCCTTCCGCAGTGGAGTGGTTTGGTGCCAAAGGTGATTTCCAGACAGCCTCTGATAAAATCGGTGATGATCCTGGTGCGCAACGAATCCATACCAGAGGCTGATTTAATAGTATGGCTACGCCGATATGGTGAGGTCCTCACTCCACTGCGGAAGGTCCTGGATGAACATGGGATATGGACAGGGGCCTGGACAGTGTCACTAAAATTGGGAATGCTGGGAAATGTAGTCCAACATCTGCCCTGTTCAGCCTTTCTGGGGAGGGATCAGCTGACAATATTCTACCAGGGTCAGCCCAAAGTCTGTGGTGAAAAAGGCCATTTTGCATCTACCTGTACCTGTAAGAAGTGTTCACTATACCAGGATCCGGACCATTTGGCTAAGCATTGTACCGAAATTCGGTGCAATTTGTGCCAAAAGCTCGGTCATCCTTATAGTCAGTGCCCAGAGGCATTACATAACTTGCCAGGATTGGAGGCTGAGCTGCAGAGGCTAGATACGGAGGATGAGGCCGCTGAAACTGTTGTCCCTCCTGTGTCTGTTACATCTGTTGTTTTCAATTCTGTTTCCCCTGGTAATGTGGCCCCTGAGTCTGTCCCTCCTGTGTCTGTTACATCTGTTGTTTCAGATTCTGTTTCCCCTGGTAATGTGGTCCCTGAGTCTGTCCCCCATGTGGTGGTCTCTGGTCCTGCTGTACGTAGATCCTCCAGACTAGCAGAAGCTTCTGGGGGGGCAGGTTTAGTGGATCTTCCTTCTCAGCCTCCAGTCCCTGTCCCTCAGCAGTGCAAACGTGGTCAGGGGAATGTGGGGGTGCTGAATGGGGGTGGGGCTGATGGAAGGGTGTCCATATCCCATGTCTCACCCTCTGTTGAGGGAGATTCGGATGATGAGGGTTTGGAGAAGTTTAGGAGGAAGAAAAAGAAGAAGAGGAAGACAAGTAAATTGGTAATTTCTTCCTCAGAGTCGGACCCAGGAGAGGTTCCTCTTGGCAACACTTTTTCAGTTTTGTCAGGTGATGGGATATCTGATATATCCTTCTCTTTATCATCCATGGATGAGGGGGAGTCGCATAGTTTGAAGAGAGCTGTTTCTGGTGATGAGAGTGTGGTAAACGTTAAAGTGGGGTACCCCCTAAAAAAAAAAAATTAAAAGTCAGCAGCTACAAATACTGCAGCTGCTGGCTTTTAATAATCGGACACTTACCTGCCCCAGGGTCCAGCGATGCGGGGGAACGAAGCCCCCCCTCGCTCCCCGCTCCGCTCGCGGCGCCGTCATGCATACTGTGGGCACCCGGCTGTGGCTTCACAGCCGGGCACCCACTGCGCATGTGCGAGCGGCGCAGGGCGCCGTGATACGCCGTACAGTCACCTGGGACACATGACAGGTCCCAGGTGAATGTGCGGCGCGAGGGGAAGTGATGTCACCAGCCCGGGCAATGAAGAAGGCAGACTACGAGGGACCCCCTAGCAACCGGTATTTAGAGGTGAGTAAAAAATTTTTTTTTTGCCAATTATTTTTTTTTGATTTTTTTTACGAATTTTAAGTAGTTTTATTTTTTTGGTGGCAACACCACTTTAAGAAACGACTACCCCAATCATCCTGATGGCAGTTCCCACTCCGATAAAGGTGGCGACCATTAATTTTGCCAGTATTAAATCTGCAAGAGCTTGTGATATTGCCTTATTTTTGCTCAGCAAGTTTGATGCCGAGATTTTATTTTTGCAAGAGACCTGGTTTAATACTTTGGCCGATGTCCATCTAGCAAAAAGGGAGTGGAGATTGCGGTCCCTCCTTTAGGTCTCTTGCGGCTGAGCCCTGCAGCGGAGTTGCGGTCCTTTTTAAAACTGATATGGTAACGCGCCGGCGGGTAATTGAGGTACAAATGGGGAGATGCATGGTCTTGGACGTCTCTGTTAGGGGGCAGGAACTGCACCTGATCAATATCTATGGGCCGCAGTCAAAATGGGGCAGGAAATGCCTCCTCACAGAGATCAAGCCCTTCCTTTTTACGTCCCAGCAGATTGCCTTTGGAGGTGATTTTAACACCATAATTAGGCCTTCAGACAGGAGAGGCTCCATAGATAGGCTGGGTTACGATAGCGTTTTTCTTAGAGATATGGTGAGACAAGCAGGCCTGGTAGATGTGCATATTAAGCACTACCCTGGCAGCACGGGGTTCACATTTCAGAGAGGGAATAGTCAGAGTAGGATAGATAGTTTTTTTTTTTTAAAGGAGAACTCTGCTTTCTCGGCTCCTGAGTTGAGGGCGGTGGAGTTCTCTGACCACTTTATGCTGTCTGTGACTCTGAATGCCTTGGACACTCCACCCAGGGGAAGGGGTACCTGGAAACTGAATTCGGCTCTCCTGGAAGACGTAGAGGTAAGACAATCCTTTGAGGATTTTTTTCAGGCACAGGTTTCTATTCTGGACTTTTGCAGCAGTAAGTCAGAGTGGTGGGAACTTGTGAAACAAAGGGCGATTGGACTTTTCAAGGCCATAAGTAAGAAGAAGCAGCTTGGTATGTACATCAGCATTTGCGGAGGAAGCTTGATCGTCTTGTCTTGTATAGCGGAAATCTCTGAGGTGAAGTTTCTTCTTAGAAACTGTCAATACGACCGGCGTGCCTCCTTGGTTCTAGAGAGGGATTATGGAAAATATCAGTCGCCTGATCCTTACCAGAACTGTAAGCAAGGCATAGCAGTTAAGACGGTCATAGGACTGAGGGATAGTATGGGTTCCCTGGTGAAGTCCAGATCAGGGATCCTGGAGATCTTGTGATCATATTATGTAGACCTTCTAGGAAGAAAGGACCTTTGTCGGGACAAGGTGGAAAGCTTTCTGGATTCTACTCCAGCATTGCGAAATGGTACGTTGTCTTTGATGGATTTGACAGAACCAATTTCAGTGGATGAGGTAGTTCATGCTATAGAGAAGCTGGCTACCAAAAAATCGCCTGGGCTAGATGGGTTGATAGCTGAATTCTACAAGTGTTTTAAGTCCATTCTGGCTCCCTTTTCAGCAGAGGTTTATAACAGGCAATCCGCTGGTCTTCTCCTGTCAAAAGGTAAAGACCCTTCAATGATAGAGAACTGGCGCCCCATCAGTCTTCTCAATGTTGATAGAAAGATCTTGTCGGAGATTCTTTTTTGGCGCTTGTCGTCAGTGGCAGGCGATTTGTTGTCCAGTCATCAGCACTGCTCGGTCCAAGGTAGAAGTACCTTTTCAGCGGTTTTAGCTGTCCGGGAGGCATTGGAGCGATGCAGGGCTGCTGGATGGAGAAAGTACTTACTGGCATTGGATCAGGCGAAGGCTTTTGATAGTCAATCACGAGTACCTGTATTTGCTACTTGGTAGATACGGCCTGCAGGGGAGGTTTATAGATTGGCTGAAGACATTATATAGAGGGGCTGAGAGCTTCCCACTGGTTAATGGTTGGGTTGGACGGCCTTTTGAGGTTGGCTCTGGTGTGCGCCAGGGATGTCCTCTGAGCCCCCCCCCTGTTATATGTATTCACAATCGACCCCTTCATAAGAAAGCTAGAGAGTGGATCTTTGTGTGGGGTGCCTTTGGGCATTGCTGGTGTGCCGCCTTTGAAGGTCGTGGCCTATGCCGATGATGTGTCTGTTATTGTCTCTGGGACGGAGGAGGCGCAGGAGGTGGTCTCTATGATAGAGCAGTACACGGAGGCTTGTGGTTCTAAAGTCAACCATGAAAAGAGTGAAGTTTTCTGGATGGGTCAGGAGGGTGAAAGCTTCGAACTTCCGGATGCCTTCCCAGAGCCCCAGCAGGAAATTAAAGAGTTGGGCATCAAATTTGGTCCTGGTGACTATGGTCATCGAAATTGGGAAAGCAGGTTGGTGTGTGCCAATGCCAAAGTAGCAAGCTGAAAGAAATGGAAGCTTTCCTTGAGGGAGAGGGTTGACTTGATCAAAACGCACCTGGGCCCATTTTGTTTTATATGTCAGCTTTGTCTGTATCTTGCCAGTATCTCTCTATACAAGGATGTACAGCTGTTTTTTCCAACTGTTATGGGGAAGTAGGCTGAACCTGATCAAACGCAATGTAACTTACCTGTCTAGGATGGAGGGTGGCCTAGGAATGGTCAACCCAATAGTTTTCTTTTCTCTGTTTTTAAAGTACAATCTTGGTAACATGCTAGCAGAGAACCCGCCAGGATGGGTGGGTATTTTTCAATCTTGTTTTAGGCCTTTTCTGCGATGCTGGGAAGATGGCGGGCCAGTGAAAAGTCTGAGAGTCTGACATGGCAAGCTCCCGGCTTATGTTGCCCCGCGTCTGAAAATACTTCGGCAGTGGCAGGTGACAGTGGAGGATATCAAGTCCCTCCCCAGGAAGCTTCTGGAGAAGAGGATTTTGGGCTCTGTTTTCAGTGTGTCACTGGCCTTAAGGGATTGCCCAGGCTATGTAATGAGAGAGGGGTTGCATTTAATCAATTTAGAAAGAATCCCCTTGAAGTTTAGGGATCAAGCCTGGCTCACTTTCCATGGAAGGCTCTATGTGAGAGGGAACTTGAAGCATCACCCTGTGGATGATCGGAATTGTCCTAGAGTGGAGTGTGTTGGTAAAGTGGAGTCTATGGACCACTTTTTGCTGCAGTGTCCCTTTTAACATAGAGATGTATAAAAGGGTGGGGAGGGCTCTAGGCATCCCCTTTTTCTATCGCATGAGTTATGCGGAGTGGGTGTACGGGGCATTCCCAACTCGCTGGGATTTTGATTTTGATACACTTTTTCTAGTATAGTTGTCTGTTACTTCACATGGAATGCACAGTGCCAGATTTCCCTGCGGAAGAAAATCCTATCTGTTGAAGTGGTGGTGCATCATATTCTGGGTGAGGTTGGGAAAATTCGGGGTCTTGAGAAGGGTAGGGAGCCTCAAGCGATCTGGAAAAGGGCGTGGAGGAATATCAGAACTGCCCATATTTGGGTGAGAAGCTCTTTTCTTTTTCTGTTTCTTTCACTCCCTTAGCATTTGTTGGTTAGTATCTTCTTTTTAAAGAAGGGCTGCACGCATAATGGGTGTGGGTTTGTTTCTTGACCTTGCAGGTTTATCTGGTGTAGCGGTGTGAGTTGTAGTAAGATTTATCTTCCCCAGTAATGACATGATTATTTGTGATTTTTTGCTTTTGCTGCAAAGTCTTTCTTTGTTTGAGAGCAGATTTGCTATATCTATTTTCATTTTTATGTAAATGTGTATATACTTATGTATAATATATATATATATATATATATATATATATATATATATATATATATATATATATATATATATATATATATATATATATATATATATATATAAATAAAATTTCAGAAGAATGCTCCTTACAATGATGATCAGTGGGAAGAATGCACCTTACATTGGTGGTCAGTGGGAAGAATGCTCCTTACATTGGTGGTCAGTGGGAAGAATGCTCCTTACATTGGTGGTCAGTGGGAAGAACACTCCTTACATTGGTGGTCAGAATGCTGTTTACATCGGTGGTCATTAGGAAAAATGTCCCCACTCTTTTACAGATAGCAAAAAGATTGTTGGTGTCAGCGGTTACTTATCTGATTGGCAGTAATTGCTTGTTTCTCCAGGAACCCTTAGCAACCTCCAGAGGAACCCGAGGGTTCCATTGAATCTTTGTTGAGAAAGACTTCTACTTAGTTCCTTTTTTGCAAAAGCCATTTGTTTCAACATCACAAAATGAATTTTACACACATAAGGGATGAGTCAGACCAGTGAATCATCCCCCTTTCTTCTCTTCTGTCTGTAGGGCTCCATCCAAGGTCTCAATCCATCACACAAGCAAAGAGCTTTGTTGTTCTGTGTCATTAGTAAGATATGTAAACTGAAAAAAATGACCCAAGTAAGTCATAATTTCTCTTTAAAATTGTATATTCTCCCAGGTGTCAATTGTGACGCTCCTTTCTGGAGTGTGTTCTAGCTGTCAGGCACTCACTAAATCACTTTAAATCCCAATTTGAAGTCTTACTTTTTTATCACTTTATATTCCTTTGCGCACACCCTGAACCCAGAAGAAGGCAGCGACGTACAGGTACATTGTTGCACCTATATGGGTCGCACGGTCATGCGTCGCTGTACCCAAATAAAATGTATTCTTTTTTCACACAAATAGAGATTTCTTTTGGTGATATTTAATCACCACTGAATTTTTTATTTTTATTATATAAACGAAAAAAGACAGAAAATGTTGTAAGAAAACTCAATTTTTTACTTTGCTTTGCAGGGATGAGAAACAGAAAGATTGTACCCTCTGTAGAGAGCCATCTGTTATTTGTCAACAAAAGGTCTCTGGGCTGTGATTGGACACATGAATCATTGACCGGGACCTGCTGACAAAATCTCGATGTGTCTAATCAAAGCGGGAGCCAGCAGGGGGTGGGGGTGCAGCCATGTGCATGCCCTGAACCCGGAAGAAGGCACCAATGGTCATGCAACACTGTACCCAAATGAAATTCATATCTTTTTTTCATAAAAAAATTGAGCTTTCTTTTGATTGTATTTGATCACCGCTGCGTTTATAAAAAAAATTAAAATTGTGAAAAAAAAAAAAACAATAGTTTTTTTACTTTGCTTTGCAGGCAGAAAAACAAACAGATTGTTCCCTCTGTACAGAGCCTTGTGTGTTTGTCAACACAGATCTCTGGGCGCAGCCAATCAGCAGACCCTGGCTGTGATGGAAGCACCCAGCACCCAGTTTGGGTGCTTCCACCAAGATACAGTTTCCTCCACTCTGGAACCAGGTATTATAGCTGAGTTTCACACCCAAGAACTAGATGAAGCTAGCTTAGGCGCAAACTCCCACAGAATGTATACCACAGAAAATCAGGTAAGAGCTTGATCACATTAACCTAAACAATGCAAACTGTAAACAGTAATAAAATCAGTACATTTAAAAGTACATCTGACATAAAACACCAACACATAAACCTCCCACAATGGTTCGGTAACAAGCTAAAATGGACACAATGCTAAGAGACAGACAGGAACAATAGGTGACTCAATTAACCAGTGGCAGCTGCTCCATTAGGGGCGCAGGGGCCGGCCCCTAATCCATGTGACCAGCCCCTAATCTCCATGCAGGGCACCGGATGCATGGATTTCAACAGGGTCACACAAAAGTTCTCTGAACTTTCGACCGTCAACAACGTGGTTACGTACAACACTACGTCGAGCCGAGAAAATGAAGTTCAATGCTTCCGAGCATGCATGATTTTTTGCGCGTCCAAATTGCATACAGACAAACGCATTTTCGGATAGGAACTTTTTCCGACTGAAAAATAGATAACCTGCTCTCAATCTTTTGCTGGCTGGCCAACAAAAGTCCGATGGAGCATACAAACGGTTGGAATTTCTGACCGAAAGCTCACATCCGACTTTTGTTGGCAGAATTTCTGATCGTGTGTATGGGGCAAAGGAGTCTAAGCCCCTGTACACATGGTCGGAGATTTCCACAACTAAATCTGTCGGATTTTGCCCGTCGGATTTTGTCCGTCGGATCTTGTCCGAAACTGTTGCATACACATGGTCGGACAAAGTTGGCGAAAAATCCGATCTTTCAGAACGTGATGACGTAATTTTGTTATGATGGGACTACATTCAGGCTAGTAGCCAATAGCTTTGATGTAGGAATTTGATCTGAGCATGCGTGGCACTTGGTCCGATCAAAATTCTCTACACATGATCAGAGTATGTCCGATCGGCCCAGTTGGTCAGGAAATATTTCCAACATGTTGGAAAATTCGGTCCGACGGATATTCAGACGGAATCAGTCCGATGCATACCACACACAGTCGGATTATCCGACGACACGGTCCGATAGGACACATTCCGATGGATTCTCCGACCGTGTGTACAAGGGCTTAGTCAATGCTGGTTTGGCCAAAGAGGCCCCAACCTTGTATCCGGGTCCTAGGTTCCCAGAGTCTGTGCGTTTCGGGGGGGAGACATGGACCGAATCCAAAGCAAAACCACTCCAAATGTCCCCCCCCCGGCACACACCTCCCAAAGAATAAAGCACCCTCAAAAGTCAGGGTCCATAGTCAGTAGGCTAGCCAGCAGTCCTCTCCAAATGCCATGGTCTTGGTTGGGTCTGTCATACCGGCCATGAATCACTGGCCGGGACCTGCTGACAAAATCCCGCTATGTCTAAGCATAAGTCAGAGGAAGGAGGGTGGCGGGCATACACATGGCCTGAACCCAGAAGAAGGCAGCACATCCGCAGTACAATGTGAAGACGTTAAACTTGCTGCACATCTACTGTAACTGCTAAAAGGAGAGGTAACACTGATAAGACTGAAAATGGAGGTTGTTAGTATAATATCCATCCTACTGCATATCTATTTCTGTGACTTCAAGGATGCTTTAACAATGTGAACATCTAGTATAAAGCTCTATTACAGCAGTCAGTCTGAATGTGGAAATAATGATGAGTACCGAGTCCTTCTCTAAGATGACACTCCTGCATTCTTTAGACAGAAAACTGTAGGATGGATATTACATGTTTACTCCGGTAAGAACGGTAGGAAGAATGCTACAGAAAATCGCAGATGTGTTATTTTTCCAGAAAGAAACTTTTGAGTTCTAAGTGTAATTCCATCCAAAACTTCATATCAGTTTTGGCGAGTACGGGAAGGGTTGGAAGCGTTGTCAGCTTTTCCTTGTTGTCTAAATCCCTGGCAGTGTCCCCAGAACAGGAAGTGAATGAAAATATGTCCAACCGGGTCACAGCAGCAATGAAAACACTTTTAGGTGGGCTGGTTGACGATTTCAGCCTCTATTTTTTTTATTGTTGTCTGTGCTCCCATTGGTGTTTGATTTTCACTTCCTGTCATCTGGCTCTAACACTATAGCTCCCAACTGTCCCTGATTTAGAGGGACTGTCCCTGATTTGGAACAATGTCCCTCTGTCCCTCATTCCTCCTCTTTTGTCCCTCATTTTGGTCTGATCTATATAGATGTATATAAAATACACATTTTGTCTATCAAAAAGTGTTTTCCAGCGCTAAACCTTTCATCTGATTTCTAAATTGCTGCATTTGTAAATTCCAAAAGCCAATATAAAGGAATAGTAGTGGTAAAAAAAGCACTTGTGGGTTTAACCAAACTTGTTTTTTGTGCAATTCCCCTTTAAGGGGACGTGGCAAGGGGGTGTGTCATATGTCTGTATACTTTTGCTGATAGGTGTCCCTCATTCCCATCTCAAAAAGTTGGGAGGTATGCATACCTCCCAACATTTTGAGATGGGAATGAGGGACACCTACTTGCAAACGTATGTAGGAATAGGACACACCCCCTGGCACACCCTCTTAAAGGAGAATTAACCAAAAAATAGGTCCATTAAATCCACAATGGCTTTTTTTTTTACCACTACTATTCCTTTATATTGGCTTTTGAAATTTTGCAAATGCAGCAATTTAGAATTTGGATGAAAGGTTTAGCACTGGGAACACTTTTTGAAAGATAAAAAAAGTTAATTTTATACACAACTAACGGTATATGGATTATACCAAAATGAGGGACACATGAGGAGGAATGAGGGACAGAGGGACATTGCTCCAAATCAGGGACAGTCCCTCCAAATCAGGGACATTTGGGAGCTATGGGTATGCTAACACTATGGTGTAGGGTAGGCAGTGACGTCATCCACCCAGGTAAGCTACAACACCATCTAACACCAGAGCTTACTCCCGTAGAGGGGAGGCAATAAGGGAGCATGGATGGGTGATATAAGGAATATAGGGGTTGATTTACTAAAGGCAAATAGATTGTGCAGTTGCACTCAAGTGCTGTTGTTCCAGAGCTTAGTAAATGAGGGGGAGCTCTGCAGACTACCATCATTTAATCATGTGTAGCACTGACCCCCGAAGAAGCTGCTGATATTTGATTTGGCCTGTACTCTGCTATTCAACCCCAACTGAATTGGCTCAATCCCCTTTGACGCAGCTGTGGTGGGATGTTGGTGTGAAGCTAATAGTAAATGATAACCCCCAATGTGCAATATAACAGTATACCTTTGTTATTACCTGGGTATCCGATGCTCCACCTACAGAAAAAGGAACAACACTCCACACTAATTGCACTTAACCAGAAACATATCTTTCCTGGAACTGATGTAAAATAGTAATTACAGTATTTGCACTGTCACACCAACATAATGCAACAGCACAATAGGTATTCACAACAGTTGGTACATATAGAGCTGTCTTAGAAAATTCCTGAAAAAGTGTGTCTCCAATTGTGACTAGTGCTCAGAGAGACAACGACTAAACTCTGGGCATCTTCCTACTTCCAGCACACTCTGGTAATCACAGGAATATAAAACTGATCAATAAGTTACAACTCAACTACTAGGGAGCTCCCCCTTCATATTAATAAGATGCAAAGCCTTGCAATAAGAGATGCAGTCTTTAGTCTTCTGTCTTCTGCTAGCTATTTGTGTTGTGAAAATTTTAATCCAAACAGTTAATCAAACAAGGGTTATTGTAGAGTGAGTGTTAGAACTGTCCTTGCAATGCAGCACACTTACAACTGCCTTTGGTGCAATTGGTTCTGAACCGCACAGTGTCAGTAATCAATGGAGTGTAGGCTTGAGGCCTACTTAAACTCAGTCCTTTAGATAAGATCTCCTCTGTGGGACTACAGGTCCCAGCGACACTGTGCTTAGAGTCTAAGTGTGAAAAAGTGCGTTAATAACTATGGGTGACAGCCCTCTCACCCAATCAGGCCTGAAGAGTAAACAGCTCCGCTCCAGTTGTCTCAGTCTTGCTTCACGCCAGCCGGCGCCGTCACACCACTCCGCTCTGCGAGATGAACTGGGACCCCCTAATGGCTCCGACCGGTGTCTCTGGATCCTCCCCGATCCGATCACACAGTCTTTCCAGCACATAGGTGTAAAGCAGAATCGCTGGCTGTTCCGCTCCGCAGTTGGTGTAGGCCGCGCTCTCTGGAGACCACCTCACAGGTCCTTGTAGGCAGGCCACGCGTCCAGAAGAGAAAGAAAATGGCTGCGCGTGTCCTTTTATATCCTACCCAGCATGCAATTCAGTACTGAGTGTTCATGGGTAGGTCACTTGGCATTCTGGGTAGGCAGGTCACTTGCATGATGTAAACAAACAGTCACTTCCTGTAACAATTCTCCATGTTCTTGAAAAGGAAAATAATTTAAGTCCATTTCACGTTTAGGCCACTAGATGGTGCCAAATACCAATTTATAACACTGCCATAGATTAACATTGCATTACAGTAGCAAGCAAATATACCAGCGCTACACATGTGCAAGCAAAAATTTTCTTTTTTATTTTCCTTGCATGTGATTGGGTATTCTTTTGCAAAGTGAAGCTTCACCTCAGTTACGAGGCTCTGGAGCAAAGTGCCCAGTCTATGGGGTTGATTTACTAAAGGCAAATAGACTGTGCAAAGAGCAGTTTCCCTCTGCAAGTGCAGTTGCTCCAGAGCTTAGAAAATGAGGTGCAAAGAGTACCCAATTATGTGCAAGGAAATTTAAAAAAACAGCATTTTTGCTAGCACATGATTGGCTGATGGAAGTCAGCAGGGCTTCTGCTCATTTACTAAGCTTTGGAGCAACTGCACTTGCAGAGTGCAACTGCACTTTGCAAAAGTGCAGTCTTTTTGCCTTTAGTAAATCAACCCCTAAGTGACACTTTTTGGGGGGACCAGTGACACTAATACAGTGATCAATGCACTGTCACTGTACTAATGACACTGGCAGGGAAGGGGTTAACATCAGGGGGCGATCAAAGGGTTAAATGTACTCCTAGGGCAGTGATGGCAAACCTTGGCACCCCAGATGTTTTGGAACTACATTTCCCATGATGCTCATGCACTCTGCAGTGTAGCGGAGCATCATGGGAAATGTAGTTCAAAACATCTGGGGTGCCAAGGTTCACTATGTCTGTCCTTGGGAGTGCTTGCTAACTGTGGGGGGATGGACTGACTAGGGGAAGAGAGAGATCCGTGTTCCTTGTTTAGTAGAAATACAAGATCTCCTTCCTCCCCTCTCACCCTCTGACAGAACGGTGCTCTGCCTTGTTTACATGGTGACAATGCCTCAGACTGCCGTTATTACTTTTTTTTTTCTTCTATTGTAAGGAAAATGACAATGAAATTTGCATTACCGCTAATATTATTCCATACAATCTATACAGGTACCGTGCCAACATTAAAGTGACGCCTCGGGCTTCTCAACACCGAATCAACATGTATGTTTTCAGCGGTGTCGCTTTGATCATTCCAGCTGAACTGCTGCTGCATATCCACATCAGGAACACTGGGCTCATTATAGAGGTAGGAGACATTCCCTTCCCATTACTTGATACCAAAAATAAAAATGCATTTGCTTGTTCTGTAGCTGGTAGAAGTTTGCAGTTGCATTTTTACGTCTTGTAAAGTTACCTAAAGAAAAAATGGATGGCAGTGGATGTTGAAGTGTATTTAAAGGTCAAATTTTTTTTTTTTTTTTTTTAGTTTTGGATGGGGGGGGGGGGGGGGAGGGTTGGGCTAGTGGTAGACAACTTTAAATTTATAGAGAGCCTTAAAGGGTAACTCCACTTTTATGGCGGAAAAAAATAGCAAATAAAGAAAAAAATAATATAGCGTTTATTGTTTAGTTATTTATTGTCATTAAATTTGGTTAATTAGTTAAATTCGTATTTTGGATAGAAATTTAGAGATCCCCCCTAGGGTGGGATTTTAAAAATGGCAACACTACTACCAAAATAATATAAAACCAATATTTATTGAGACATATAAAATATGATCAATCACACATGTGATGATCTATCAAACAGAGCAAATAGCTAAATCGTTGCAAACATTACAAAACATGTGTACCTATATTGTTTGTTAAGCCTCCTACACACGATCGTATTTTCTGCAGGCAAAACTGCAGACTTTTGGCTGAAGGGCATTGGCCAGGAACTTGTCTTGCATACAAACTGCAAGCAATTGTCGGCCAACAAACATGAATGTAGTGATGTTCTATGTGGTTTTACAGCTCTTTAGCGCCTCCCGTTGGGCTCCTTCTGCTAATTTCATGTTATTAGAAGTTTGGTGAGTGTTGATTCGTGCTTTTCATTTCGTGCTTTTCATTTCGCACTTTGCATTTTGTTTCTGAACAGCCGTTTGTCAACCAGACATGTTGCAGAATCGGAAGAGATAACGTGTAATTTATTATTATTGGAGTTATTGCTTTGACCCAAGTCCAGTCCAGGAACAGGAGGAGGAGGAGGATTTCTTGGGACAGAAATTGGTTGCTTTATTAATCGTGACCAATTGTGTCATATGCATTTGGAGCTGGAGCTCCAGGAGAATAATCCGGATGATTTTCGGAATTATCTTCGCATGACGGATCCCTGCATTCACCAACTCTTGGTATAGTTGACCCCCTATGTTAAGAAGCAGGACACATGCATGAGGCTTTTATTTATTTTTTTGGTTGAATAATAATGATTTGATTTGGTATATTTTCTATATTTTTGGATGCATAGAATGCACTTTTTGTTTTTTGTTTTTTTAACGCACAATAAAAACAATTGTGTAGAATAATACTTGACTGTGTGTTTTACTTCAAATGACAGTGTGGGAGTCGGCAGTTACATTTTATAAAATACAATGTAAAATTAACAAGGGACACCAACATAGTTGTATCTTTGATCTTATAAACTACGGGATAATGGTGTTGTGGTAACTTGTCCAAATAAAAAAAAAAAAAAAGCATAACAATATTATTCTTGATATCACAAGAAAAACAAATCTTTGAAAATACGTTTGGCAGAACTCCATCAGTATCACCAGCAAAGCAGCTTTATTATTATCCCATTGAAGAAGAAGAGAATTGTGCTCTGCATTCGGAAATTTCATCATTTGCCGCGTCACGAATGTTAATTCTCCATTACAAACGCTAGTTTACAAGACCGACTGCTTCCGGCTCGTCCTTGCTTCCGAGCATGTGTTTGTACTTTGGACTTTTGTCCAACGGACTTGCGTACACACGCTGCCTGCCATCCAACATTTGTCAGCGGAAAAGCCGACAACAATTGTCCGATGGACAACGGTCAAATTTTCCACCAACAGCTTGACATCACGCAATGCCCGTCGGAAAATCCGATCGTGTGTACGGCCTAATGCCGGCCATACGCGGTTCGAATTTCGAAAGAATTTTCTTTCAAAAATCGTATCTAAGAATTTTCATATGAATTTCGCACCATTAGTGGGCTGCAGCAACAGCTGATTTTCGTGCGGAAATAAAATTTGACGAATCGGACATGTTGGAAATTTTTAGAAAAACTAACGATTTTCTAATCAATGATGGGACAATCGTGCGAGAAACGTAAGAAAATGTACGGAGATAAAAGAAAATTTACGGAGAGAAAAGAAGATTCCCAGCCAAGAAAATTCTTTTCTGTAGCAACATGAGGTGAAATTGAAGGCTTGGTCGGCCGAATTTCGAAAATCAATGGTGGCATCATCGGATTACAAAAAAAAAGAATTTTCTGATTTTGAAAAGAAAATTTGTTCGAAATTCGACCGTGTATGGCCTGCATAACTCTCCATGAACAATCTTCGGTACCCCTAAGGATTCACAGAGCATAACAAACAATATGTTTTGTAATGTTTGCAATGATTTTGCTATTTGCTCTTGCCCGGTTTTATAGAACATCACATGTGTGATTGATCATATTTTATATGTCTCAATAAATATTGGTTTTATATCGTTTTGGTAGTGTTGTTGCTGTTTAAAATCCCACCCTAGGGGGAATCTCCAAATTTCTATTATTCGGGGGTGTGGCAACCACCTACCATATTCTGATATAGTGGAAACATTTCAATTTGTATTTGGGATTTGGATTCGTAATTCGTATTCGTAATTCTTAGAATTTTCTTAGAATTTACCAGTTTTTTTTTTTTTATTATTCAAAGCTTTCGAAAACTATAGATTTTGAATTGGCCAGATCTAAACATTTCGATTTTTTTATTTTTTTTTTCGAATGTGGCAAAGTGAACAAACAAAAGAAAAATCTTCATCAAGTGATTACAATGACTCTTTAAAGAGGAACTGCGGTCTGCTCACATAATTTGTTATAAAAACATTTTGCCATTCTGAAGCTTCCCCCCAACTACTTTGCGTATTATTTTATATCTACTGTGATTCTGTACTTGCCAAATATGCTGCAGAAATCTCCCTCCGCTGAGTCTGGCTGCAGCCATTTTAACTGTGGGCAGCTGAAGCTGCTGCCTGTTCACTTCCTGGATTCACACAGACACACACAGAGGCACACCTCTATCTTTGCAGCCCTGAAGCTTTAATTGGCCCTCTTATGACTCATCCCACCTGCCTTAGAATTAGTTTCGAGTTCGATGTATAATTCGTTTTAAATTTCAGTCCAAATTTCCAAAATTCGGACAAATTTCCTTTCATTATATATATTGTAATTTGGGTATTCGGATATATCCAGATAACGAAAATGTTGTCCAAATATTAAGAACAAAACAAACCGCACATGTCTATAAAATTGTGACGCAAATCATACTTTGATTGAATGGTATTCAAAACTACCTTTCCTATCCAATCCGCAATTCTGTCATTTTCTGAAAATGCAATATGCATAGCTCCAAACTGTCCCTGATTTGGAGCAATGTCCCCCTGTCCCTCTTCCCCCCTCATTTGTCCCTCATTTTGGGCTGATCCATATAGTTGTATATAAATGCACTTTTTATCTTTCAAAAAGTGTTTCCCAGTGCTAAACCTTTCATCCAAATTTTAAAAGCCAATATAAAGGAATAGTAGTGGTAAAAAAAAGCACTTGTGGATTTAATTTATTTTTTTGGTTAATTCTCCTTTAAGGGGGCGTGGCAGGGGGCGTGTCCTATGACTACATACGTTTGCTAGTAGGTGTCCCTCATTCCCATCTCAAAATGTTGGGAGGTATGCAATATGGCAACCAGGAGGAATTCTGTACACAACATTGGTGTCAATGGAAGCAATATTAACCCACACTATTATTGTCGGTCAATTCAATAAAACCCCCTGTATTTGTGTCAATGAATGCAATAATAAACCCCAACATTAGAGTCAGTAAATGGAATAATAACCCCCTGCATTGGTGTCAATGTAAACATTAATAACCCCCAACATTGGTACCGTAGTCACAATAATAACCCCCATCATTGGTGTCAGTGGACATAATAATAACCCCCAAAATTGTTGTCAGTGTGTGCATTAAATCCCCCCAGCTTTTGTGTCATTGCGTGCAATAATAAACCCCAACTTTGGAGTCTCAGTGAACCCAATAATAAATAACCCCCCAGCATTGGTGTCAGTGGACGCATTAATAACCCCCACAATTATTGTCAGTGAATTAAATATCCCCCCCCGTGTTTGTGGCATTGAATGCAGTAATGAACCCCAACATTGGTGTCAGTAAATGGAATAATTCCCCCCTCCCCCCGCATTGGTGTCAATGTAAACATTAATAAAATGAATTAAATATTAATACTGACATATAATCACACACATAGGGTGGACTTGATGGACTTGTGTCTTTTTTCAATCTCACCTACTATGTAACCCCCAACATTAGTACCGTGGACACAATAATAACCCCCACAATTGTTGTCAGTGAGTGCAATAAATCCCCCCAGCCTTTGTGTCATTGAGTGCAATAATAAACCCCAACTTTGGAGTCAGTGAATTCAAATCATAACCCCCCAGCATTGGTGTCAATGGATGCAATAATAACCCCAAGCATGGTGGTTATTGGAAGCAATAATACCCCCAACATTGGTATCAGTGGATGCAAGAACAACCTTACTGGTGGTGTCAGTGAACAACATGGGTGTCAGTGAGTGCACTAATAACCGATCTTTGGTGTCAGTGAGTGCAATAATAAACCCCAACATTGAACTCAGTGAATACAATAATAACCCCCAGCATTGGTGTCAATGGATGCAATAATAACCACCAACATTGTGGTCAATGGAAGCAATATTACCCCCAACATTGGTATCAGTGGATGCAAGAACAACCTTACTTTGGTGTCAATGAACAACATTGGTCTGAGTAAGTGCAATGATAAAACCCCAACACTGGTGTCAGTGAATGCAATACTAACCCCCAGCATGGTGTCAATGGATGCAATAATAACCACCAACACTGTGGTCAATGGAAGCAATATTACCCCCAAAATTGGTATCAGTGGATGTAATAATAACCCCTGTCTTTGGAGTCAGTGAACAATATTGGTGTCAGTGATTGCAAGTGCAGGCTCCAAAGCAAAAAATGAAATGAATTAATTATTTTAAATGCATTTAATAAATACTTTCTAAAGGTGGAATTAGCCTCCAAAGAATAGATACATTCTCTGATGTAGCGCCCCCGGTGGCAGCGTTAAATAACTCAGCCTGCTGGTTATGTGTTGAAGGCTAGATAAAACCCTGGGATCTTCCAAACAAATGAAGACACTATTAACAAATGACAGACAGCTCCTAAATCTAAATAGATATCAATCTTAGGCGAATGAGGCTTGGCATGGGTTATCAGGGAAAAGTGCCCCCTCTGCTGGATAGAACATGCACAGTAGCATTTTTATACAGCTCATAAAATGCATGCACACGGCCAGCAGCTGTACAGACAATTAATATCGGCATCAGATGAGGTGGGATATTAAGCCGAACACTTATTAGAATTAATAAAGATACAGATATTGAGATCTCACACTTGTTCTATTGACTCATGGGGGAAAATAGCTCCCTCTCATTTCTCTTACATCAGCGTGTAGATATGCAGAGGAGGTTAAAAGGGTTACATTGCAGCCCTTGTTGACCAAAGAGCTAATCTATATCTGTGGAGATGACTTATAGATTCCGTGCTTAGGGGGAGGGCTGTGATAGGGGAAGAATTATTGACTCCTATTGATCTTTCACTGACCCTTTAATGCAGAATCATTGCCAAAAGTCAGGTGAGTGTTGGAACCAGCAGAGAAAGGAGGGGTGATGGAAGTGATGGGTGTAAATTGCACTTTCTGCTTTCATCTGGGCATAAAGGAGTTAAAATCTAAGTGGTTAGATAATCTAAATACACATTTAGGGGTTGTTTTACTAGAACTGGAGAGTGCAAAATCGGGTGCAGCTGTGCATGGTAGCCAATCAGCTTCTATCTTTTGCACTCTCCAGTTTTAGTAAATCAACCCCATAGTGTGCAGTAAGCTGTAGCAAGTAAATCAGGAAATGTACTAATGAATTTGAATTTAATATTTCCTTTTTTTGCTCTTTGGTAAAGGGGTAGCAGAAGGTTAGACAATAAAGCAAGTTTAAGGTATACCTGCAGTATGGGTTGTTCTGTTCAGAAGGCACTTGCTGGTAGAGTTGAAGCCTGGCCAAAACCTTCACTGCTTCCCAAACATTGCAGTGTGCTCCTGAATAAGTCCCATGTAGGAATACAAGGGCCTCACCAACAAATACCATGTAGCCAACGTGTTCCTGATTCAGGCCCTCATGTAATCCAAGGGCTTTACCAGCAAATATCATGTAGTATATATGCTCCTGAATATGCCCTTGTGGGAATCCAAGGGCTGTACCGACAAATACAATGTAGCCAATGTGTTCCTGTTGGAATCCCACAAGGGCTTTAATCAGGAACACGTTGGCTGCATAGTATTTGTTGGTGAGGCCCTTGGATTCCTACAGGGGTGTTAATAAGGAATGATTGGCTGCATGGAATGTGTTTTTGAGGCCTTTGGATTCCCTGGAAGGCCTTAATCAGGAGATCGTTGATTACATGGTATTTGTTGGTGAAGACCTTGGATTTCCAAAAAGGGCATAATTCAGGAACACACAAGCTACATGGTATTTGTTGGTGAGGCCCTTGGATTCCCACAAGGGCTTTAAAGTGCCTTACCAAAAAATACCATGTAGCCAATGTATTCCTGATTAAGGCCTTCATGGCAATCAAAGGGTCTTGCCAACAAATACCATGTAGCCTTTGTGTTCCTGAATAATTCCCTTTTTGGAAATCCGAGGTCTTCACCAACAATTACCATGTAACCAATGATCTCATGATTAAGGCCCTCTAGGGAATCCAAAGGCCTCAAAAACACATTCCACGTAGCCAATCATTCCTTATTAACACCTCTGTAGGAATCCAAGGGCCTCACCAACAAATACTATGCAGCCAATGTGTTCCTGATTAAAGTCCTTGTGGGAATCTAGGTGCCTCACCAGCAAATACAATGTGACTAATGTGTTTCTGATTATGGCCAACATGGGGATACAACCGCCTCACCAAGAAATGCCATGTAGTCTATGGGTTTCTTATTGAGGCCTTCATGGGAATCCAAGGGTCTTACCAACAAATACAATGTAGCCAATGTGCTCCTGATTAAGGCCCTTGTGTGCATCCAAGGGTCTTATCAACAAGTACTATGTAGCCAATGTGTTCCTGATTACGGCCCTCATGAGAATCCAAGTGTCTCACCAACAAATACCATGTAGGCAATGATTTCATGAGTAAGGCCCTCGTGGGAATCCAAGGGCTTCACAAAAAAAAAAAAAATACTATGTAGCCATTGGGGTTGATTTACTAAGACAAACTAAGACTGATCACTCCAGAGCAGCAGGTTGCTCCAGAGCTTAGTAAATGAGGGAAAGCTCTGCTGGCTTCCATCATCCAATCATGTGCAAGCAAACATCCTGTTTTTTTATTTTACTTGCTCTTAACTGGGTATTCTTTGTTCTTTACCTAATTTACTAAGCTCTAGAGCAACTGCACTTACAGAGTGCAATTGCACTTTGCAATGTGTAAAATGTTTTTGCCTTTAGTATTCAGTATTTGCCTTTAGTATTTAGTGTTCTTATTAATGCCCATGTGGGAATCCAAGGGTCTCCCCAATAAATACAATGTAGCCAATTATTCCTAATTAAGGCCCCTGTGGGAAGTCAAGGGTCTCATCGACAAAAATGTGCCAATGTGTGTTATTGGGGCTCTTTTGAGTGTCATTGAGTGCAATAATAAACCCCAACTTTGAAGTCAGTGAATGCAATAATAACCCCCAGCTTTGGTGTCAATGGATGCAATAATACCCCCAACATTGGTATCAGTGGATGCAAGAACAACCTTGTGGGTCTCCAGGTGCCTCACGTACAAATACAGTGTGACTAATGTGTTTCTGATTAAGGCCAACATGGGAATACAACCAAATCACCAAGAAATGCCATGTAGTCAATGAGTTCAACACTACCAGAATTGTAAACTCATCCCATTAGTTACAGTATATGAAATTCTACAGTTTCTGTGGTTAATTAGAGTCAGTTTGTGCCTTACCTGCATGTAATTAGCCACAACTCTTGTGACCTTCATCTATGTCATTAATTAAAGTAATATTGTCACATATGGAACAGTGCAAAGCAGAAATAGGACATAACATAGTTATTAAAATGTTATTCTACTGAGGACATCTGAAGATCTGGAGGTAAAGGCCGATCCCCACCACCACAATTCCTGTACGTCTTTCTGCAAGATTTGTATAGAGTAGTTTGCAGGGAAAGGGGAGTAATGGTGTGTACGCGGGGACCTAGGGGCTGGAGGCAATCATGGATTCCCAATCTGGAGGCTCCTAGCAAGAGCTCGGGATGATGGTATGTCAAGTGCCTGCTCTTGTGTTATTATCTACCTATAATACAGTATACGTTGTTGTAATTGGAATATCAGCAGCACTAAGAGCATGCTTATACAGGCACTTGGGGGTGGTAAAAACACAGGGTTTTTACTGCCCCCAAAACCATTATCTCTGAAGCTGCAAAGGCAGCAGATGGAGCGTACACATTCAATCCACTTACATAGCTTGCGTTCAGCGGGTGATACTGGCTCAGGGGGTTAGTTCTTGCTGCAGTCGCAATGCAAAGAACCACGGCCATGCAAGAATTTAATCCTCTGGGCCAATACCGCCCGCTGAATGTGACCCATTCAAGTGGATGGAGCCGCCCCGCAACCGTGTCCAATGCATGTGGTTACGGCGCAGTGATGTGGCTTTTTAAGGGTAAAACAGGCAGTGCAGAGGCAACATAAAGCCCTCTCACCACCTATCAAACTCAGCATGTATTTTGAATTCATTTTTTTGCTTTATCAGTTTGCAAAGCATCTCCTAGATTGTAATCTCTAACGAGCAGGGCCCTCTGATTCCTCCTGTATTGAATTGTATTTGTAAGTGTACTGTCTGCCCTCATGTTGTAAAGCGCTGCGCAAACTGTTGGCACTATATAAATCCCGTATAATGATATAATGATAATTAATTTTATTATGATGCTATCATGGTTACTGTATATTTGAAAAACATTTTATTTGATACACATTTTATTCGATTTTTAACCACTTAACAACCGCCCATAGCCGATTAACGGCTTCAGGGCGGTTGTTTAACTCTGAGAGGCCGTTAATTAACGGCCTCCCAGAATTCTGCTCTCGCGCGCCCCCTGGGGCGCGCACATGAGAGCATCCTTGACTGCCGGGTCCAGTGGACCCAGCACATCACGGATCACGGCAAACGGCCGCTCATTGCGGCCGTTTACCACGTGATCGCTCCGTCAAATGACGGAGTGATCACTTGTAAACAAACCGGCGTCATGTTATGACGCCGGTTCCTCCCTCCCCCTCTCTGTACCGATTGGTACAGCGGAGGGGAAAGAGATCGGTGTCAGCAGCGCTGTGGGCTGCATCTGCAGTGCCCACATCGCTGCTCACCGAATTTAACCCCTCCATACCCTGGCAATACTCTGTAATACCAGCTAATACTCTGCAATACCAGCCAATACTCTGCAATATCAGCCAATACTCTGCAATACCAGCCAATACTCTGCAATACCCCCCAATACTCTGCAATACCCGCCAATACTCTGCAATACCCGTCAATACTCTGCAATACCCGTCAATACCCGTCAATACTCTGCAATACCCTCAATACTCTGCAATACCCCCAATACTCTCCAATACCCCCCAATACTCTCCAATACTCTGCAATACCTGCCAATACTCTGCAATACCCGCCAATACTCTGCAATACCCGCCAATACTCTCCAATACTCTGCAATACCCGCCAATACTCTCCAATACCCGCCAATACTCTCCAATACCTGCCACTACTCTCCAATACCCGCCAATACTCTGCAATACTAGCCAATACTCTGCAATACCCGCCAATACTCTGCAATACCCGTCAATACTCTGCAATACCCGCCAATACCTGCCAATACTCTGCAATACCCCGCCAATACTCTGCAATACCCCGCCAATACTCTGCAATACCCTGCCATACTTGGAGATACCCTGCAATACCCAGCCATACACGGAGATACCCAGCCATACTCGGTGATACCTGCAATACAAAGCCATAGACGCCCCCCCCTCACCGCCCTCCGGTTCTTCTACCAACTCGCCAATACGATCAAAGCCAGAATCTTTTTATTTTTTTTTATTTTTATTTTTAGGCTTCCCAGCCTAGAGGTGAGATGTGGGGTCTTATAATTTAAAGCGCCCCTGTCCCCATGTGCTCGCATGCAGAAGCGAACGCATACGTAAGCCCCGCCCACATATGAAAACGGTGTTCAAACCACACATGTGAGGTATCGCCGTGAACGTTAGAGTGAGAGCAATAATTCTAGCCCTAGACCTCCTCTGTAACTCAAAACATGTAACCAGTAAAAAAAAATTAAAGTGTCGCCTATGGAGATTTTTAAGTAGCGACGTTTGGCGCCATTCCACGGGCATGTGCAATTTTGAAGAGTGACATGTTCGATATCTATTTACTCAGCATAACTTCATCTTTCACTTTATGCAAAAATTGGGCTAACTTTACTGTTTTTTTTTTAAGCACAAAACAGTTTTTTCCCCCAAAAAAACACGTTCGAAAAATTGCTGCGTGTGAGATAAAAATTTGCAACGACCACCGTTGTATTCTCTAGGGTCTTTGCTAAAAAAAATATATATAATATTTTGGGGTTCTATGTAATTTTCTAGCAAATAAATGATGATTTTTACATGTAGGAGAGAAATGTCAGAATTGTCCTGGGTGCTCCAGAACGCCTGATGGCGCTCCCTGCATTTTGGGCCTCTGTATGTGGCCACGCTGTGTAAAAATCTCACACATGTGGTATCGCCGTACTCGGGAGTAATAGCAGAATGTGTTTTGGGGTGTAATTCGTGGTATGCATATGCTGTGTGTGAGAAATAAACTGATAATATGACAATTTTGTGGAAAAAAAAAAAAAAGGAAAAAAAATCTTGATTTTGCAAAGAATTGTGGGAAAAAATGACAACTTCAAAAAACTCATCATGCCTCTTACTAAATACCTTGGAATGTCTTCTTTCCAAAAAGGGGTCATTTGGGGGGTATTTGTACTTTTCTGGCATGTTAGGGTCTCAAGAATTGAAATAGGCCGTCAGTACTTCAGGTGTGATCAATTTTCAGATATTGGCACCATAGCTTGTGGACAAAGACCAAATAATATCCACCAATTTGTACTTATTTTTACCAAAGATATGCAGTGGTATCAATTTTGGCCAAAATTTATGAAGAAAAATTACTAATCTAAATTTTTACTGAATTTTCAGTTTTTTTCTTTTATAGCACAAAAAAATAAAAAACCGAGAGGTGATTAAATACCACCAAAAGAAAGCTCTATTTGTGTGAAAAAAAAGGACAAAAATTTCATATAGGTCCAGTGTTGCATGACTGAGTAATTGTCATTCAAAATGTGAGAGCACCAAAAGCTGAAAATTGGTCTGGATATTAAGGGTGTTTAAGTGCCCAGTGGTTAAGTGGTTAAATAAAGTCACACTAAACAAAACTTTTTTTTTTTTTTTTTATTGTATTCCAATGTTTTCTTAACTCAAAAAAAATCTCCTTTATTGCTCTCAGCCTCTTTTTGTTGCTGTGATCTGACGTCCTGTTTAGAGGGTGACTACGTTTGTTCTCCGTGGTCCCCCTGTATGTGGGTACGTAGAGAGGTTTTGGGAGGTGGTGGAGGACTTTACAAGGAGGCATAAAAGCACAGTAAGAAACAATTTAGTGAAAAATAGATTACATGGCCATTAAAGTGACACTAAACTGTATTCATTTTCTTCATAAAATTTCCATACACATCCATTAATTAATAGTCCCGTAATCTATTTTTTTTTAATGGAATCGTGGGGGGATGGGGCCATGTTGCATGCTTTACCCTAAATATGTCTGAAGTATAAAATATACATTAAAGGGGTTGTAAACCTTCAAGTGTTTTCACCTCAATGCATTGAGGTGAAAAACCTTGTGTAATGCCGCAGTCCCCCCGAGACACCGTTTTACTTACCTGTACCCCTTCTATCTCGTCCAAGGGACGAGCACGCCAGCAAAAGCCGGAGTCTCGGGTCCTGATTGGATAGAATGATAGCAGTGCAGCCATTGGCTCCCGCCGCTGTCAATCAAATCCAATGACGATTGGGGCAGGGCCAAACTCGGCATGCATGTCTATGGACACAAATGCTGAACTTGGGAGCACGCCCGCAAAGTTACCCCCATCGGGAGAGCGGTTCTCCTAGGGGGTTATCTGAAGTGGGGAGGAGCCGCGAGAGCCGCCGGGGGACCCCAGAAGAGGATGTTCAGGGCCACTCTGTGCAAAAACGGGCTGCACAGTGGAGGTAAGTATGACACCATACTTAGTATCACTTTAAGATAAAAAAACACAAAAAAAAACCAAAAAACTTCTGCCTTTAGAATCACTTTAACCGTTTCCCGACCTCCTCACGCAGATATGCCGCGGCAGAAGGGCACGTACAGGCAGAATCACGTACCTGTACGTTGCCCTTTAAGAGGCGGGTTGCGTGCGCGCCGCCGGGAGCTTCGCGAGCGTGATCACAAGTTCCGCGGACTCGATGTTTGCGGGAATACCCACGATCGTCTCACGGAGAGGAAGAACAGGAAGATGCTAATGTAAACAAGCATCTCCCCGTTCTGCCTAGTGACAGTGTCACTGATCTCTGCTCCCTGTGATCGGGAGCAGTGATCAGTGTAGTGTTACACATAGCCCCCCCCCACAGTTAGAATCACTCCTTAGGACACACTTAACCCCTACAGCGCCACCTAGTGGTTAACCCCTTCACTGCCAGTCACATTTACACAGTAATCAATACATTTTTAATTGTACTGATCGCTGTATGAATGGAATTGTCCCAAAATCACGCCAAAAGTGTTCCATAATGTCGCAGTCATGATAAAAAATGCTGATCGCCGCCATTACTAATACAAAAAATATTAATAAAAATGCCATAAAACTATCCCCTGTGATCAGGATTATGAGCCCCTGCGCTCCCCCGGGGGCGCGCATCGCGGCGATCGTTGTTGCGGGGTGTCAGTCTGACACCCGGCAACTACGATCTCAGTAAAGAGTCTCCGACGGAGACTCTTTACCACGTGATCAGCCGTGTCCAATCACGGCTGATCACAGTACAAATAGGAAAAGCCGGTGATCGGCTTTTCCTCACTCGCGTCTGTCAGACGTGAGTAGAGGAGAGCCGATCGGCTGCTCCTCTGACAGGGGGGTCTGTGCTGATCGATTATCAGCACAGCCCCCCCGAGGATGCCCACACTGGACCACCAGGGACGCCACCAGACCACCAGGGATGCCCAGGACAAGGTATGCCACCCTAGACCACCAGGGATTCCAGTCAGTGCCACAATGGATGCCAATCAGTGCCCATAATGGATGCCAATCAGTGCCCACAATGGGCATCACTGATTGGCATGCATTATTGTTTGGCACTGATTGGCATCCATTAGTACAATATATTATAATACAATGCCGCCTATCAGTTCCCATCTGTGCCGCCTGTCAGTGCCCATCCATGCCACCTATCAGTGCCCATCCATGCCCACCTGTGCCGCCTACCCATGCCCACCTGTGCCGCCTATCCATGTCCACCTGTGCCGCCTACCCATGCCCACCTGTGCCGACTAACCCATGCCCACCTGTGCCACCTATCCATGCCCATCCATGCCAATCCGTGCCAGCTATCAGTGCCAATTTGTGCCACCTATCAGTGCCCATCCGTGTCACCCATCAGTGCCACCCATCAGTGCCCATCAGTGCCGCCTATCAGTGCCACATATCAGTGTCCATCAATGCCACCTCATCAGTGCCACTTCATTGGTGCCACCTCATCGGTGCCCATCAGTGCCGCCTTATCATTGCCCATCAGTGTAACCCCATCAGTGCCCATCAGTGAAGGAGAAAACTTACTTATTTGCAAAGTTTTGAAACTGAAACAAAAAAAAACTTTTTTTTTTTCAAAATTTTCGGTATTTTTTTATTTGTTTAGCAAAAAATAAAAACCGCAGAGGTGATCAAATACCACCAAAAGAAAGCTCTATTTGTGGGAAAAAAATTATAAAAATTTCATTTGGGTACAGTGTAGCATGACCGCGCAATTGTCATTCAAAGTGCGACAGCGCTGAAAGCTCAAAATTGGTCTGGGCAGGAAGGTGTTTAAGTGCCTGGCATTGAAGTGGTTAACAGCCGGCTTCCCACTGTGCTTTATGAATGGTCCCACAGCGTTCCGGGTCCTGTGATGTGTCCTAGAAGGCTGCAGGGAAAGGGAGAAGGGAGGGAGGGAGAGTGATATAAAACCATTTTGAGCCTGAGTGCCCAAACCGCAACAGAAAACCAACTTATTTATTTCAAAGTGCCAACACGGCAATTAAACCTGAATATTGAGTTTTTTGTTTAGAAAAAACAACTCGTACAGTTGTCCAAACTAATTAATAGCTTTTGTCTTAAAAGAAAAACACAATAACAGGGCTTCCAATTATACAGTTTTTTTTATTGAAAATGCTGGGCATTGGTAAGGATGCATTTGCTGGGCATTGGTAAGGATGCATTTGCTGGGCATTGGTAAGGATGCATTTGCTGGGCATTGGTAAATAGACATGTGCACTGACAAAAAAATGTGTTCATTTTAATTTCATTCATTTTTTTTTTGCTTTTTTTGGAATTTCCGAATTTTCAGATTTTCTGAATTTGAAAATTCGGAAAATTAAAAAACGGAAAATTTGAAAATCTGAAAAAAAAAGAAAAATCGGAAAAATTTGAAATAACTAACTATTAAATTATAGGTATTGGAATTTCCTTTCAAATTTGGCTGTTTGTGAACATAACGAATACAGATTTATCTGAAGTTACGATTTATCCAAAATAACGAATGCCGCATCTAAACAAATGGAATTGAACAAATTAATAATAAATAATAATAATAAAAAGGTTTTATTATTATTAGATCGTTACGTTCCATTCGTTTAATGTGGCATTCGTTATTTCAGATAATTCGTAACTTTGGATAAATTCGTACTTGTTACTTTCACAAACAGACAAATTTCAAAGGAAATTCCAATACCTATATTTTAATAGTTAGTTATTATTTCAAATTTACTGATTTTCTTTCTTTTTTTTTTAGATTTTCAAATTTTCAGATTTTAGCATTTCTGAATTTTTCGAATTCTAAAAAAACGAACATTCAGAATTTGGAAATTCGAAAATTTTAAATGTGAAAATTCAGAAATGTGAAAACTCTGAATTAACAAATGTGTCTCCCAATCCAGCAGCTCATTCCCGCCCGCAGGTCACCCCTGATCCCAGCCATGTGGGAGCCGTGTTGTCTTAGTGACACCCACCCCAGACACATCACCGCTGGCCCAAGAGATGGGGGGGGGGTGGTGTGGACAAGACAGCTTGTGAAAGGATTGACGCCCGCACATCACCCCTTTGCCCCAGTCTCGCCCACCTTGGACACATCCCCTCTAGCCCTAGAGGCCAGTGTCATTAGTACAGTAACAGTGCATATTTTTAGCACTGATCACTGTAATAATGTCACTGGTTCCCAAAAACGTGTCAAAAGTCTGTTAGGTCTCCAATTTGTCTGCCACAATGTTGCAGTCCTGCTAAAAATCGCTGATCGTCACAATTACTAGTAGAAACAAAATAAAAAATTCCAGTAAACCAATCAAAATACACATATTGGAATTTTTTTCACCAAAAACATGTATCCGAATACATATTGGCCTAAAATGATGAAGGAATTGGATTTTCTAAATTTTTTTATTGAAAGTGTTTTATAGCAGAAAGTGAAAAATATTGTTTTTTTTTTCAAAATGGTCAGCCTTTTTTTGTTTATAGTGTAAAAAATAAAAAACGCAGACTTGATCAAATACCAACAAAAGAAAGCTCTATTTGTGGGAATAAAAGGTCAGCAATTTTTTTTTGAGTGCAACGTCACACGACCGCGCAATTGTAATTAAAATAACACAAAAAATGGCCTGGTCGTTAAGAGGGTAAAACCTTCCAGGGCCGAAGTGGTTAACCCCTTCACGCCGACCATACACACACTGGACTGGGCTTTTTTTTCCCATGGGGCTGCATATTTGCGTATCTCCCTTTGCACTGGGAGCATGCCGCATGGAGTGCCCCGGGCCCCATTCTAATGGTCGGGACCCGGAACGTCCGTTTCCAGGTCACCTGATCACTTGCTGTGATAGCCAATCAGAGGCTATCATAGTGATCAGTCACTGTGAAGCCCAACCCTTTGTTTTCTGTCTCTGTGAATGGACGAGGCAGATACATTGTATCTTTCTCTGTCCTTGCAGAGATAAAAAAAAAAGTGTGCGTAGAAAAAAATAATAATATTGATAATAAAAAAATAAAAATAAAAAAAATACCTAGATCACGGTTTGATCTAGGTCAGCCCCAGGGTTAGTGTTTGGGTCAAGGTCAGGGTCAGAATTTTTTGTACATGATTTTTTTTTTTTCTAAATTAGTATCAGTGTCAGTAATGCCGCGTACACACGAGTGGACTTTCCGGCAGAAAAGGTCTGACGGAACCATTCCACTTGTGTGTGGGCTTCATCTGACTTTTTTTTTTTTCCAAAATTCTGACGGACCTAGGAATAGAACATGTTTCAAATCTTTCCACCGGACCCAGTTCCTATCCAGAAAACCATTTGTCTGCATGCTATTCCAACGGACCAAAAACTACGCAAGGGCAGCTATTGGCGACTGGCTATTGAACTTCCTTTTTCTAGTCCCGTCGTACGTCATCACGTTCCAGATGGTCAGACTTTGGTGTGATTGTGTGTAGGCAAGTCCATTTCGGGGGAACTCCATCAGAACTCTGTCGAAAAGTCCTTCGGAGTTCAGTCCGACGAGAAGTCTGCTCGTGTTTACGCGGCATTAGTGTCGGTGTGTTTTAGGCAGGATAAAAAAAAGCGAAGTGCCCACTATTGTTTCTGGACACAAGTAAAGGCGCAAAAAACCTTTGAACCATTAGTATCCCAAAAGCAATACAGTCTGTTATGGGATACACAGTCTATGTTAGTCCATATACAGGTGATACTCTAAAAATTTGAATATCGTGCAAAAGTTCATTTATTTCACTAATACAACTTAAAAGGTGAAACTAATGTATGAGATAGTTCAAGCTGTGATTTGCCATAATTGTGATGATTATGGCTTACAGCTCATGAAAAGCCCAAATCCACAATCTCAGAATATTCAAATACTACATGCAATCAAATAAAAAAAGGATTGTACATAGAACAATATCAGACCTCTAAAAAGTATAATCATGCATATGTACTCAGTTTGGGCCCCTTTTGCAGTAATTGCTGCCTCAATGCGGCGTGGCATGGAAGCTATCTGCCGGTGGCACTGCTGAGGCGTTATGGAAGACCGGGATGCTTCAATAGCAGCCTTCAGCCTCTTCTGCATTGTTTGGTCTCATGTCTCTCATCTTTCTTTTGTCAATGCCCCATAGATTCTCTATGGGGTTCAAGTCGGGGCGAGTTTGCTGGCCAATCAAACACAGTAATCCCACGGTCATTGAACCAGGTTTTGGTGCTTTTGGCAGTGTGGGCAGGTGCCAAGTCTTGCTGGAAAATAAAGTCAGCATCCCCATAGTGCTTGTCTGTGGAAGTCTGCATTGACACCTGGACTTAATGAAGCACGGTGAACCAACACCAGCAGATGACATGATTCCCCAAATCGACACAGACTGGAAACGTCACACTGGACTTCAAGCATCTTGCAGTGTGCCTCTCCATTCTTCCTCCATACTCTGGGTCCTTGGTTTCCACATGAGATGCAAAATTTGCTCTCATCAGAAAAGAGGACTTTGGACCACTGAGCAACAGACCAGGTCTGTTTTTCTTTAGCCCAGGTAAGATGCTTCTGAAGTCGTTTGCTCAGGAGTGGCCTGACAAGAGGAATACGAAATTTGAACCCCAGGTTCAGGATCTGTCTGTGTGTGGTGGCTCTTGATGCACTGACTCCAGCCTCAGTCCACTCCTTGTGAAAGTCCCCAACACTTTTGAATGTCCTTTTCTTGACAATCCTCTCCAGGCTCTGGTCATCCCTGCTGCTTGTGCACCTTTTTCTTCCACACTTTTCCCTTCCACATAACTTTCTATTAATGTGCTTTGATACAGCACTTTGGGAACATCCAACTTCTTTTGCAGGTACCTTTTGAGGCTTTCCCTCCTTATGGAGGGTGTCAGTTGTGGTTTTCTGCACAACTGTCAGGTCAGCAGTCTTTCCCATGATTGTGATTCCTACTGAAACAGACAGAGAGACCATGTAAAGGCTCAGAAACCCTTTGCAGGTGTTATGGCTTAATTAGCTGATTAGAGTGGGACATTTTGAGCCTAGAATATTGCACCTTTTTTACAATATTCTAATTTTCTGAGATTGTGGATTTGGGGTTTTCATGAGCTGTAAGCCATAATCATCACAATTATGAAAAATCACAGCTTGAACTATCTTGCTTTGCATATAATGAGTCTATCTCATAAATTAGTTTTACCTTTTAAGTTGCATTAGTGAAATAAATTAACTTTTGCACAATATTCTCATTTTTTGAGTATCACCTGTAGGTAGTCATTAGCTGGAATAGAAAGTCCAGAGCACTCAAGGCTGCCATCATATGGGAACAGAAACCAAGTTCCAAAGAGTTCTGCAAGAGACAAGGAGAAAGGCGCCTCTGAGTGTGAACATTTAAAAAATTTTAATGATACATAAAGGTTAACAACTCACATTTAGGTAGTAAGTATAGGCATGTGGGTCCCAACAAGGGTGAGTCCTGGTGATGACGGTCCTGCTTCCTCGGTCCTTCATGCACGGGCGCTGTCTGCATGGAAATCCACCCCTGTAGAGGAAAAAGCTGGCTGCAGTGGAGAGTGAGGCGCGATGAAAGATGGCAGCAGAGGATGTTGTCATGCGTTTTGTGAGCATGCGCACTGCGATACTACAGCAAGCCGTGGTCCTTTTTCAAAACAGACTTCCACACTTTTTTTTCTGGGCTGCACTATGGGTACAAACAACATATAACATATACATATGTGGTGATCGTCCGGAGCAGGAGAATTTATTTTGGGTTGTTCCTTGGTGGTAGGCAGTGCTGGGACAAGGCCATTTGGTGCCCAGGGTGAAGATGGCAAACTGTCCCCCCCCCCCCCCCCCCCCGTTTTTAATAAAGAATCAATGTCGTTTCAAAACAAGAATATACTTATTATTATTATTATTATTATTATTATTATTATTATTATATTAAGGGACACTCAGTTGGGCAAATTGTATGTTCAGGGGCACCCTGATGGGCACATTTTATATTAAGGGGCACTCTGGGAACAACAAAATGTGCCCCTTAACATAAAATCTGCCCAGAGTGCCCCTTAATACAAAATGTGCCCATCAGTGTTGCTCTTAAAATAAAATGTGCCCATCAGCGTGCCCCTTAACATAAAATAAGGGTCATGCTGATGGGCACCTTTTTTATGTTAAGGGGCACGCTGATGGACAAATTTTTGTTTAAGGGGCACGCTGATGGGTACATTTTATGTTGAGGGGCACTCTGATGAGCACAACATAATGTGTCCATCAGTGTGTCCCTTAAGAAAATATACCCATCAGTGTGCACATTACAAATATACCCATCAGCGTTCCCCTTAAAATAAAATGTGTCCATCAGCGTGACCTTTAACAAAATATGCCCAGCAGTGTGCACAATAAAAATATGCCAATTAGTGATCACTAGTTAACATGTGGCCCACATACCTTGAATGCAGGAGGGCACAACTGAAATACCAAAGGAGCGGAAGCTGCGTGTGAGATATTGAGAGCCAAGAACCAGGAACCGTCAACTCCGAGACTTGTGGTGAGGAGCAAGGGGCGGGCACACGCATGCAGTGTCACTGGTTGCTGGCGAAACCTGCGATCCGAGCAAACTAGTAACGGCTTTTTTAGAAGGACAGTTCACTGCGCCCCCACTCCTAATAAATTGTACCACCCACGGCATCCGCCCCCAACCCCCCCCCCCCCCGTACCGACTCTGGTGGGTTATGGTAGTAGCAAGAAATATACAGGTAAATTAAAACAAAATGTTTTACTATTTTGGGCCGGTTTTCCTTAGATAAAAAAAATCTGGAGATATCCATTACTAGGGATGAGCTCAGGCGTGTTCGCATGTTGTACGTGCAGAGCCTGCCAGGAAGTCGGCGCGGCGCTGCACTAATCACAGGCAGTGAGACATTTCCCGATCTCTGCAGCCGCACATCGGGGCAATGTCTCACTGCACGTGCACCATGCAAACACGCCTGAGTTCATCCCTATCCATTACCATTTACCACCAAATGAAAGCCCAATTTGTCTCGAATAAAAACGCGGTATAACCCACCTGGATGCACAAGGTATTTGTGATGATATGTACGGTTTTACTCACACATGTCGAAGTTGCAAAATTGGGTTTAGGCATTAAGATTTGTTTTACCCTTAGGCCGAAGGAGTTAATGATTTTTTATATTTTTTTCATTATACTGTTGCAGTTAATTGTGACACTATTTTTGCAGATTTGAGAAGTTACTGAAAGGTTCACCAAAGATGCTGGATCTAATCAACCATATGGCGTTTTATTTAAATATTTAATTAATAGGATTATTTTAGGGTAATAACCTAATTTCTTTTTTTGGGTGTGGGCAGGGGGGATTGTGCCGTTTTACTGGTTTTGCATGCAAAGCCCAATTGAAACAAGACATGAAGAAGGGCAAAGATTCTAATGCCCCGTACGCACGAGCGGATTTTCCGTTGGAAAATACTTTTTCTGACAGCATTCCGTTCAAGCTTGGCTTGCATACACAAACGGTCACAAAAGTTCTCTGAAATTTCAACCGCCAAGAACGTGTTGACGTACAACACTACGACAAGCCGAGAAAATGAAGTTCAATGCTTCAGAGCATGCGTCAAATTGTTTCCGAGCATCCGTAGGAATTTTGCGCTTCGGAATTGGTACAGACGATCGGAATTTCGGTTTGGAACTTTTTCCGACCGGAAAATTGAGAACCTGCTCTCAATCTTTTGCTGGCAGGAATTCCGCCAGAAGAAGTTCAATGGAGCAACACACGGTCGGAGTTTCCGACCAAAGGCTCACATCTGACTTTTGCTGGTGGAATTTCCGATCATGTGTACGGGGCATAACTCTTCCACCTTGGCTTGAGTTGTGATTTTTATTGTGCCCATATTTACTGTATATTGTACTGCAACAAACTACTGAGAATTTCTACATATTATATTAATTATAGTTCAAAACAGGACGCGTGGTTTGTCTTCAGTTAAAACTGCGGCCCTCTGAAGTGACAGCCATATTTCACACCCGCGTGCCCTGACCTGCTTTCATCTCCACACCCCCCCTCATCTCGGCGAGCGCGCTGCATTCAGCCAGACCGCAGAGACAGGGCCACAGAAAAGCAATATTTAATTATTATTAATTGGACGACACCCAGGCTTTCTTATCGCCACGGGCGCCACCAGACCTCAGATTCGGAGAAAGGTAGAAACAATATTTATGGGTTTCCCTGCTCCAGTGGCCCCCAGCAAGCCAGAGGTGGAATTTATTTGCATCGAATCAATACTCATAATCAAGACAACATTGTAAAAGTCGTCGCCGAAGAAAGCTGTTACATTGTTACTGGCGGAGAGAGCCGAGGCCGGCGTGATTTTCCTTTATGTGTAATTGTGTTATGGGTTTGCCCAGAAGGGGGAAAACAGATCAGGTTTGAAAGGAAGGAAAAATACAGAGCAGAGGTAACTGAGATGTATTAAATCCCAAGCTCCTGTCTTTACAATAAACTCCTTTTGAATGGAAATTGGGTAGGTATGCCAACATATTTTTTTTAGACAAATTTATTTCTGAGCCAGGTACTGACAAAATAGCATTCAAAACCACGAAACCATGGTAATATAAGCTTTTTTTAATCTCAATCTTAGTATAGCCACACAGTAGGCTACAAATATAAATTATTATTCATTCTCTCTTAGGCTGCATTCACACCTGAGCGTAGCGTGTTTGAACGTTTTTACCGGCGTTTTGTCGCGCGTCAACGAGCGTTTTGTCACACTACAATGCGCGACAACGAGCGTTTTGTCATACTACAACGTGCAACAACGAGCGTTTTGTTACACTACAACGCGCGACAACGAGCGTTTTTTAACTTCGGCGTTTTTTTTTTCAGCCAATAGGAAAAATATTTTTCATCTGCTTATTTTTTCTTGAGCAGATACAGCGTCAAAACGCCCGTAGAAACGCTCGTTGTCGCGCTAAACGCTCGAATCGAGCGTTTCCATTCGTTTCTATGGGAATGAAAACGCCCAAATCAGCCCAATTCGCGCGACAAAAAAGGGTCCGGAACTTGTTTGAGCTTCAGGCGTAGGGCTTCAGGCGACATGGAGTGGAGATGTGAACCATCTCCATTGAGAATAATGGATTTTCTCCCCTCCAGCGTTTTGTAGCTTCAGGCGTAGGGCTACAAAACGTTCAGGTGTGAACGGGCTGTCAAAGAAGAAACCTCGTTTCAGTTTTTATCAATGTGTTCTATTTCCCAGTTTTGATGTTTCTGCTATGATGGGGAGTACTGTGCTAGGAACCATGGGTGGCTCTATGTCCTCCTCAGGTGGGGGTTGGGGGTCAGAGTGTGCCATACCCGTTTTCTTTCTAGATCCTCTCCTGACCACCCAAGCACCCCCTTCCCCAATAGGTGGGAGCTGTTCTATGGCTTCTCTCTGTTCCCTTATGCTTGGCAAGAGTGGTGGCAGCCCAGTGGTTTTCCTTCAGGGGTGTTTTTTTTTTGGGTGGCACAATGGTTGAGGAGCCTGCCCTGGTTTGTCTGTGGTTGAGTTTCCTACTGGCAGAGAGCATGCTATGGGGTCCTGTGGGGCGTGACGTCACATGTGGGTTAGGATGAAACTTCTGAGTAAGTAGACTGGAGCGCAGGGAGAAGAGAAAATTTAACGAAGCCACAAATTTCAAAAAGACCACATCTCCCTTCCTTCACTTCCCCTTTGCCAGCTTCATGATTCCCTACCTCCCCAATTCTTTTATGGGCTTTTCTTGGCCTCTTAAACCCTAATAGGCTCTGGTATTAAAAGAGAAGTATGTTTTGTTTTTTATTTAGGAATCATACTTACCTAGGTGAATGCAGTTGTCTCCTGGAGCCTTTAAGACTGGGAACCAAGAGATCTAACACTGCCGATCGCTCGGGTCTCACAGCTCCCCGAGCAGAGAAGCAGAGAGCTGGTGACTGTCAGTCAGCAGCTCTCTCCTCTGCCCCCCCCCCCCCCCACTCACTGGAGTGCTGGGCTGTGGAGGGGGCGGGAGCGGCTTTCTGAGAGCCTTAGATGGGTGCCAGTCCTGGAATGTGGGCAGATCCCGACTCCATTATCGCGATCTTGCCCGAGCCTGGAACGGCTCTGTGACGTCAGCAGACAGGGGACTTTAGCAGGTCACAGGAGTGCAGAATGAACTGGAGAAGCGCAGCCAAATGAGCTGGTTGTAATTCTGCTTTAAACCCTTCCTTGGACCTTTACTATTTGTAACCTTGGATTGTTCTAACTACTAAAGTGATGAGACAATCTTTGCAATGCATCCCTGGGATTACCCAGGATATCCTTTTTGGCAATGTGTTTTCAATAGATGCTTCTTTTGTGTAACTAGATGTCTATTTGGGTCTTCTGTACTTATTGACATACTTTTATGTTTCCTATATATGCATAAAGATTTTCCAAAAAAAGGACCACATTTTCTCCGCTGTGCCCTCTGCAGTATCGAAGCTTCTGAAGTCTCAACAATGGCTGCAATGGGCGCAAGCAGCACCCTCTTCCTAGGTTCTGTCTAAGGCTAGCTATGAGGCCAGACTCTTCTCCCTCGATGGCCATCTGACAACGCGGCTAAAAAGGTCACAGCTGCTTTGAAAGATGGTTCTTGTCCCCCTCTTCAAGGGGGCCCGAGACAAGCATCTTTCGAGGCATGCAGGGGAAAGGGGACTTGTCAACTAAGACGTTCCAAGCAAGTGCCTTTGTTAGCAGCCATCTCCTTGCTAGCCGTGTTGTCGGATGGCTGTGGAGGTAGGAGGGGTGCCCCCTTAAAATTATATAATATAGCCCAATAATAACTGTAAATATCATGATATACAACAATTTGTGTACATCGGAGGTTCTTTCCCTCTTGTCAAAATTGCCTTATTCAATTGCAATAATCCAAAACAGAACAGCTTGCACACTTCCTGATGGCCAGTGGCACACCCATAGAGGTCTCTTGATTTTGTAGGACAACATCACAGAGCGATTTCATTTTTTCAATGAAATAACAAGACTGGTTATTTCAGATGATGACACATGGCAATGGTTGTTCTAGATGTGGTCTCCATGACTTTTTAAGATTTGGTTGTCTTTAGGTAGATGATTTACAGCCTTGTAGTATCTGTGTGGGATGGTGTACAATTAATATCCCAACTCATGCACCACAACATATCTACCATCTACTCCCCTTCCACAATTATAATCATATAATCATGATATACAACAATTTATATACTTTAGACAACAGAGGTTCGACTGAAAATCCCTTTGTGTCTAGGTTGCCTTGTTTAATTGTAAAAAGCCAAAAAAAAGGAAATCTTACTATACTTCCTGTTGGCCTGTGTGAACCCATCTGCTGGTCTCTTTGTAATGGTGTCCTTCAAAAAAAACGAGTGGATTAATTCTTTCAATTATATAACAGGAGTGATGGCTTCAAGATAATAAATGGCAACGGTTGTGTCAGGGTCTGGATCTGAACCTGCAACTTCTGTGGTGTCTGGCTCTTCTCACTGTGCCACCTGAGTTTGTGGAAAACTCCTTGTTAGATCCCTTAGGATAATCTTGCCTTGTCTGTTGTTTCTGGTGAACCTTGAACTCTTTGCTCCATGAGCAAGATTATTATGCCCTCTCAAGCCGATATCTTGCTCCTTTACGTACTTGAAGCTGTCCTTATCTCTGCTACCACTTGTTACTGATCTTTGGCTTGTTCCTAGACTACGCTACCCATTGATCCAAAGCTTCAATCATTTGTTACTGACTCTTGGCTTATTTACTGACTATGACTTTGCTTGATCCCTACCTGCTATAACTGCTACTGGACTCTAGCTTGCTCACCTCTTGGTGGGGAGATCTTGAGGACCGGGACCTGATATTAACACAAATCTAAACCCATCTCCACCATCAGGAGCTCTTGTGAATACCGGTTAGTGCTTAAATCCAGCAGCACCTCAGGTGAGCCTGTGTCATCCACCAGGGTGACCTGCTTTTGCACTCATCCTAGTGGGTGGTGGGAATCTCTCTACTGCTATAGCTACAGGTCTTCAAGCCTGACTCCTGACAGTAACAGGTTTTACTAGGTGTGGACTCCATAACGTTTAAGAGTTGGTTACCTTTAGGTAGACGATGTGCCACCCTCTAATATCTGTACAAGATGACGGGAAGTTAGTGTCAGGGCTGGGCTCAGCCCTTCCTTTTCGCTCAGCTGTCGGCTAATTGCCAGCTCCTATCTCTCCACAGTAACTCAGCTGTTGATGATATCCTGCTCATCAGTCCTGCCTACTTAAGCTGTCCAGTCCAGAGGATCTCTGCCTTCGCCTTGGTCAACATCACAGAAATCTCCTGCGATCCTGTTCAAGACTTGCTTTGCTGATATCCCTTCTGGCTCCAGATCCTGCCTGCTGTTCCACTACATTGATCCCTGACTTCTGGCTTCGCTGACTATCCGTTCCGATTACTGAACTTTGGCTATGTTTTGACTACGTTTGTTCTTTTTACTTTTATTATTATTAAACACGTATGATTTACCTGTACTTCTGTCTCAGCCTGATTTAATGGTTTCTGACAGTCAGTCTCCCAACTCATGCAACACAACATTTCTACTCCCCTTCCAGTTTTCATATTTCTGTATCCTTTTTTTTCCCTTCCAATTCCTTATTTTCTCCCCCACCCTCTACTTTATTTCTACCTCTTGTTCTTAATATAATAAAACTGGCAGAGGCATTATTGATCTTGTATAAGTGCTTGTGACATTGTATCATATTTTTTGTTCAACCAAGAAGACGTCATGCCGTTAACCTGCCCTAAATATTAGTTGTCCATGGATCAATAAAAAAAATTATATTAGTAAACATATAACCTTAAAGGGTATTTTCACTGCAGTCATGCGTGAGAAAACCCCATTATATGTTTTTTATGTGTTTCCATTAACACAGCATACCTAAAAAATACAAATAATACATTTCTTATCCTTCAGATGTATCATGGTTAATTCTAGGACTTTCTGGACAGTCTCACAGTGTCTTTGTCCCCACAGAGACTGAGCTACCCTTATTTAACCTACAATGCAGGAGGGCAATTTCTAAATTGTTAACCCTTTGTTAGGAAAGACAGTGTTCAAATCTAATTTGTAGAGTTGTGTCCGACTAAGGTAAACACCTAGTATTTAGCAGCTCAGCCCAAATCTAATATGTTCAAATCTAGTTTACAGCTGATAATAAAGAACTGCCAGCTCAGTACAGACAGGGTTAAATATATTAACCACTTGACCTCTGGAATATTTACCCCCCTTTATGACCAGGCCATTTTTTTGCAATACAGCACTGCGTTACTTTAACTGTCAATTGCGCGGTCGTGCAACACTATACCCAAATAACAGTTATGTCCTTTTTTTCCCCACAAATATAGCTTTCTTTCTGCATTTTATAAACAAAAAATGACAGACAATAAAAAAAAAAAAAAAGTTTTACTTTCTGCTATAAAAACACATCCAATAAAAAAATTGAAAACATTGCTTGATAAATTTAGGCCAAAATGTATTCTGCTACATATTTTTGGTAAAAAAAAATCCCAATAAGTATTATTTGATTTGTGCAAAAGTTATAGTGTCTACAAACGATGGGCTATACATTGAATTTTTATTTATTTTATTTTTTATTAGTAATGGTGGTGATCAGCGACTTATAGCGAGACTGTCATATTGCGGCGCACAATCGGACACTGACTGACACTTTTGACACTTTTTGTGAACCAGTGACACTAATACAGTGATCAGTGCTAAAAATATACACTGTATGTATTTTTTACTTTCTGCTATAAAACATATCCAATAAAAAAAATGTGAAAACATTTCTTGATAGATATAAGTCAAAATGTACTCTGCTACATATTTTAGGGGAAAAAATCCTAATAAGTGTACATTGATTGGTTTGTGCAGAAGTTATATCGTCTACAAACAATGGGCGATATACTGGAATTTATATTTACTTTTTACTAGTAATGGCGGCGATGAGCGACTTATTGCGAGACTGTGATATTGCGGCGGACAAGCAGACACTAACTGATTGACACTTTCTGGGAACCACTAATACAGTGATCAGTGCTAAAAAAAATATGCACCGTCACTGCACTAATGGCACTGGCTGGGAAGGGATTAAACATCTAGGGCGATCAAAGGGTTAAATCTGTGCCTAGCCAGTGTTTTGGTGTACTGTGGGAGGTGCTGTTACTAGGGGAAGTAATAGATTTTATAGAAAAAATAAGCTGCACATAGATGCATGAAGTGATTAAAGTGATCTGTGACTTTGAATCAACAAAATGAAACGTCCATAGAAACTGTGTAAAAAAGCCCCGGGTGTCCGATTAGCTCCGTGAAGTCTTTGCAGTGAAAGAAAATATATTGCTTCCTTGTTGACAGGACAAGAATCTCCCTTGTTTACATAGGTGGGACTCTGTCCTGTGTGAATTCATGACGATCGCCGGGTGCTGTATAAAGTAAGTGTTATCCCAATTTGGTTGCAAAAAGAGGAAATACACTTTAAACTGCATATAAAGTTTAGCTTTACAAAAAAGGACACTATGGGGGTTATTTACTAAAGGAAAATCCACTTTGCACTGAAAGGGCACTTGGAAATGCAGTCGCTCTAAATCTAAGGGGTAGATCTGAAATGAGTGGAAGCTCTGCTGATTTTATCATCCAATCATGTGCAAGCTAAAATGCAGTTTTTTTTTTTTCCCTTGCATGTCCCCCTCGGATCTACAGCTACTTTACTTTCAAGTGCACTTGCAGTGCAAAGTGGATTTGCCTTTCGTAAATAACCCCCTGTTGGGGGTTATTTATGAAAGGAAAATCCACTTTGCACTACAAGTGTAAACTACAAGTGCAAAGTGCACTTGAAATTGCACTTGGAAGTGCAGTCACTGTAGAACCGAGGGGGACATGCAAGAAAAATAAAAAAACAAATTTTAGCTTGCACTTGATTGGATAATAAATACAGCAGAGCTTCCCCTCATTTCAGATCTACCCCTCAGATTTACAGCGACTGCACTTCCAAGTGCATTTTCAGTGCAATTTCAAGTGAACTTTGCACTTGTAGTGGAAAGTGGATTTGCCTTTCGTAAATAACCCCCAATGCAATAGCTCCCAACTGTCCCTGATTTTGAGGGACTGTCCCTGATTTTGAGGGACTGTCCCTGATTTGGTGCAATGTCCCTCTGTCCCTCTTTCCTCCCCATCTGTCCCTCATTTTGGTCTGATCTCTATAGTTGTATATAAAATGCACTTTTTATCTATCAAAAAAAAAATTCCCAGTGCTAAACCTTTCATCTGATTTCTAAATTGCTGCATTTGTAAATTCCAAAAAGCCAATATAAAGGAATAGTAGTGGTAAAAAGACACTTGTGGGTTTACTCTATCTGTTTTTTTTTTTTGGACAATTTTCCTTTAAGGGGGCGTGGCAAGGGGGGGTGTCCTATGCCTGCATACTTTTGCAGATAGGTGTCCCTCATTCCCATCTCAAAATATTAGGAGGTATGCAATGCTACTAACCAGGGTTCCCTTTCTGTTTAAACAATTTAGTCCGTAAATGCATTTAAAAGAAGCTTTTTAAAATCCTCTTCCCCCAGAAATTCCTCCATTTAGGAGTTATTGTAGGGATGAAGCAGCCATTGGGACCAGCGCCCCCTAGAGCCAAGATAGGGAGCAGCGCCCTGGTATTTTGAGCCGTACATGCGCAGTGTATACGCTTTCCTATTACAGCCATTGAAGCTCATCATAGCCAACAGGAGGAAGTGCACAATGCACATCAGTGGCCCAAAAGAACAGGACAGTGGTCTGTCCTGTGGCACTAGAGGCCGCTGCTTCAAATAAATGCAGGTGTGTGCAGGGAGAATAATGCAATTAAGGTAAGGGGGGGTTTGAGGGTTGGGGGTTGGGGAAAGTGGCCATGCTTCTTTATGTTGCACACTAAGTATGGGTGTAACAGGAAATGTAGAAAGGTGGACTATGCTTTTAAACCTATCATATGATATTCCCAAACTCCTCTTTCAATATCATTGGGAGAACCTGATGTCAGGCTAGGTGCAGATAACAAGTAACAGTTCAGGTGTGCTGATTATACAAAGAGTTCAAAGCACATACCATGAGCAGGTCTAAGCAGAGCAGGTCAGCTGGGACTTGTAGTACACCGCTGCAGACGAAGGTAGGTGATTGCTGGACCTTGTAGTTCACTGCTGTAGATGAGGATAGATGATTGCTGGACCTTGTGGTTCACTGCTGCAGATGTGGGTACTAGTAGAATCAGGCAAAGCGTAGTCTAGGCAAGCTGGGTCATACACAGGTAGATCAGAATCCAAACGGTACAGAATCAGAAGCAAGCAAGGAAGGTCAAACAAGCCGGGTCAAACAAGAAAGTCACAGAGCAAATATCAGCTGGATCAAACACAAGTGAACTCTAACACGAGCGCTGACTGAATGCTGATACAGGTGATTTAAACGTGAGCTGGCCAATCACTGTTGTTTCCCAGACACAGGCTGTGTCAGGTGAGTTGTGCTGGGTCCTAAAGGGATTCTAGTACTGACAGTACCCCCCCTTTCTCGAGGGGTTGCTCCTGCACCCCCAGGCTTACTTGGATAACGGAGATGGAACTTCTTCTTAAGTCGATCAGCATGAAGATCACGAGCTGGTACCAAAGATCGATCCTCTGGGCCGAACCCTTTCCAATGAACAAGATATTGTAAGGAATTGCGCACTCGTCTGGAATCAAGAATAAATGCCACTTCATATTCTTGACTGTCCAACACATCCACAGGTTCTGGTTCATTTACTAGGAGGCTGGAATGAACAGGTTTCAACAATGAAACATGAAAGACATTTGGAATGCGCATGGATGGGGGCAGTTTTAATCTGTAGGACACAGGATTAACAATCTCCGAGATTTCATAAGGCCCGATGAATTTTGGGCCAAGCTTTTTAGATGGAACATGCAGGGACAGATTCCGAGATGATAACCACACTTTGTCACCAACTTTATATTCTGGTGCCTTTGAGCGCTTCTTGTCAGCAGTTTTCTTAAAAGCCTGCACAGAGCGGGAAATAGCATGATTTACATCGGACCAGATTTTGGAGAAATGTTCAATCGTGGTGTTGGCATCTGGAGATGGAATAATCAGGTGGTAAGGAAGGTATACAGTTTGCCACAGCCATCGTTTGTTCTCGCCTCCTCTCTCGCTGGCGGCGGTCAATTCTAATAGCTAGACACATAGCCTCCTCCAGTGAGGCTGGATAGGAGAAGTTGACCAGAGCGTCTTTAATCGCATCTGAAAGGCCAATTCTAAACTGGCTGCGGAGAGCTGCATCATTCCAGCCAGATTCCGGGGCCCACCTGCGAAACTCTGAGCAATACATTTCAGCTGTGGTAGTTCCTTGTTTTAAGTTACGCAGGGTCGATTCTGCAGTAGCAGCACGATCTGGATCATCATATAGCAACCCAAGGGCTTCAAAGAAGGCATCTACTTGTTAGGTGTGACCTCAACAAGTCACCTATTTGTCAGGTTATGTTACCGTTTCCCAATTGTTAGTTAGAGTTCTTATCCAAGCAAAGAGACACGGAGATATTATTCAGTATTTCTGCTCAGAAGTCCGTCGTTAACTCTGACTGTCTCTGACTGACTGTGGCTCTGAGGCTTCTTTATTACATCTTTTATAGACAGAAAAGAGCAAACATCAGCAAATGTAAAAAAAACAACATTTTCAAAGTAAAGACAATTCTCCGGGTGTTATCAGCTGATAAGACAATCTTCTGGGCGTAGACTGCTTTTTAGGGCTGATGCGGCCTCTTCTTGATGAGTACGTGACAATAGATGACGAATCCTTATTTTACAGAGAAGGATAGAAAAATACAAGTATTTAGTAAGACATAAGGTCAACCATTTTGTTTAGACACCCCTTAATCCTTACATTTCCCCCTTTGACATCACCCCTCCCTCTTGCCCTGGGTCCACCTGAACAAGTTCTAGTCGGCCTATATCCAGAGTACTCTCCCTGACCGCGAGTTGTCAGAGGGGTATACACCCATCCCCCTGGACAGTACCAACATCTAAAATTCAGGAAGAGTGGCTTTTCTGACAGATGGGTGATGTCAAGGATCTAAATCTACCTATCTTCACAAAAGTTCCATCTTTTCCGCATCATTTACCTTGGCTTTCTTGCAAAAGCACATGAGAAGTTTAAAGCATGCATAAAAGAAAAATACGAATAAGAGCACCACTATAATCGTCATTGCTGCCTTCTTAACCCAAGAGAATAACCCTGAGAAACTAAAAGTTCCACCAAACGGATCCCAGTCGCGACCAATATTTCGGGCCTTCTCTTGTAAATTCTTTACTTCCGTACGGTGTTGTGCAATGATGTCATAATAATCAGGTACCTCAATGCTGGTGTTATGTATCCAAGTACAGCACTCATAGTCCTCAGTAGTTTCACAGAGTCCTGTCAATGCTGCACTCATACTTTCAATTGCTAATTCATGTAATTCTAATTGTTGTCTGATGGCTCTGGTCTCCAGATTTAACTTAGTAATGTCATCAGAGTTTTTCTCCAAAACATCATTAATAATTCCTGTATAGTTATTTAGTCTTTTCATTAAGTCTATACCCCATCCTGTCCAGGACGGGAACCAAGCCCATGCCATGTCCTTCTTCAGGAATATTTCTCTTTTACTACGATACCTGAGGGGATATCTAGGATGCATGCTAGCTTCTAATAGGTGATCACCTCGTTCATCACCTACTACTCCCATTACTGGTACTAAACTTGCGAGGTAGCACCATCCCTGAGCTCTTCTAGGTATCCAAGTATAACATTTATCCTCACAACAGATATATATATTATTTCCCAGTGCTACTGATCTTGAACTGATATCATTTCTATAACGAGAGGTGTATCCATAGAGGGATAAGTTGGATACTAACCACCTGGTGTTGTTGTCTGAAATTACTGGGATAGAAGCTTCCATTTAATACGACAATGGACAAATTAAACTTGCTGTCTTGGCATTCTCCATTTCCTCCCGTTGTGTTCCCTAGGTTGAAACACCAATCAGGGGAAAAGGCGAGACCATTTGACTTAAACATTACTGTCTCACTGGTATTTGTTTTAATTATGTTAATGCTACTGTTAGCAAGATCAGTATAGTTTATAGGAACTGCCATCAGTGGTATACTTGCTGTGCTGGGGTGTAATTTGCTACAAATCCAACATTTCTCATATCCTGACTTCTGGGCATAAGCATATTTAAACTTCAGTAATAACATTTTTTTAGAAAATCCTTCATCCTTGTGTATTTTATTCTGTGAGGTAACCAAACTATTAGCCAGAATTACTGAAACAATAAAAAGATACATGTTGTCATTTGCCAACTGGCTCCTTTTTACAATGAGAAGCGTGGATCCAGGTAGGTTTCCCTTCCAATTTCACTGAGGTTGCTGTAATCAATAGCACCTGGAAAGGACCTTCAAACCTTGGTTCCAGTGTCTTTCTGGTATGTTTCTTTACATACACATAGTCTCCTGGTTGTAGATCGTGTGTACCTGTGACAGAATTAGGGTCTGGAAGAGAAGAATACACACTCTTGTGGATTTTAGTCAGACGCTGTTGCAACTGTATTACATACGTAGTTAAACTATCACATTGTAATTGCATACTTTGAGGAAAATATAAACCTAATCTAGGTGCACTTCCAAACAGTATTTCATATGGGGATAACCCTGTTTTTCCTGTTGGGGTGTACCTAATAGAGAACAAAGCTAAGGGTAGGCACTCAGGCCATGGTTTATTTAACTCTTGCATAGCTTTTTGTATTTTCAGCTTGATTGTACCATTTACTCTTTCTACTGATCCTGAACTCTGTGGGTGGTAAGGAGTATGAAAACTTTGTTGAACCCCTAACATTGCCATCACATTTTGCATTATTTCTCCCGTGAAATGTGTCCCCCTATCTGATTCTATTGTTTCTGGGAGACCAAACCTAGGTATCAGCTCAGTAATCAGTTTCTTGGCGGTGGCTTTTGCCGTAGCTGATTTCACAGGATAACTTTCGGACCAGCCTGAAAATAGGCAGATGCACACGAGAACAAATTCAAAGGGGCCGCTCTTAGGCATTTGTATGTAGTCAATCTGCAGTCTCTGAAAGGGATATTGGGCCCGGACCTGATGTTTACGTGGGGTTTTCACTCTCTGTCCTGGGTTATTAATCAGACAGATTTGGCATGCAGCACAGTAGTTCCTTGCAGTACTACTGAATCCAGGGGCTAGCCATCCTTGGCTTACAATCCTATACATAGAATTGGAGCTGACATGAGTGGGTAAGTGAACAGCCGCTGCCATTGCGGGGTATAGAGAAGCGGGTAGACATATTTTGTCTCCTTCTCTCCATACATTGTCAAGGCCTGGTGCAGCTCCCTCCTTAACCCAACGGTCCTTCTCAATAGCCCCTGCTTGTTCCTGTAGTTCCATTAGCTGCTGCCATGTGGTTTCGGGCATACTCACCTGTACCGTGGCTAAGGTCTCAGGGCTTACTTCCCCTAGAGCTGCCTTCTTTGCAGTTAAATCTGCAAATGCGTTTCCTTTTGCCTCAGTTGTTTTTGCGCTCGTGTGTGCCGCTATCTTCATGATGGCTACTCTTATAACCTTTTGAAGATTGTTCAGGACTCTTTTGATTCCTTCACCATGTTTAACAGGTGTGCCTGCTGCTGTAAGGTAACCTCTAGCTTTCCATATGTGGCCATAATCATGTGCAACACCGTAGGCGTATGCGGAATCAGTGTAAATGTTCCCTTCTTGTCCCTCCAAGTGTTCTAGGGCTTTCTCTAGAGCGGTTAGTTCCGCTTCTTGTGCCGACATGTGTACTGGTAGTGACTTTGCCTCAATTACCTGTGTGTCCGTTACCACAGCATAACCTGTGTGATATTTACCTTTGTCATCGGCAAATCTACTACCATCTATGTACAGTGTGTGTTCTGCATTTGTAATGGGTATGTCTGTGACATGTGGGAACCCCGTGGTTTCTTGTTCCATAAGTTGAAAACAATCGTGTTCATCAGATGTTATGTCATGAAATGAAAGTGTGTCAGAATCCTGAGTATCTTGTGCTGTGTCTACACCATTATCATCATTACTCCCCCCTGTCAAATCTGTCTGTAATGGTAAAAGCTGTGCTAAGTTAAAAGAAGTGCATCGCTGAAAGGTAACATTGGGGGGTAGGAGCAAAGTGCATTGTAGACGCAGCTGCCTTGCCATTGATATGTGTTTTGGTTGGACCTGTGATAAGATGGCGTGTATGTCATGTGTGGTATGTACCACTACAGGATTGTCTAAGACAATTTCTGAGGATTTGTCAATGATAATTGACACTGCTGCAACTGCTCGTACACAGGACGGTGATCCTCTAGAGACAGGATCGAGGGCCGCCGAGAAGTATGCTACCGGCCTTTGTTTGATGTGTTGTTGTGTCAACACCCCTGTTGCGTGTCCCGTGATTTCAGCAATGTACAAATGAAATGTTTTGGTATAATCAGGGATCCCGATCGCAGGTGCCGAAATTAGTAACCTTTTTAAGGTGCTAAAAGATTCATGACCTGCTTCTGTGAGTACATAGGGTACTATTTTCAAGCAATCATATAATGGCTGCATCAGAGAACTGGCATGTGGTATCCATTGTCTACAATATGATACCATTCCCAGAAACATACGAAGTTGCTTAAAGTTGCGTGGGATATTCATTTGTCTTATGGCCTGGACTCGTCTTCAGTGAGGTGTCGAGTACCCTGGGATATACAGTGGCCCAAAAAGACAACCTTTTTCTGACATACCTGTAACTTAGTTCTATTCACCTTGCACCCTTTTTCAGCCAGGAATTGTAACAATGATAGAGTGGCTTTTAAACAAGTATCGTTATCCGGACAACATAACAATAGGTCATCTACATATTGCAACAATACACAAGTGTCAGGTGGTTGCCATTCTCCTAACACTGTCTGCAGGGCTTGTGAGTATAGAGTTGGCGAATGCGCCATTCCTTGAGGTAGGCGTGTCCAGGTTAGCTGACGGTTTCGAAGGCGGAACGCGAACCATGGTTGACATTCCTCCGCCAGGGGTACAGAAAAGAAAGCATTTGCCAAGTCTACAACTGTAAATGAGGAGCTATCTGATGGTATTTCTGACAGTAAGGTATGCGGGTTCGGTACTAATGGCGTTATTGGGGCCAATATTTTGTTTATTGCCCTTAAGTCCTGTACCATCCTATACCTTATTGGGCCATCCCCCAATGTCTTTTTCTTAACTGGATACAATGGGGTATTGGCTGGTGATTGTATTTCTTTTAATGCTCCACTTTTAAGTAGAGCCTCCACTTGTAGTTCTATAGCTGCTTCCTGGGGCGCACTGAGTGGGTACTGTTTCTGCTGAGGGAGAACTGCTCCTGGAATCAGCTGTAGAGTAACCGGGGGTATGGGCAGAAGCCCAACGTCTGCTGGATGTGTTTCCCATAACCCTTCCGGAAGGCTGGACCGAATTTGGTCTATTTCCGGTGAGGGCGTATTGGACGGTTCTGGTTCTTCTTCCAAGCATTGTATTTTACTACAGATTTCTATACCCTCTGGGTCATCTCCTATTGCTAGGGTGACCATGCCATCTGGGTGATAAGTAATGTTCGCTCCTATTTTCTGAAGAATGTCTGCTCCTAATAAATTAGTGGGAGCTCCTCTGGAAATCAAAAAGCGTGACAAAAACATGTGATTTCCTATCTTTACTTTTAAAGGTTTAGTCAGTGGGGCATCAGTCAGGAGTCCGTCATAACCACTTATGGGTATGGTGTCACGGGACGTCATGTGTGGAGGGACTACTGAATCAGACAACAGACTGCGTGACGCTCCTGTGTCAACCAAACAAGGAATATGTTTACCTTCCACCTTCATCAACATGTGGAGCATTTTGTTCTCTGATTCAGCTAGGACTGGGGCAAGTCATGCGGTCGGATCGTCCCTATCATTGGTACGCCTCTGTCTGTAGTCCCTCGTGTCTCTGTCCGTGTTTCCTTCCTGTTCGTCTTTTATCCTTTTCCTACAGTCTCTTTTTATATGTCCCACCTTGTTGCAGTAATAACAGGTAAGAGGTTTACGGGAGGAATTCCCTCCTTCATTGACCCGGGCAACAGTGTTAACTCCCGGTGTCCTTCTGGGTTTCGTTTCTGCTAAATCAGCCTCTATGCCTTGTGCTTTCTGCAACAATGTTCCTCTGTCCCGTATGGCTCTCCATTCGGGAGTACATGCCTTCAGTTTGTCACCTATTTGGGGTACTAGTCCTTCCATAAACTGTCGATTGAAAGCCCTAATGGTGACGGGTAAGGCTAAATCTAGACCTTCGTCAGCCATCATGCTTTCCATGTTGAGGTAAAATTCTGTAACAGTCTGACCTGGGGCCTGTTTTATGGGCGCTGTCGAACCCCTTTCCTGCTGTTTCCCTTGGCAAAATTCTCGTAACTGAGCAATAAACAGGGGTCTAGAGTCTATATGACGGGGGTGTATTCCTGGTGGATCTGTGGTAGGATCCCCTTGTGGTCTATGTGGAGCAATTTCATTCATAAATTGATTAAACATCGTTAGTGTCATTTTATGTCTACACAAATCTTCCCCATCTTGCCAAGTTGCTTCATGTGTGTCTAGTAATTGTGTCACGAATCTACAGAATGCGGCAGGTTTTGCTACGGGATCAGGAGCATTCTGTATTAATGCCATAAGAGTGTCAGCCGACCAAGGTGTCCATGTCCTCAGAACGACTTGTCGGGTCACTGTAGGTGGCTGTCCTGCTTGACCCGCATTTGGATTATTTACTTGTATTACCCTAGTCCGACTATGGACTGGAGCTACGGGCTCTGGTCTTTGAGCGCCGCAATGTACACATTCCTGTGCCCAGTCTGGGTTCTGGGTACCGCATACTCGGCATACCCATCCTCTTCCTCTTAAGGAAGGATAAAGTTTTGGTCTTTCATTACCTGGTGTGGTAGTGTTATAAGGAGGTGGAGTATCTCCCGTATTTACCCTATCGCCGGGAGCAGAAGGAAGACTTTTGTGTCGGACCTTCATATCCCATCCACCCTTTTCCTGACAATACTCCCATCCCTCCTCTTCAGCCCTGTTGGAAACCTTAATTAAACATTGTATTTGTGATACCCATCTGTTCTGCAATATCTCTCCCTGTCTGTCTCTCTTTATTTCTTCCCAACCTTCTACACTTAATCCATTTTCTCCATCCATCCCCAATTTCTTGAGAATCCTATTTGTGCCCTGTGCCTTATCCTTCCCATACAACATTGTAATTATGTCTTTAACAGCATAACATTTCTGAGATTCCTCCTGGGGTTTACCATGTGTCTGGCCCATTTTGACAGTCCTGCCTAGGTGGCGTTTGGATCACTTACTAAGTGTCTCGTTGCCTTCTCCTCCTAGGGTGCCAAAATACTAAAAACCTCTCCTAGATGAGATTTCTGAAATCGAATTACCTTATATGCTAGCCAACTGACAAATATTATGACCAGACTGACGGCTACAACATATACAAGCATTCCCTTTTGGTGGCCAAACACATATGACTAGGTCTCCGGGACTTTGTGGAGACCTTATTTCCGTCCCATTACCATGGAATCTCTCAGCATTCGTTTCTTATTCCTGCTTTATCGAGGCAGTCAGGACTTATACTTTCAACCCGTTTTTAGGCTCATGAATCAAAAAGCGTATATCAAACTTAAGTGTCGGACCCCCAAAGTACTCTTACGAGTTAAGGGCGCATTCCGTTACCCATTGGGATGATATATGTTTCAATTCACACCATACAAACAGAGCTTATCTCAGTCACAACAGACAGATGACAAGTAGACAGACAAGAAACAACGGTAACATAAGCCAAAATATTAAGTTCAAGACCCGCTTACTACAGAGGTTGGTTTTTACCTGAAGAACAATTCAGACAGATCAGGTGGGCACAAATCTAAGAAGCACAGAGTTTATAAGAAAATAAAGCTTTTCTTACCTGCGCAGGATTTGTCTGTGGTTCTTGATGTGCCCAACCATTTCGTTCCGTCCTTATGTTCGTTCGCCTCTTGTAGTTTCTTCAGCGAGTCCGTGTTCGCGGCGCCAGAAATGTTAGGTGTGACCTCAACAAGTCACCTATTTGTCAGGTTATGTTACCGTTTCCCAATTGTTAGTTAGAGTTCTTATCCAAGCAAAGAGACACGGAGATATTATTCAGTATTTCTGCTCAGAAGTCCGTCGTTAACTCTGACTGTCTCTGACTGACTGTGGCTCTGAGGCTTCTTTATTACATCTTTTATAGACAGAAAAGAGCAAACATCAGCAAATGTAAAAAAAACAACATTTTCAAAGTAAAGACAATTCTCCGGGTGTTATCAGCTGATAAGACAATCTTCTGGGCGTAGACTGCTTTTTAGGGCTGATGCGGCCTCTTCTTGATGAGTACGTGACAATAGATGACGAATCCTTATTTTACAGAGAAGGATAGAAAAATACAAGTATTTAGTAAGACATAAGGTCAACCATTTTGTTTAGACACCCCTTAATCCTTACATACTGTTAGTAAGGCTGGATGGTTAGGTTCCAGGTTAAAGGCCCAAGCCTGGGGGTCACCCTGTAGTAGAGAGATAATGATTTGAACCCTCTGAGTTTCAGGGCCAGACGAGGATGGCCTCAACTTGAAATATAATTTGCAGCTGTTTTTAAAGTTGCAAAACGCTTTACGGTCACCAGAAAACCGGTCGGGCAAAGGAATTTTTGGTTCAGATGGAGTTTTAGTAATGGTGGTAGTAGAAGGAGATTGCACCTTGGTGAGCTCTGTGGCCATTTCCTGAACTTGATGCGATAAACGGCAAAGTTCTTGTGTAAACAACTGAGCCTGTTCAGGATTCATGATAGGTTTCCCTTTATGTATTGGCTCGTGTTAATGTCAGGCTAGGTGCAGATAACAAGTAACAGTTCAGGTGTGCTGATTATACAAAGAGTTCAAAGCACATACCATGAGCAGGTCTAAGCAGAGCAGGTCAGCTGGGACTTGTAGTACACCGCTGCAGACGAAGGTAGGTGATTGCTGGACCTTGTAGTTCACTGCTGTAGATGAGGATAGATGATTGCTGGACCTTGTGGTTCACTGCTGCAGATGTGGGTACTAGTAGAATCAGGCAAAGCGTAGTCTAGGCAAGCTGGGTCATACACAGGTAGATCAGAATCCAAACGGTACAGAATCAGAAGCAAGCAAGGAAGGTCAAACAAGCCGGGTCAAACACGAAAGTCACAGAGCAAATATCAGCTGGATCAAACACAAGTGAACTCTAACACGAGCGCTGACTGAATGCTGATACAGGTGATTTAAACGTGAGCTGGCCAATCACTGTTGTTTCCCAGACACAGGCTGTGTCAGGTGAGTTGTGCTGGGTCCTAAAGGGATTCTAGTACTGACACCTGAGCCACACAGATTCTATTGCATCATGCAGTGCAATTATTTTTCCTAGTTTTACGGTACTGGGGCTTAAGAAAATAGGAGAATTGGATAGGAAGAGCCTCCTAATTGTAAAGGAACTCATTCTTGGTACAGTGGGCAGGCAGGTGACTCAGGAAGCCTCCAAATTTTACATAGGAAATACTGTTGTCACCATCCTGGTTGTTTGGTTTCTAATGCCGCTTTATGCATTGACATAACTGTCTGTCCGGACAATCACCTGCTGACTTTGCACCATCCACAGGCGGCTTAACCCTTCAATAAGACACAGAAGTTGAATTCAACACAATTTTTCTTCAGCTAATTGCAGTACAGAGAATGTTTTCTAGTCTTTTGAAGCTTAAAGTATTACTAAACCCAGGAGCCTGCAGTCACTATATCTGCTCTCCCCCAGTACACAGAAAATAGACATGCAATTGTTTAAGTAAATAAAAACGGCTAAATACCTTTTCTCATCAGCAATATATAGCAGTCTTGTGACTTCTATCAGTGTCTGGTTAAAGCTTGTAGGAGGAGTTTTCATTCTCCCCTGACTGTCCTACGAGGCTGCAGGTTCCCTGACCCTCTGTCTGGCTGATTGGTAGACATGTGCATTAGTTTTCGTCCGAATGCCTTTTCATCCAAATTTCAGGTATTTTCATTATCGTTTTAACAAACGATAGCCAAAGTGCAATATCCGAAAAAAACGAAAGATCCGACATAAACAAATGCTTTATTTTTGATTTTCGTTGTGACAACAGTTCGATATAGATAGGAGATTCGACGTGACACTGACAATAACAGTCTGTGTCTATATAACCTGTGGTCGAATGCGCCTAACCTTAACTCTATTAGTCCAAGATTATTCTACATAGAGAGAAAAGATTCGACATAGAGAGAAAAGATTCGACATAGAGAGAAAAGATTCGACATAGAGAGAAAATATTCGACATAGAGAGAAAAGATTCAACATAGAGAGAAAAGATTCGACATAGAGAGAAAAGATTCGACATAGAGAGAAAAGATCGCTGCTGGAATTGGGTGGGGGAAGTAAAATAAAAATTATGATGATGATGAATGTTGTTGGCTGATTGCAGAGAGAGACACACACACAGTCAATCTTAGCTGGTCCGTTTGTCAGAGAACCTGAATTATTTAGCAATTAAGCTAAATTAAGCACAACAGCAGAATAGTGAAGCAAGCTACAGTTCAACTTAACTTTTTCATAATAATCTGCTGCTATTGTGTTCTTGTGAACTTGATAGTGATACTAGTGTTGCCAGTGTTGTGTGCAGTGTGCCTCAGAGGCTGCCCATGTTTTGGGGGGGGGGGGATTTATTATTATAGATTCTATATTATAGATTGAGATTCTATATCGATTCTATATACCAGGGATATGCAATTAGCGGACCTCCAGCTGTTGCAGAACTACAAGTCCCATGAGGCATAGCAAGACCCTGACAGCCACAAGCATGACACCCAGAGGCAGATGCATGATGGGACTTGTAGTTTTGCTACAGCTGGAGGTCCGCTAATTGCATATCCCTGCTTTATACCCTATCTTGTTACCTGTCTGATCAGTGATCACTATCACTAGTCCCTTTTTGTGTTTGAACTATATACATTCAACATGAACCACAAAGATTCGACAAAGCAGCGTAAAACATACAAACGTCGAATCTTTGCCTTATGGTGTGTGTCGAAAGTTCCAAGAAGGTTCGACGGAGCAGCTAAACTATACGGAGTCATACAGTTTAGCTGCTCCGTCGAATCTTCTTTGAACATTCAACAGACACCATAAGCCTTCAATGACAGATTCGACCTTAACCACCTCAATACAGTGCAGTTACACCCCCTTCCTGACCAGACCAATTTTCAGCTTTCAGCGCTCCCACAGTTTGAATGACAATTACTCAGTCATGCAACACTGTACCCATATGAAACTTGCGTCCTTTTTTCCACACAAATAGAGCTTTCTTTTGGTGGTATTTAATCACTAGTGAGTTTTTTATTTTTTGTGCTATAAATAAAATAAAACGTAAATTTTGTGAAAAAAATGCCTTTTTCTTTGTTTCTGTCATAAATTTTTGCTAATTAGTAATTTTTCTTCATACATTTTGGCCAAAATTTATACTGCTACATATCTTTGGTAAAAATAACCCACATTAGTATATATTATTTGGTCTTTGTGAAAGTTATAGAGTCTACAAACTATGGTGCCAATCACTGAAAATTGATCACTTCTGATGAGGCCTTCAGTACATCAGGTGTACCTCATTTCTTGAGACACTAACAAGTCAGGAAAGTACAAATACCCCCAAATGACCCCTTTTTACAAAGTAGACATTCCAAGGTATTAAGTAAGTAGCATGGTGAGTTTTTTAAGTTGTCGTTTTTTCCCACCATTCTTTGCAAAATGAAGATTTTTTTTTTATTATTTTTATTTTCTACAAAATTGTCATATTATCAGGTTATTTCTCACACACAGCATATGTATACAACAAATTACACCCCAAAATACATTCTACTACTCTACCCGAGTACGGCGATACCACATGTGTGAGACTTTTACACAGCCTGGCCACATACAGAGCACTAACATTGATGTAGTACCTTCAGACGTTCTACGAGCAAAAATGACGCATCTCATTTCTCAACCACCTATTACACTTTTGAAGGCCCTGGAGTACCAGGACAATGGAATTTCCCATAAAATGACCCCATTTTGGAAAGCAAACACCCCAATGTATAATCTGTGAGGCATAATGAGTCTTTTGAACGGTTCATTTTTTTCCAGAAGTTTTTGGAATATGTGGAAAAAAATTAAAACGTATTTTTTTTTTTTACACAAAATTGTCAATTTATGAGATATTTCTAACACATAGCATGTATATAGCAAAAATTACACCCCAAAACACATTCTGCTACTCCTCCCGAGTATGGCGATACCACATGTGTAGGACTTTTACACAGCCTGGTCACATAGAGAGGCCGAACATTGAAGTAGTACGTTCAGGCGTTCTAGGAGCATAAATAACACATCTCATTTCATTCCTACCTATCACAATTTTGAAGGTCCTGGACCACCAGGACAGTGAAATTACCCACAACATGACCCCATTTTGGAAAGAAAACACCCCAACGTATATTTTATGAGACATAAGCTGCAAATAGGTACTCGGGTACTCTGATGGGCTGGAGATAGGTACTCTGGTACTCTGATGGCCTGGTGACAGGTAGTCGGGTACTCTGATGGCCTGGTGACAGGTACTCGGGTACTCTGATGGCCTGGTGACTGGTACTCTCAGGTACTCTGAAGGGCGGTGACAGGTACTCATATGGACTGTGACAGGTACTCGGGTACTGAGATGAACTGTGACAGGTATTCAGGTACTCAGATGAACTGTGACGGGTACCCAGATGGCCTGGGACAGGTACTCGGGTACTCAGATGGGCTGTGACAGGTACCCGGGTACTCGGATGAACCGTGACAGGTACTCGGGTACTTTGATGGGCTGTAACAGCTACTAGGGTACTCGGATGAACCGTGACAGGTACTTGGGTACTTTGATGGGCTGTGACAGGTACTCAGGTACTCTGATGGGCCGTGACAGGTACTTGGGTACCCTGATGGACCGTGACAGATACTCGGGTACCATGATGGACTGTGACAGGTACTCCGGTACTCTGATGGACTGTGACAGGTACTCGGGTACCCAGATGGACTGTGACAGGTACTCGGGTACTCTGATGTGCCGTGACAGGTACTCGGGTACGATGAGGGGCTGGGACAGGTACTCGGGTACGATGAGGGGCTGGGACAGGTACTCAAATACTCTGATGTACTATGACAGGTACTCTGATGGACTGTGATTGACAGGTACTATGAGGGGTGGTGACAGGTCCTCTTTATGGGGGGGGGCGATCAGTGTGATTGGTGTACACTAGGCAGTAACGAGATGTTACCGCAATCTCCTCCTCACACACGATCGGTGTGTGAGGAGGAGAACAACCCGGTAACATCTCGTTACCGCAGTTTGTTTACATTTTAGTGATCGGCTGTGAAAGGATCCCAGCCGATCACGTGGGTAAACAGCCGGCCAATGGCTGTTTACCAGCGTCGGTGACGAGCAGTGTTCCCGGGGAACACGCCGCTACCGACGTGCACGCGCAGCGCGCTCACGATTGCGCGTATGCGCCGTGCACAGTCGGGGTGTGACCATCTGTGATCGGCCGTGACTTCTCCTCCCATCCGAACAGACATTGCTTCTCCTCCTGAGTGAACAGGAATTGGGTCCTGAGACCCAATTGGCCAGGAGACCTAAGACTCCCTGGCCAATCGGGTCTTAGTACCCGCTTTCGGATTGGCCGGGAAGAAAATTTGGGAAGACAATAGCGAATATTAATTTGCTATTGTCACACAATTGGTTGGGATCAGGGTGCAATACTCTACGCCCCGGGCCCACCCTTTTTTAAAGCCAATTAGAGCCTCAGGCTTTAATCATGTGCTTCCAAAAAAAGAAAAACCCATTGAAATCCATGCGTCCGGCGCCCTGCATGGAGATGGGGGGGGGGGGGGGCAGCGCCCCTTATGGATGGGCCACCATTGGTTGTGGGTTTAGTAACACTTGAAGAAAGAAGACAGTTACTTGCCTGAGCCCCATCTCTGTGAATAGCTAAACTTGACTGAGGGAACATGGAAGAGACGGAGAGTGTCTAGCTAGGACTAAACTAACTAGCCCTAAACAGAAGGGGAAGACAGAAGAAGATACCAAAATCACAGTAGTACACAAGCTGTAGAGGCCAGAAACCGCCATTACATGTCATACTAGCGAATGTTAAAAAAAAATAAAAATGACATGAAAGTGGGACAGAACACTGGCTGTGCAGTGTGGTAGAGGTGCTTTAATCACAAGACTGGTTGAACAGAGTTGCAACTATTTTTCCTTTTAAAACATTTCAGGTATGCGTATCCCTGCTGTGTTCCTTTGCTAGGTTTTGTCGTGAGTGGGTAGGTTTTATACACGGCAGCCAGCAGCTCCCTGGCCGATGCGCTCATCTTACTCGATGCCTGTTTGCAGCCAACATATCTGATATGATTACACAGCTGCGAGAACACGGGAAATCAATAGACGTTATTAATGGTGACGTCAGCCAGGTGACCCCTTTGGTGTCACGGTTGGCGCTCATCTGTGGGTTAGCGGGTCAGTAGAAAGCAATCTCTCACTTGAGATGGACGCAAAATGACTTTGTGTGCAATTGATGTGAGTATAGACATGTCCTATTGTGATGCAGGGACTTGTATGATTGCAGATGGAGCAGGGCTGTGTATCCAGGTGCCTCTTCCCCAGTTTCAAGGTGAACGATGACTATTGATAGTCCATGAAGAAGACTGACGGAGTGTTTACCGCAGTCAGCTGCTGCAGCCCCGGCTCAGACTGTGATGGGATTTTTTTTTTTTTCCCCATCCAGCCAGATCTGATTTACCTACGCTAAAAGGAATTTGCAGAAGGAGATAATGCTCTTACCCTGGGAGTATCAACCAATCAATATAATTAGACTGATAGGTTCCCTATTTCCTGTGCTGACGATCGTCCTGACACTTCTGGCGCTTTAATGAGGCGGGAAAAAAGGCATCTGGTTTTAAAGGGTCAATCCACCAAAAATTGTTAATTAACCACTTGTCTACTGGGAACTTTTATCCCCTTCCTGCCCAGGCCAATGTTCAGCTTCCAGCTCTGTCACTCTTTGAATGACAATTGCGCGGTCATGCAACACTATACCCATAGGACATTTTTATCATTTTTCACACACATAGAGCTTTCTTTTGGTGATATTTACTCACTACTGGGGTTTTTATCTTTTGCTAAACAAACAAAAAAAAGTACTGGAAAATTTGGAAAAAAATAAATCATTTTTCATAGTTTGTTATACAATTTTGCAAACAGGTAATTTTTCTCCTTCGCTGATGTGTGCTGATGAGGCTGCACTGATGGACACTGATGAGGTGGCACTTGTGGGCACAGATGAGGCTGCACTGATTGGCAGCACTGGTGGGCTTTGATTGATGGCACTGATGGTCACAGATGCGGCTGCACTGATTGGCAGCACTGGTGGGCACTGATAGACGGCACTGATGGGCACTGATAGGTGACACTGATGGCAGCACTGGTGGACACCGATTAGGCGGCACTGACGGCAGCACTGGTGGACACCGATGAGGACAGCACTGATGGGCACTGATAGGTAGAAATGTGCAGAACAGAAAAATGTGTTTAGCTTAGTTTCGGATAGATTAGTTATGTTACTAATTTTGTTTCGTTATGGAATTAATTTAGTTTGGTTTCAGAATTAGTTTACTCTTGTTTTCGTTAAATTTCGCTTCATTTATTCATTTTCTAACGAATTCCAACTTTTCAGAACAAGTAAAATTCAGATTGGTCGAAAAATGATCGACTGATTCAAATTCTGTGTGAAAAAATTGCTGTTTTGTAAGCAGCGGGCCGTGTCCTTAACAACCACGAGTCATCATCTGTCAGCGGGCTTCTCCACTGACAGCTGAATGTAAAGATAAAGAGTGCCAGAAATTGCCCGGCAATAGAAAAAATTTAAAAAAAATGGAGTAGGGCCCCCCCCTCCAGTCCATACCAGGCCCTTTGGGTCTGGAATAGATTTTAAGTGCAACTCCACGCCAAAATAATAATAATAAAAAAAAAAAGCGAGTGGGGTCCCCACCAATATCCATACAGAACCTTATCCGAGCATGCAGCCTGGCAGGTTAGGAAAGGGGGGGGAGGAGCGAGCCGCCCCTCCCTCCTGAACCATACCAGGTTACATGCCCTCAACAGGGAGTAGAAGGTGCTTAGGGGCAGAGGGGGTTGGGGGGGGGGGGGGGGGGGCACACGCTTTTTTTTTTTTTTTTTTTGGCGTGGGGTTCTTCTTAAAATCCATACCAGATCCGAAGGGCCTGATATGGACTGGGGAGGGCCTATGCCATTTTTTATTTTTCTATTTTACAATTCCTTTAAAATTGCCAGCATTCTTTATCTTTATATTTATCTGTCAGTGGGGAAGCCCGCTGACAGATGATGACTCATGGTTGTTAAGGACCCTCGTGTTTTTTCACCTTGCATAGGAAAAAACAACTGGCAGTGACCGAACCCCCAAGCCTCCCCCATTTTACTTGAGCCCTGGAATTTCCCATGGCGGGGATGCTCCGTCCCTCTGCCCAGGGTTCTTGGCTCTTGATTGGATAGATTGACAGCAGCGCAGCCATTGGCTCCCGCTGCTGTTGATCTAATCCTATGACGCGGGCGCAAGGGGCAGGGCCGAGTCATACATTCGGCAGTTATGGATGCCAAATGATGGACTCGGGAGCGCGCCCACATGGTAATCCCCCAGGGCAGGACCTAGGGGGTTATCTGATGATAGGAGGAGCCGCGAGAGCTGCCGAGGGACCCCAGAAGACAGTGATCAGCAAAACGAGCTGCACAGTGGAGGTAAGTATGACATGTTTGTTATTTTATTTTTTATATAATCTAAGCTTTACAATCACTTTAACAACTAGGGATGGGCGAACGGTTCGTCACAAGCTTAAGTTCAGGCCAAATTTTCGTTGTTCAGTCGTCTGGTGAACATCCGAATAAAAATGGGTCGTTTGATCATTTGTTCGGCCCCCCAGACCGACTACAATGCATTGCGGTGCTGAACAGTGCATTACAAGTCCTGATTGGCTTAAGCTGTGAAAGCTTCAGCCAATCAGGGCACAGAGCACTGTCAGAGTCATGATTGGACACTGTCATCCAATCATGGCTCATTCCTGCCCTACAGCATAAAAGTATTCTTTCAATGGCTGCCATTTTCAGTGTGATTTCGGCGTGGAGAGAGATAGAACTGGGCTCTGTTCAGTGCTATTAGTTAGTTAGTGTGCTATACTGTGCTATTTTACTTCAATTGTCAGTGTAGAATATTAGTTTAGTGTCAGTCTAGGGATAATGTGAGTGTAGTGAGGAGGACCATCATTCAGCTTTGCATAGTGTGTGTGCAGCTAGAGTAGGGACAGCTCAGATAGTTTCACTGTAGTGTAGTGAGACCATGTCATTCATACATACAATAGTGTAGAGTAGGATCAGCTCATATAGTTTCAGTGTAGTGTAGTGAGACTGTGTCAGTAATCTTTACATTAGTGTATACCTAGAGTAGGGACAGTTCAGATAGCGTCAGTGTAGTGACGGTTGAACCAGGCATGTACTGGCCATTGGGACTACAGGGACTTTCCCGGTGGGCCGATGGCTCAGTGGGCCGGTTTCAGTGACAGCCTGTCAAAGTAATGGCTGCGCGGCTTGCCCTCAACTTCACGCAGTGATGTGAGAAGGATTAGAAAAATGCAGAGAAGAATAAGTGAAATAATAAAAGAGGTTAGTGAGGACTCCTTATGTTATGCTACTTATGTTTTTTTTGCACAATTGCGTATAGTTTATATACTGTTTTGTGCTTGTTTGCAAAATTAAAGTGGGCCGGTCTGGATGAAGTCCAGGGCCAATTTTTTGTCCCAGTCCAGCCCTGGGTTGAACACGTCTATTTGATTCCGTTACTGCCAGTTTGACGCCATTTACTTCTGTGTGCGTTACTGTCAGTTTAACACCATATTTAACGCCATATAGTTCTGTGCATTACTGCCAGTTTAACGCCATATAGTTTTGCGTGCGTTACTGCCAGTATAACACCATATATTTTTGCGTGCGTTACTGCCAGTTGAATGCCATATAGTTTTGCCTGCATTACTGCCAGTTTAACACCATATAGTTCTGTGTGCGTTACTGTCAGTTTAACACCATATCCATTTGTGTGCGTTACTGCCAGTTTAATGCCATATAGTTTTGTGTGCATTACTGCCAGTTTAATGCCATATTGTTTTTTGTGTGTTACTGCCAGTTTAACGCCATATAGTTCTGTGTACATTACTGGTAGTTTAACGCCATTTACTTCTGCGTGCGTTACTGCCAGTTTAATGCCATATAGTTTTGTGCGTTACTGCCAGTTTAACGCCATATAGTTTTGCGTGCGTTATTGCCAGTATAACACCATATATTTTTGTGTGCGTTACTGCCAGTTTTACGCCATATAGTTTTGCCTGCATTACTGCCAGTTTAACACCATACAGTTCTGTATGCATTACTGCCAGTTTAACACAATTTACTTCTGTATGCATTACTGCCAGTTTAACGCCATATTGTTTTGTGTTCGTTAAGCCCGATACACATTATCAGATTTTCTGCTGAGTTTTTCCTTAAGATTTACCAAAACCATATAATATGAGGTCAAACCTTAGGAGTTTAAATTTGTATGCAATCAGGCAGGCACTTCTACTACATGGTTTTGGTAAACCTGAAGGAAAAACTCAGCAGAAAATCTGAAAGTGTGTATGGGGCATTACTGCCAGTTTAATGCCATATAGTTTTGTGTGCATTACTGCCAGTTTAAAACCATATTGTTTTGTGTGGGTTACTGCCAGTTTAACGCCATAAAGTTTTGTGCGTTATTGCTAGTTTAATGCCATTCACTTCTGTGTGCGTTATTGTCAGTTTAATGCCATATCGTTTTGTGTGCGTTACTGCCAGTTTGACACAATTTACTTCTGTATGCGTTACTGCCAGTTTAACGCCATATCGTTTTGTGGGCGTTACTGCCAGTGTAAAGCCATATAGTTTTGCGTGCGTTAATGCCGGTTTAACACCATTTACTTCTGTGTGTGCTACTGCCAGTTTAACTCCATATAGTTTTGCATGTGTTACTGCCAGTTTAACACCATATAGTTTTGAATGTGTTACTACCAGTTTAACACCATATAGTTCTGTGTGCATTACTGCCAGTTTAATGCCATATCGTTTTGTGTGAGTTGCTGCCAGTTTAACGCTATTTACTTCTGTGTGTGTTACTGCCAGTTTAATGCCATATCATTTTGTGTACATTACTGTGAGTTTAACGACATTTAGTTCTGTGTGCGTTACTTCCAGTTTAACGTCATATTGTTTTCTGTGCATTACTGCCAGTTTAATGCCATATCATTTTGTGTGTGTTACTGCCAGTTTAATGCCATATAGTTTGTGTACATTACTGCCAGTTAAACGCTGTATCGTTTTTTGTGTGGTCCTGGCAGTTTAACGCCATATTGTTTTATGTGCGTTACTGTCAGTTTAACACCATATTGTTTTGTGTGTGTTACTGCCAGTTTAACGCCATATCGTTTTGCATGCGTTGCTGACAGTTTAACACCATATAGTTCTGTGTGCGTTACTGCCAGTTTAATGCCATATAGTTCTGTGCATCACTATACATTTAGCGCATTATATTGCAGTATATTATAGTGTAGCTGTGCAGCGTGTCTGTGTAGTGTGAGTACTCAAATTAAAGTGCACCAAACACTTCTTTACATCGATTAAAGTGCATCTATGTACAGATTTCAACTTCTTCTTTACATTTTATTATAAGCATCGCCCCCCTCCCTCCCAATAATGTCTGGGAAGACAACAAGGAGAGGCAGACGTTCCCTTGGCACTGTAAGGGGGCCAGCAACAAATGTCTCCACAGGCAAAGGTGGACATGGTGGTCAGTCCTCAGGCAGGGCCTAATTTCCTCTGTTTAGTGAGTTTGCCCGTGCTATCCAGCCACAGCATGCAGAGGAGGTGGTGGACTGGCTTATTAAACCTTCCTCATCCTCCTCATCCTCCTCATCCTCTGTGATGCAAGCAGAGACAAGTGCTCTGCAGTTGCCAGAGTGGATAAACCTCACTTCACTGGGTGTATGCAAGGGTTTAAACCACTTTAATTCAGGGGAGCAATCATGACATAGGACTCACAAAACATGATGGCATGCAAGCTGTTTTCTTTCAGACTCTCACTCTCTAAATGAAATGGCGTTACGTACAGGGACTGTGAGGCCAATGCCTGGTCATATTTAGGTCTTTGCATTCAGAAAAATGCATTTAATGATGTATTATTAAATGTGGAGCTCTAATGATTTGTATGTTCTATATTTGCCTGGAGTACAGTTTGTAAACATACTCCAAATGCGATCTTATCACAAGAATACAAACCGTGAGATAAAGGAGGTCAAAACAGGTTTCTATTAAAATCCGAGTTAATTCCAGGATTGTACAATAAAAGCCCAACAATATTGCCTGGAAAACCAACTACAGCAGAGTAATAGAAGCATGGAGATGACATGACCTTTGTAATCCTGTAGATAGTACAGATTACACATACACAGGTGCCCCCTTTTCGTTAAAATCCCCTTTCAGCGAGCATTGTAGACTCGCTAAAAACGTCCCCGACACCTGTAATGACTGCGGCTGATATACTGGCCCATTAAGGCTGATATGTTGGCCCTATAAAGCAACTTAATAACGCAGTTATGTATCAGAGATGGCTTGGGCTTTGCCCGGGGCGTAAACATGTCCATCTCCTGACTGCTGCCTCATACCCTGTGTGAAGGACAAACAGAAAGGAAGGGAATTGGGCTACAACAGGACAAGTAGGAAGAATAAATACAGCTGACATTGCCCGCACGCTTTCCAAGGTGCTTCACTGCTGCCGAGCCTGTAAGGTGTTCAGAAGAAGGGACAAGATTGAAGTTTGTTCATGGTTTGCTGAATGGGCAAACTCAATGGCCAGATTTGTCCCGTTCACCAGTGCAAACCTCTGGCTGCAGTAGGCATTACTACCGTCACTTCCCTTATCCTTCATGATGGTCTGGTATTGATTTATTTTGGCTATTGCCACCTTTTGCAAAATAATAATGCAGTCACCTATATTAACCACTTCAGCCCCGTAAGGATTTACCCCCTTCCTGACCAGAGCACTTTTTGAGATACAGCACTGCGTCGTTTTAACTGACAATTGCGCAGTCATGCGACATTGCACCCAAACAAAATTCACGTCCTTTTTTTGCCACAAATAGATCTTTCTATGTATATTGTACAGGACGCCAAGGTTGGGTCCTGGACGGGTACTATGTGGCGCCTATATTCGGGATGTGGTCCCTTTAAGGGAATCATGGTAGGCCTCAGGGGGTCACCCAAAAATGGGTGATGGATTCCGGGTATAGTTTTCGGGAGAAGACAGATTTGCGGTCCTCTCTATATATTTAAGAGAGATAGTTGGGACCCGGAATTTGGGAGGCTCTAAAGTGACATTTGGGTGGGAAAGAGCCTCCCTCCCTGACCACAGGGATTTGGCCCACAGGGGGTTAACGGCCTCCAGGAAGACAGACAGCCCATAAGACAGGAAGTGGACAGAGAGGTGGTGGTGAGGAGGAAAAGGAGATGAACACCTGTCTGAGGAGCTGTCTGGCTGTGTTGTTATATTTGCTATTTGCTGTTTGCTGTTTGCTGTATGCTGTTTGCTGTTTTGGAGGCTGCAAAAAGATCTTGGCAAGGACTCTTTTTGGTGAAGATCTATCTACAGAACTGTAGGTGCTTTTCTTTTTGTATTATTTTGTGCTGAAGATAAGCGGACTTTAATTTACAGTTTTTACATGCTGAAGAAAAGCTTTATTTTTGATTTAATTATAAATAAATATATTTTGGTTTCATCTGACAACGGTTTATGCACTTAATCCCGCGGAGCTAGTATCCCCAAACTTCACAACTGGTGTTTTGGATGCTGGCAAAAGTGCATTTGCAGCCGCAAAAACCGTTTAAAAACTGACATTTAAAAGAGACTGTGTACAAATTGCATGTCTTGGGTGAAGCCAGCCCAGACGCTGCAAGCAGCAGGCAAAGACATGGAGGAGGTTATCAGGGCTTTGGCACAAGCCACCGTGACCCAGCAGCAAGCTACCGTGACACAGCAGCAAGCTTTAACAGAGGCAAACCGTCGCCATGTGGAAGCGATGGCTCAGCAGCAGGAAAGCACACGGCTACTAGCCGCCCAGTTTACTGCTCAGCAGGAGTCCACTCAAGCACAGGTGGCTGCCTTGCAGGAGGCAGTACAGCGGCTGGCTCAGGGACGTGAACAAGTGGCTGTTGCCGCTGGCAACCAGGTGTCTGTGAGGGCCAGCCATTTTTTACAAAAATTAACGCCTAGCGATGATGTAGAGGCCTTTCTTACCACCTTTTGAGAGGATAGCGGAGAGAGAGGGGTGGCCCCGTGACCAATGGGCCGGTATTATCTCCCCTTTCCTCACCGGTGACCTGCAAAAGGCCTATTTTGACCTCCCAGCAGAACATATCAGCGACTATGAACGTCTGAAGGCAGAGATCCTGGCCCGCCTAGGAGTGACCACAGCTGTCCGGGCTCAGAGGGTGCATCGCTGGCGGTACAAGCCTGACCGACCACCCAGGTCGCAAATGCATGAACTGGTTCAGCTGGTTAAAAAATGGCTGCAGCCAAAAAAACTGTCAGGCCCACAGATGGTGGAACGAATAGTAATGGACTGGTACCCGCGGTCCCTGCCAGATGACCTACAGCGCTGGGTAAGCCATGGAGACCCCGCAACCGCTGACCAGCTGGTGGAGTTGGTGGAAAGGTACACCGTGGTGGAGGAACTGCTTGGGCCTGCCAGGCATAGGGAACCCACACCAAGGGCAACCAGACCAGCCATAGCGCCTAGGAGAGAAGCCCGGCCAGACGCTGGGATCCGCAGAACCGCATCATCTGCTACAGAACCTCGAAGGGTGGTTCCTGTCCCAAGAACAGGAGACCTACAGTGTTGGCGATGTCGGTCCTGGGGACATACCCGGGCGCAATGCCCACTTCAGGAGGAGCCTATGGACTGCGGAATTGGTCGGAGAAGCTCCTTCTACGTGCAAAGAGTCTACACCACTCACCTGGATCCAATCGCAGGACAGTTCGAGTTTGAAGTGTGGGTGAACCAACTTCCTGCCAGGGCGCTACTGGACTCTGGTAGCATGGTAACATTGGTACATGCCAGGGTGATTGGGAGACTTGGCCCTGTAAGGAAAACCCTACGGGTAGTGTGCATCCATGGGGACACCAAGGAATACCCCATGGTTTCAGTGACTGTGTCCTATGGCCATATTTCAGTGACCCAAGAGGTCGGGGTGGTGAGAAGTCTAATACATGACATTATAGTGGGGCGGGACTGTCCACTATTTTTCGAACTGTGGAGCCAGGTACAGATGGGGCTGCCAGGACAGCCAGGAGAGTCTGAGGAACATGGGCCTGAAACTCCCACAACCCACCCCACTGATACAGAGATACCTATTATTGATAAAGATACTGTAGAGAATATTAAGTTGAAGGATGTGTCTGTTTCAGGTTGCAAAACCGAGTTAAACTCTGAGGGGGGGGAAGACTTCCCGTTACAGGTTATGCTGGGGGAGGATGACGAGGACCTCTCCCCATTGCAGTCCCCGGTTGAGGAAAGTGAAGGGGAAACATCCTCAAGGCCAGTACACCCAGATCTAGATGTACCCAGGGGTGCGTTTGGCACCGCCCAGCTGCGGGATCCTACCTTGGTCAATGCCCGAGAGCAGGTTTCTGTTGTGGATGGGGTCTCACAAATGCAAGGAGCAGACCAGAGGTTTCCTCATTTTGCCTTAAAGGGGGACTTGCTTTATCGAGTGGCTGAAAGCCGTGGGGAAACTATAGAGCAGTTGCTGGTTCCCCAACCGTATAGGCGGATGCTACTCGATCTAGCCCACAACGACGCACTGGGAGGACACTTGGGGGCAGAGAAAACAGAGGCCAGGATAACTGACCGGTTTTACTGGCCAGGGGTGAAAGTTGAGGTTAAAAGATATTGTGCATCTTGTCCCGTTTGCCAGTTAACTGCCCCAGTGCCCCACTATAGAAGCCCTCTGGTACCCTTGCCAATTATTGAGGTTCCATTCGAACGGATCGCTATGGATCTCGTGGGACCCCTGGTGAAATCGGCAAGAGGGCACCAGTATATATTAGTCATCCTAGACTATGGTACCCAGAAGCAGTTTCTTTGAGGAAAACTTCCTCTAAAGCCATTGCCCGAGAACTATTTCAGATGTTTTCGCGAACTGGTTTTCCTAAAGAGATATTAACAGACCAGGGCACCCCTTTTATGTCAAAGGTGATGGCGGACCTGTGCAAACTGTTCCAAATTAAGCAGTTACGGACGTCCGTCTATCACCCACAGACTGATGGCCTAGTGGAGAGGTTTAATAAAACTTTGAAGACCATGCTCAAAAGAGTCGTCCAGAAGGATGGGAAGGATTGGGATATGTTACTCCCTGCCCTTTTGTTTGCCATCCGGGAGGTTCCACAAGCATCCACGGGCTTCTCCCCATTTGAGCTAGTGTATGGGCGACGGCCTCGGGGGTTGCTGGATCTGGTAAAAGAAACGCAGGAAAGTGAGTCCTCCCCACACAAAACCATAGTAGAGCATATCTCTCAAATGCGAGAGAGGGTGGCTAAGGTGATGCCGCTGGTGAGGGAGCACATGCAGAGGGCTCAGGAAGCCCAAAGAAGGGTGTATAACCGGTCTGCGAAAGTCAGACAGTTTCAAGTAGGAGACCGGGTGGCTGTCCTAATACCCACAGTGGAGAGCAAGTTCTTGGCCAAGTGGCAAGGTCCATTTGAGATAGTGGAAAAAGTGGGGGAGGTAAACTACAAGGTTCACCAGCCAGGGAAAAGGAAACCATACCAGATCTACCACGTGAATTTGTTGAAACCCTGGAGAGACAGAGACCAGGTATCTGCGGTGGTAGCGGTACAGTCAGGAGACCATGCAGGGATCGACCTGGTGCAGGTGGCTGCTACCTTAACTAGACCCCAAACCCAGCAAGCAAAGGAATTTCTTCAAAGAAATAGGGACATGTTTTCAGGGTTGCCAGGACTCACCAATGTCATCGAGCACGACATTGTAACTGACCCCAAGGTAAAAGTGCGGTTAAAGCCTTACCGTATCCCAGAAGCTCATAGAGTGGCAGTGTCTGAAGAGGTGAAAAGAATGCTCGAGCTTGATGTCATTGAGGAATCGCAGAGCGAGTGGTCGAGTCCAATCGTGTTGGTACCCAAACCCAACGGCACTCTTCGCTTCTGTAATGATTTTAGAAAACTGAATGAAATCTCCAAGTTTGATGCTTATCCCATGCCACGGGTAGATGAGCTCATTGAGAGGTTGGGGCCTGCCAGGTATATTACCACGCTGGACCTCACGAAAGGGTACTGGCAGATTCCCCTGACTAAGGAAGCTAGGGAGAAAACGGCTTTCTCTACCCCGGAAGGCCACTTCCAGTACAAACGAATGCCGTTTGGTTTACACTCTGCCCCCGCTATGTTCCAAAGGGCCATGGACAAAACTTTGCGTCCACATCATCGGTACGCTTCGGTTTATTTGGATGACATCGTCATCTTCAGAACTGATTATGAGTCAAATCTACCCCGAGTTCAGGCAGTCGTAGACTCCCTGAGAAGAGCAGGATTCACCATAAATCCAGAAAAATGTGCAGTTGGGGTGGAGGAAGCCAAGTACCTAGGGTACATTGTGGGTAGAGGGTTGGTAAAGCCCCAAATGAGCAAGGTGAAAGCCATACAGGACTGGCCCCGTCCCCTAACCAAGAAGCAGGTCAGAGCGTTTTTGGGCATAGTTGGCTACTACCGGAGGTTTATACCCAACTTTGCCACCATTGCTGCTCCCTTGACTGACCTGACCAAAGGCAGAAAGTCAGTGATGATAAAATGGAATAACGATGCCGAAAAAGCTTTTCAGAAGCTTAAGACGACATTGTGCCAGGATCCGGTGCTTGTTGCTCCAGACTTTAATAAGGATTTTGTAGTACAGACAGACGCTTCAAATGAGCTGTTAGGAGCAGTCCTGTCGCAGGTAATCAACGGGGAAGAGCACCCCGTCGTTTTCCTGAGTAGAAAGCTGACGGCAGCGGAGAAAAACTACGCGGTGGTAGAGCGGGAGTGTCTTGCCATTAAGTGGGCCTTGGACTCCTTGCAGTATTTCCTCCTAGGCAGAAGGTTTCGCCTGGTATCTGACCACGCCCCGCTGACCTGGATGAGGCAAAATAAACACACGAATGCTAGAGTAACAAGGTGGTTCCTGTCTCTCCAGGAGTTCAATTTTGTGGTGGAGCATAGACATGGGAGACTACATCAGAATGCTGATGCCCTCTCCCGGGTCCACTGTATGTTGTCAAATGGTGCCTCCAACACCTCCGCGTTGAGGCAGAGGGGGGGGATATGTACAGGACGCCAAGGTTGGGTCCTGGACGGGTACTATGTGGCGCCTATATTCGGGATGTGGTCCCTTTAAGGGAATCATGGTAGGCCTCAGGGGGTCACCCAAAAATGGGTGATGGATTCCGGGTATAGTTTTCGGGAGAAGACTGATTTGCGGTCCTCTCTATATTTTTAAGAGAGATAGTTGGGACCCGGAATTTGGGAGGCTCTAAAGTGACATTTGGGTGGGAAAGAGCCTCCCTCCCTGACCACAGGGATTTGGCCCACAGGGGGTTAACGGCCTCCAGGAAGACAGACAGCCCATAAGACAGGAAGTGGACAGAGAGATGGTGGTGAGGAGGAAAAGGAGATGAACACCTGTCTGAGGAGCTGTCTGGCTGTGTTGTTATATTTGCTATTTGCTGTTTTGGAGGCTGCAAAAAGATCTCGGCAAGGACTCTTTTTGGTGAAGATCTATCTACAGAACTGTAGGTGCTTTTCTTTTTGTATTATTTTGTGCTGAAGATAAGCGGACTTTAATTTACAGTATTTACATGCTGAAGAAAAGCTTTATTTTTGATTTAATTATAAATAAATATATTTTGGTTTCATCTGACAACGGTTTATGCACTTAATCCCGCGGAGCTAGTATCCCCAAACTTCACTATATATATATATATATAAGTGGAACACAACTGGTACCACAAACTGAAAACGCTATTTAATTGAACACAAACTCCCCCATCCATCCATGTTTATTTTGTTGAGAAAGCACTTCGAAAAACCCTCGTCCCCGACAGCCGGCTTCCCTCCTCTCCTCTCCCGCCGGCTGTGGGGATCTGTCAGGTTGGAGAGTGGAGGAAGGGACCAGTCATTTACCGACCCCTTCTTTTTCTGAATTGGACACAGTGAGCGAGATTGCTCCTGTGTCGTATGAAAACTGAGCAGAGTAACTTGTGTGTTTATTGCTTTCTTCTGTCCATTCATCTTCAATGCTGAGAACGGAACTGGGGAATCTCTGTCCTCAGCCTTTTTCTCTGTCTCAAAGGGGAGATGTCATGGGTCCGTTTAGACCCCTGATATCTTACCAAAGACCCCCCCCCCCCCCCGGGTTGATTTAAAAAAAAAATCAGAAAATATAAAAAAATGTAATTGTAAACAAAAAAAAAATGTTAAAAAAATGAATTATAAAAAAAAATATATAAAATAGAAAACTACTGACACCACCCATCTCCCCTACCAACTCTGTCCACTGCCCCAACCCCCTTCCACCAAAAAGCATTAAAAAAATGTAATTGTAAAAAAAAAAACAATATGTAAAAATAAAAACTACTGACGCTATCCACTGCCCTACTGACATCACCTCCATATACTCCCCACCCCTTCCCCAGAAGCACTGTATAAGAAATATTAAAGCGGGAGTCCGCCGTTTTTTGTTTTTTTTTAAAAGCCAGCAGCTACAAATACTGCAGCTGCTGACTTTTAAAATAATGACACTTACCCGCCCAGCGCGCCCGCGATGTCGGCACCCGAAGCCAATGTCTCGATCGTCTCTCGGGTGCTGCCGCCGCCATCTTGGGTATGGGAATCAGGAAGTGGAGCCTTGCGGCTTCATTTCCCGGTTCCCTACTGCGCATGCGCGAGTCACGCTGCACAATAAGGATGGTCCCCGCTGTCTCTGGGATCCGTGTGTTTCCCAGCAGGCAGCGGGGGACCTTCGGAAAGGGGCGTAGATTCTGCGGAAAGGGGCGTACCTTCTGCAGAATCTACGCCGGAAGTGGGTGCAGATACCTGTACTGTACAGGTACCTGTACCCCCCTCCCCCTGAAAGGTGCCAATTGTGGCGCCGGAGGGGGGGAGGGTTCCAATGAGCAGAAGGTCCACTTTAGGGTGGACCTCCGCTTTAAAGACAATTATTTAAAGAAAATAATAAACAACAAAATTGTAAAAAATAATAGACAAAATAATAAAAACTGAAAACTACTGACACACTGCTCTACTGACACTGTCCATTACCCCCACACCCTATCACTGTGAAAAACAAAAAATAAATTGTAAAAAATAATTTAAAAAATAAAATTGTAAAAATATAATAATAAAATAAAGAACTACTGACACCATCCACTGCCTTACTGACACCACCCTGCACATACTACTCACCCCTGTACACTCCACACTCCTCACATGCACATTATACTCACCTCCATACACTCAGCACTGTACATTCCCTATTTAACATTACTACATTCAGGGAGGCCCGGAAACGCAGGCTGGACGGAGGTGCAGGGCTGGCATGACAAATGCAAGGTAGCCCCTATAGGGTTAACTTTTAGAGAGGAACGAGGAAGGGGTGGAGCGGTAGGAAAGGAAAAAGAAGAGAGGGCGGAGCAATATATAAGAGGGGGGAGGAGCAAAGGCAGCAAGCGTGGGGTCACAAGTTGGAAGTTGGCCTGCGGTGAGGACGCTGAGTGCAGGCACAGGAAGGGGCGGCGGGGATCGCGGGCCGGACCGGGTGGGTTTTTTCCGCGGGTGGGTTCGTGCAGGACTTGTGGTGCCATGGAGGACGTGGCTGAACTGCTGGAGCGGCTCCGCACGACGGCGGGGACACACGGGACGGACTGGCTGCAGGCGCAGGTAGCGGCCATTAAGCAGGAAGCGGCGGGGGGGCCTGTTGAAGGGGGGGATGTCACACCACGCGCTCGGCAGTCCAGGCCGCCGGAGCGCTTCTCGCCTGGCCCCTCCACCAGAGCCCAGCGCCCTCACAGGAGCCCGATAGCGGACCCGCCGGCCCCCCCGCCAAATGGTCTTCAGCGGGGGCTCGGGGGGGGTCCGGGCGGAATCCTCTTCGTGGGCGGGGCTCGGGGAGCGGGGGGTTGGAGCCAGATGTCACCCCCTCCCCACCGGCGCGATCAGGAGATGGACAGAGCACAGTTCCCCTTGCTGCCGCGGTGCTGCCGCCGCAGGGGGAGGCCCAGCGGAGGAGACACAGTGCCACACCTGCGCGTCAGCTACCAGACGCTGCTGGCAGGTCGGGGAGGAGAGGAAGTGGAGCCGTGCAGGTGGACAGGGGCAGGCCTACGGGGCCTGCACAGGGACGCAGTGCGGGCGCCTTGCTCGGCAGGAGGGACGGTCGGGCCTATGGCGACGGCAGAGGATGTACCAGCACCGCTGACGCACCCCCGGGCCGCCCTGCGACCGGAGGGTCTGCTACGCCTCTGCTAGCCACGGCAGATGTTCGTTCCGAAGGAGAACTGTCGGGTTCCGAAGAGGAGGTCTTTGGTCGGGTGGATCAGATAAGGAAAAGAAAATAGATGTGGCGCTATACCTTATTAGACTAACTGAATAGTAAAAATGTACAAATTTTCCAGCTTGCTGGCTAATAATTTAAAGTAGTAGATATAAAATCCAAAATAGAACTAAATGAAATAAGTAATAAAATAAATAAATGATATAGTGTTAAAAAGATCAATCAATATTAAATAGTGAATACAAAGTGAATATAAATTTTCCAGCGTGCTGGTTAATAATTTGAAATAAGGATATAAAATCCACGATAAAATAAATAGCTGAGATAGATAAATAAGTAAGTAATTAATAATGTGTTACTAAAATACCATAAATCAATATTAAATAGTGAAATGCAAAAATTACAAATACTAAAAGTGCCTGTGACTGTGATTATGACGCGACCAAGTGACTTGGTTTACAAAATCAAGGAAATGGCCAAAAAAGGGGAACAACAAGAAATAATATTCAAAATTATACAGGCGTGAATACAAGTGAAAGAGTAAGGGCAAAAATATATATAACACGCTGTGTGAAATTGCAAAACATGCCAAAATTGCAAAATTAAAAATAAAAATAAAAATAAGATTAAGTCCAGAAAGTGAAAAAAACTTGCAATGAAATATATGTGAAGACGATGAATAAAATCTAATGAAATTAGATGTGAAAGTCCAATTGAATAAAAATTAAAAAATTAAAATAAAAATAAAAATGAAAATGAAAATTTGATGGTGGAAAAGGTCTTCTGTGTATAGGAGAGGAGTGGAGGGAGTGACTTCGCTTTCCGTTCGCAGTGAACGTTTATGAATTTTGCTCTCACCAGAGATATAACCCCGTCCGGGGTGGATCAGCCTTCACAGTATAAGCCACTGTGTCGCTTCCTGGGCTGTCTCTGCTGTGATGCTGGGGAGATCCCTCGTTCCTCCGTGGGTGTGTTGTACCTCGTTTACATATGATAGAAAAGAGGAATTTGGTACGATAAAACACGTATTGTATTGCTATAAAGCGTTCGGAACATCCGCTCGGCTACCACGCCGTTTGCACTGGAGGTGTACGAACCTGGCCACGCCCTACGCGTTTCGTCATTCAGACGTCATCTGGAGCGTCATGGAAGTTGTCGGCGGCTACGGCTGGAACGCAGGTTCCGACCCACTTCATTCGGTTAACTAGGGAACTTAGGGAGGACTTGCGGATTTGGCAGACATTTTTGGAAGACTTCAATGGACGGTCGGTGTGGATGAAAGGGCCGGTGAGTAATTTTGACGTGGAATTGGTGACGGATGCGGCGGGGTCCACGGGCTATGGGGCCTTTTTTCAGGGACAATGGAGCGCGGAGGCCTGGCCCCGGTCGTGGGTGGAGGCGGGGTATACGAAGAACCTAGTGCTGCTGGAATTGTTTCCGGTGGTGCTGGCAATGGAGCTCTGGGGTGGGCCGTGCCGGGATTTGAAGATCAGGTTGCACTGCGACAACATGGGCGTGGTGCAGGTGATCAATCGGATGTCGGCGTCTTCGCAGCCGGTGATCCGGCTGCTGCGACATCTGGTGCTGTGGTGTTTGCAGGCGAACATATTTTTGTATGCCGTCCATATCCCGGGGGTGGACAATAACGTTGCTGATGCCTTATCTCGATTCCAGTGGGAGAGGTTTCGGGCTTTGGCTCCGGAGGCGGCGAGAGAGGGGATCCCCTGCCCGGGGTGGCTCTGGGAGGTTGCGTTGGAATCGCCACAGAATGGATCAGGAGGTCGGTGAGCAGTGCGACCTGGGCGGCATACAGTAAGGTGTGGAAGGAATGGCTGGAGTTTACACGGCTGGCGGACGCTGAGCTGGGGGGGGGTGGTGATCAGGGGCTGTTGGTGTTGTGTTTTGTTTCTAAGGTCATGGAACGCGCGGGGTCAGTGTCTTCGATTGAACGTAAGCTTGCGGCGCTGGCCTTTTGGTTTAAGTTGCGTGGGGAGGTGGACCACACCAAAGGGTTTTGGGTCAAGCAGGCGGTCAAGGGGTACAAGAAGGGCAATCCGCGGAGTGATATGAGGAGGCCGGTGACCTTCCATGTCCTGCAGGTCATTTGCGATCACTTGGGAGAACAGTGCACTTCCAGTTATGAAGTGCGGTTGTTCCGAGCGGCGTTTTCATTGGCGTTCTTTGGGGCTTTTCGGGTGGGGCAGTTGGTTAGTCCGGCGAAGACCGTTGGGGGAGGCCTGTTGGGTCAGGATGTGACCTTGGGGGCCGATAGGGTGCTTTTGCGGCTGCGTAGGTCCAAGATGGATCAGACGGGGAAGGGGGTGGACATATGGTTGTTTGCTTTGCCGGGATCGGGGTTATGCCCGGTGAGGGTGGTCTCGGAGTTTCTGGGGGTTAGACCTCACGGGGTGGGCCCTTTACTGGTGCATCGGGACGGGGCTTTTTTATCCCGATTTCAATTTGTGGCCGTGTTTCGGAAGTGTTTGCGGGCAGGGGGGTTTGGATTGCTCGCAGTTCGCCTCCCACTCCTTCCGCATCGGGCAGCCACTGAGGCGGCCAGGTGCGGGTTGGACGAGGCTGTGGTCAAGAGGATTGGGCGTTGGGAATCGAGGAGGTTTAGGTCGTATGTTGTCTTTTCCTTTCAGATGGAGGTCGCGAATGCCTCGCCTGGATATTGGGGCACTCCTACATTTTTTGGGGTGCCAGGAGAGCGAATGTCAGGCCAGAAGGAAGGCAGCTGGGGATTTCTCGTGGGGAGGCGAGCATAAGGTGGTTGGGGATCCCTGGGATGAAGTGGAACAGGGTGGTGCTGGAAATTCATCGGTACGCCAGACTGGATAGGCCCCCGGATGTGTTGGTGTTGCATGTGGGGGGTAACGACTTAGGGGTCCGGTCCACTAGGGACCTCGTTGCGGACGTCAAACGGGACTTTCTCATGCTTCGGAGGGATTTTCCTAGTATGGTGGTAATCTGGTCCGACATCGTTGCACGGACCGCGTGGCGTATGGCTCGCTCTGTGGTCTGGCTCAATAAAGCCAGGATTAAGGTTAATAAGGCCCTGGGGAGGTTTGTGTCACGGAATGGGGGATTGGTGATACGGCACACGGAGTTGGAGGTGAATGTGGGCATGTACCTTAGGGGGGATGTCGTGCATCTCACGGCGGTGGGAACTGACCTTTGGACCCTGGGGGTGCAGGATGGGATAGAACGGGCTCTGCGGGTGTGGAGGGGCCCTTAAGGCTAAGGTGGTCATCCTTGCGGGCAGTGGCGGTGTCTTTGGTCTTTGACGGGGTAAAGAAAATTAGGTGATGGAAGTGTGTGGGGGGCTCATAGGTGGTATGTGCCCCTTTTGGTGTATCCCAGCGGAAGGGTAGGCTGGGATACGGGTTTGGTGACACTGCGGGAAGGTGGGGTTGTCTCCGGCTGTTAAACGGCCGGAGGCCTGGTATGGTAAAATTTTGGTCCCGCAGTGGTTTTGGGAAAAAGGTAACGTTAAATGGAACCGAGGTACCGTCAAAGACCAAACGACTGGGAGTTGTAATTGCTGTTGCAATATATAAGTATTTTTCTATTATAACATTAAAGTTATTTATTTTATTTTGGTTTAATGGTTAAATAAAAGGCTGCTATGGCCAATTTTATACTCCAAACTCCGGTGTGGTCTATTTATTGGGAAAGGGGAAGGTAAAATGGGAATGGTAAAGGTATGGGTAGTAAAAGGGAATATTTACGGAAGGGGTAATTACCGAATGCATAGGTCATGCACTATGCAAGTCATCTCAGACTCTATAAAACCACACCCCTTTAAGCCACGTGCAATATGTAGCCCCGTTTAAGCTCTGCCCACCTCCCGGAAATGAGTTTTTGCAGGTTGGGATGTCTGGGAGTGGTCGTCCTATGTGGCAACTGCTTCTCCTTCACCTCTGGCAACACTTGGTTCCCCATCCAGCTAAACCTCTGCAACGATCAGGCTCCCCTCGGGCTGAGCCTTTACACACGTGGCTAGGCCTCAGGCTTAAGCCTAACCTTCAGCTGCTGCTTCACATTCAGCCCCCAGGCTGAGGCCTGGGGGTAAAAGAACACTGATCACCTGACTCATTCCCCTTAAATAGACTATCCCAGCATGCTTAGCCACAAATATGATTGGCTGAGAAATGATGTCTATTCACAACCTCAACTCACTGGGGTCTTGGCATTCTAATGCCAAAGGCAGCAGTGCCACCTATTAACAGAAGAAAGAAATGCACCATATTCAGGCTTAGGGCAGAAAGTCAGTGGATACAACTACTAATTAGCCAAGCTAATTACTACCTAGCATAACCAAATTTGTTAGCAAGCCTGCCTAATACCAGGGTGCTACAATAGGTTAGTCTTAGATTGTGGATGCCTATAGATGTAGGGATTTTAGTGTTAGGATTGCCTTACACTTTAAGAGTAAAGTTACGCTTTAATAATTGATTTCTATGGAGAAAAACGTTTTATGTTCATTCTTGTAGTATTTGAAATGACTTCCTATGTTAGAGAATAATGATTGTTAGCCAGTTCTGTCTCAAGCTGCCTTTTCAGAGGACTTAGGATTGATAGAGATATTAAAAATAAACCAAAACATTTTTGGTAAAAACATGGAGGAGACCGACGGGCTGCTGTGCTGAAAGACATAACACAGTAAGAGAAAAGCACCGGTGATCCGACCTATCACATGGTCTTTCAAGAATGCGATTAGATTATTGAAATACTCAGGAGGGCCTGATATGTCCTGCAAGCAAGACATAGGGGCCCCTCATATTGCTAAGCCTGGGCTGTCCATTAAGTGTCTGCCTTGGCAGGATGCCCCAGCAGGAAATGGTATAGAAGCTGGGCATTCGAAGGAATTGAAAATTAAGAAGTCATGGAGAGTTGTGAGTTTGATGTTACAGGCAGAGCAATCTTCTCCTGAAGAGTCTGGAAAAAGATTAGAGGCTTATACAATCTGAATCCTGCTGGGGTTTGGTCAGTGGCAAAATACAGAAAAAATGTAACTAACATAGTCTGAAAGTTGGTGCTAGGAGTCTGCAATGGCCTCCTCTATGGGTCATCTATGACTAACCCCTGGATGTGGTGAAATGCGTGTAAGATGAGCTTTGTAATTGGCTAGTAATGGCACCAACAGCACAAGTCCCTGTCCTGATCCTGTCCTGTTGTGACCAAACTCTCCGCCATGTGGTGCTCCACTCCATGCCATAGGCCTTCACAGGACATTGACCTTCATATCCCAAGGAGGGAATGTCAACACACTGCAATTGACTGATGGTATTTTGGTATTCAGGGAATGTCATAACAGTCACATCACAAGGGCATGCATTCAGGGGTCACTTACCTTACATTGTCAATCACATTTAGTGGATAGTCTGCAAGCATATGCAGCACTTTAAGGAGCCATTTCCCTTAGCGGTCTCTCCTTCCACTCAGGGTCATTAGTACTACTCACTGGAATGAGATCTCTGCAGTCATCTACTCCATAGCTACACTTCTTCCAGGACCCTCCACGGAAAGGCGTAAACGCTCTTTTGCAACCCGCCCTAACCCCCACCAAAACCAAAAGATATTCTGCTTAAAAAAAAAAAAAAAAAAAAAAAACAATTAAACCTCAACGTCCTCGCTAGATACGTACCACAAGGTGCCTGCCAGAAACCTTTTCTACATGCCTCTCTAAAATTTAGTTATTAAGAACATAACCAGGTCCACTGTGCAAAGCAAGGCTCCTTGTTTGAGAGCAAAAAGATTATAACTTTAGTTATCCTCAAAGTAAGATCCTAAGTGGCCATTTTGTTGTAGCCCATGTCCTGAAAAAAAAATCTAGGACATAGGAATGTAAAGATTGTGTGTATTTCCGCCAAGCTTCATGGTAGACAGAAAAAACTTACAGATTTGGCATTTGCATTCAACAATACCTTTGCAAATGGCACAGTGTATTTTATACTGGTTATGCATCCCTACGGGGGGCCCCTTCGATTTCCAGGCCCCATAGCAGCTGCTTGGGCTGCTATGGCTAAAGTTATGCTACTGCAAATAGTAGCATCTGGGCATTCGACACTTGTCTGCATAGGTCAGTTTTAGTAAAATGTGAACTTAGCCTTAAGGCTTGATAGAGACTCGCATCTCCTAATGGCACTAAGAAGGGCTGGCTGAGTCTGAGGCTGATATTGATGCCTAAACATTCCTTTCCATTGTATAAATCAAACATTTTGTCCATGGGCCAGCTTGGTTTTTTTACTTACATCCACTTGTTGGTCTTGACATTAGCATGGAGGTATCACCATGCCACAACCATTTGAAAATTATTAGTGTTTGCATGATTTATTATTATTATTTATTGTGTAAGGTAATGCCCTCTCATGGCCAGGGACCAACCTGCGGCACTAGGCCCAACACCAGAAGAATAACATCCCTTTTCCCACCAGTAATAATTGTCCTGGAACTGGCTACAAAGCTAATTTGAGGGAGATATCATAGAACACAGATTTTCCTCCACCAGTTCTTAAAAACAGGTTAAATTTACACTTCAACCTAAAGCCATAGGAGGGTTCTAGCTTAGGGTCCCTGCCACTAGATGTGTAGATCATACAGCCATCAATCCACCCCTCCGACCCTGAACTTGCTGCTTCTCCATCTTTTAACTGTCTCTCTCCATTACTCAGAAAGTGTCACGTACCTGACTGGAGGCAGAGGTGACTAGAGGGCTCTCCTTGCGGGTAAAGTGCAGAGTACCCCTGAAGGTGGTGACAGAGGGTGCTATGCTCAAAGATGCACGGGTTGCCTGTAAATTAAGCTGCCTGATGGTTCTAGATGTGAGGACGCCCAAGAGCAGAGAAATAGCCAAGATAGGTGATTCTCTGGAAGTGCTGGTGGGTAGGAATGGGCGAAAGGTTCAGTCCGAGTTCGGGCTGAACTTTGGTTGTTCGGATGTTCTGCGAACACCAAACAATATGCAGTGTTTGGGGCAAATTTGAAAGCCACACCGTTTAAGTCTATGGGTCATGAACATGAAAAATCAAAAGTGTTAATTTTAACGGCTCATATGCAAGTTATTGTCATAAAAAGTGTTTGGGGACCTGGGTCCTGCCCCAGGGGAAATGTATCAATGCAAAAATTATCCTTTTTTTTTATGACTTTTATCGGTATTGCCGGGACCTGACAATTCATTATAACCGCTAATACTTTTAAATTACTTTTTTTCCTTTAGAAATGCCATTTTGTGCAGGGACTGTTGTAAACACAGGACAAATGCGCCACTTTACAGGCATACTATAGACACCCCCCAGGTACGAAATTTAAAGGAATATTTCACTTTTATTGTTTCAATTTAAGCATTGTTAAAATCACTGCTCCTGAAAAAAGAGCTGAGCCTGAAGTGTTGTCGAGATAAAGCCAGGCTCAAACACAGGAAGTCAATCAGGAAAAAGCAGGACCAGGTCCGTGGAGCAAGCTGAGGTTAGTCGAGTCGGTAAAGGGTAATCTAGTAGAAGCACAAGACACAGGAACACAGCCTACAAGGCTGACGATAATCCAGCAATTTAACTGCTGTCCTTACATACTGTAGGCCAGTGGACACTTGCAATTATCGTGCTTTGCGTGCGTCGATGCACCAGTGCATGCTGCTCGCTAATGGCATGCACGGATTACCGCGCACATACTGGCCATTGGCATATTTGCCGGATCGTCTCCGATCGACTGACAAAAAGTTTACCTCTTGGCTACCAGAGCCATTTTTTTCGTTTTTTTTTTTTCACATATGTTTAAAAAATAATTTTAGCCCCAAAGATGCTGTAAAACCCTCAAACATTATATATTTTCAGAAAGCAGACACCATATAGAATACAATGATGGTAGTTCTAATTGTTTATGTCAGACGATATTACCGCAAAGGTCTAGGAAATGCAAAATTTCAGTAGACAACCACACTAAAGTGAATTTTAGGGGAAAAACAAACACAATAAATTACCCAAATTGTTGGTAATATATAAAATATGAGGTTGCGCAGAGTAAATAGATACTCAACATGCCCCAACATTACCTTAAATTTATGTGCGCCCGTGCAATGGCGACAAACGTAAGTACCCTTTATTTTTAATAAGCGACACTTCAAATGCCCCCTATAGGTATCAGTTTAGTGTTACAGAGGAGCTCTTGTGCTAGAATTAGTGCTCTCAATCCAGCGTGCGTGGCGATATGTAACATGTGTATCGCACGTGCGTCTATGTGGAGGTGGGGGCCTAAAAAAAAAAATTTTTTGATGTCTATATGCTTGGATGTAACTTTATTTTCTGCATAAAAAATATGTTTTTTTTTTTTAACCTAACTTTTTTTCATCATATATGGGGACAAAAAGTCCCCTATGATGATTTTTAGTTGACAGGTTCTCTTTAATGAGACATGCAGGGTCTAAAAGACCTCCAATGTCTCCCCTGTATTCCACTGAATGTTTTTCTAGTACCCGGGGTGTGTGTGAGCAATTGGGCTTGCACCTGACAGGCAGCAGTCTGCTTGTCAGTTTTACACACAATCCCAGACGCAGGATCGGAATATGTTACATGTTCCACCCTAAAAATGGGCAGAACATGTAAAATTTTCCTGAAGGTGAATGTAACCTTTAACATTTAGCTACACACTTCATTCCCCATTCCCATACACGTATGATACACTTTAGGAATTCACTCAGCATTCCCAGTAAATCATACTAGACAATTCACTTAACCAGCATCTCCATTTATTGAATAAAGTTTATCACATGGTCAGTGTTCCTCTAAGTTTCGGTAGGATTTGGGTTATGCCTTGGTGTCACATAACTTTAGTTTGCAACAGTTCCCTTATTTCGGAGGTTCGCTTACTAAAAGTCTCACTTGGGGTCCTCGCCGAGGGGTCCAAACGCAATATTCCCCCACGCACACGTTCCTGAAAATGGCTGTTCAGTAATGTTGGGTGCTGTAATGAGCACTGGCTGGAAACCATAGAAAACCAGAGTGAAGAAATGTCATCAGCACACCAAGGATTCCTCCAAAGGGTCCAAAGCTTTTGTAGCAGGGCGGTGACCAGCCAGGGTCCAGGTCTAGTGAACAGCCAGTACACTAATTGGTCAGCTGTGTTCTGGGCTTTAAGTAATGACCAGATCAAGGTTCTGAGCTCCACTCCGGCAGACAGGAAGTCTGGCCCAGGAGTCAGGAATGTTCCGCCTAGACGAGAGGTGGGAGCCAGTGCACATAGCTCCCAACTATCCCTGATTTCGAGGGACAGTCCCTGATTTGGAGCAATGTCCCTCTGTCCCTCTTTCCTCCTCATTTGTCCCTCATGTTGGTCTGATCTATATAGCGGTGTATAAAATGCACTTTTTATCTTTCAAAAAGTTTTTCCCAGTGCTAAACCTTTCATCCAATTTCTTAATTGCTGCATTTGCACATTTTAAAAGCCAATATAAAGGAATAGTAGTGGTAAAAAAAAGCATTCGTGGATTTAATTAACCTTTTTGGGGGCTTAATTCTCCTTTAAGGGGGTGTGGCAGGGGGCGTGTCCTATGCCTATATACATTAGTATGTGTTCCTCATTCTCATCTCAAAATGTTGGAAGGTATGCCAGTGCAGCATGAGGCTGCTAGCAATAAGCATGGAGTTGCTGAGCGTCTGTGGGAAACATGGTTAATTAGTGTAGCGCTAAGTGTTGTATAAACAATATACGTGAAAGTGTAATTAAACGTACAGTATGAATGAAATTATAGAATATATGTGCACAAAACAGATTAGTGCAAAACCAAAAAAAGGGGGAATTATGTAAACATGGTTCAAAATTAAAGAACTCAATCCAATGTGTCCTATGGCTGTAATAGTCCACAAATTGTGCAAAAAATGAATATTACTGTGAGGTGTTGCCAAAGCACGGATTCAATCTGAATATGGTGATAGAAACTTGAAACCGGTTGTCTGAAGACACATGTACACCGACCATTCAAAGATGAAAAGATGGGTACTCTTAGCGGTATGGTTGGACACACATGCCATATGACAGTGGGTCATAAAGGCTAAGCCCTTGTACACACGGTCGGACATTCCGATAGACAATGTCTGATAGGACCGTGTTGTCAGATAATCCGACAGTGTGTGGGCTCCATCGGACTGCTTCCGTCGGAGTATCCGACGGACCAAGTTTTCCAGCTGGGCTATAAAATTTTCCGACAACATGATCCGATCGGACTTTGTCTGATCATGTGTAGAGAATTCCGATCGGACAAAGTGCCACACATGCTCAGATCAAATTCCTAGACCAAAGCTATTGGCTACTAGCCAACGAAATAACGGCATCACGTTAAGTACGATCGGATTTTCTGACAACTTTGTCCGACTGTGTGTATGCAACAGTTTCGGACAAAATCCGACGGATTTGGTTGTTGGAATGTCCGACCGTGTGTACAAGGGCTTAGAGTCTCAGTCTGGTGCTGTATGTGGACAGTAGTTGGATGGATCCTGATAGGGGGTCCTCACCTCTCCGTCTTGGGACACCAAAGGAGCTGGCACTTGGATCATAAGTGTATCCAGAACTGGCTCTCTCTTTCTCCTCCAAAACTCGGGGTGAAAAAAATTTGTATATGGAAAAAGAACACAAAGGGGGCTCCAAATGGTTCAGGTCAAACAAAAGACCCACTGTCGTATGGCATGTGTGTCCAACCATACCGCTAAGAGTAGCCATCTTTTCATCTTTGAATGGTCGGTGTTGATGTGTCTTCAGACAACCGGTTTCAAGTTTCCAGCACCATATTCAGATTGAATTCGTGCTTTGGCAACACCTCACAGGAATATTCATGGACTATTACAGCCATAGGACACATTGGATTGAGTTCTTTCATTTTGAACCATGTTTACATAGTTCCCCCTTTTTTTGGTTTTGCACTAATCTGTTTTGTGCACCATATTGTATGATTTCATTCATACTGTACGTTTAGTTACACTTTCACGTATTTTGTTTATATAACACTTAGCGCTACACTAATTAACCATTTTTCTGTTTGGCTTGAGTGTTAGCCGCTTATCACTTCAGTATCATTCCTTTAGCGCAGTGTTTTCCCCCACTATTCCCTATTGGTCTGTGGGAAACAGACCAAGGCCTAAAGCATAAGGCCTAAGCAGGAGAGCTGCACTTATTAGCCAAGCGAGCTGAATGTTGTTTATTTCTGTAGCAGAACTGGAATGCTAAATACCCCTGTGAGGGACTCTACTGTAATTTTTTAACTTTCTTTTGAATAAAAATGGGCAAAATCAGCCCTTAAACGAAGGAAAAAATGAGTGCTTATATCCTTAAAGCTCTAAACTTGGAGTGAACCCCTTCCACTTTATTTTCGTGGTCACATATGGCAACATTTCAGAGCCACACAGGGCCCTTCATCAGGCCTGACTAAGGGTCCCTGTGTGGCTCTGAACTGTTGCTGTATGGGTACGATGTGACCACTAAAGTAAAGTTTTGGACCCTTTTAAGGAATCCTTGTTGTGCTGAAGACATTTCTTCACTTGCCAAGTGGTGACTGCGCTTCGGTGCAATGCTACATATCTCCATGTATTGTCCCCAAAAAGAAGAGCCGTGGGAACCCATCCTCTTATGCATAAATATCCCACGCTACGGGAACCTTAAAAGTCCAAAAAGCAGACACACCCCAGGGAGATAACCCCAACCATACCAGCAAAATTTTATACATACAATACATTACTAACCCAGTTGGCACCTTCCCACACACTAAAGAAATTCAAAACTCAGATGAAAACAGTTCAATGAGTAGCACAATTCTGGATGTCTTTATGATATTAGCCAGTTTGGTTTTCCAGGGATTAAGGTCAGTTGACATGCATTATCATCAATAGACTTCATGAGGGCATCGAAGCTTCTGCATGGACATGCAAGCTAAAGTCTCAATAGACTTCTTGGAACGATTGTGTCAAGGGAAACCTTCATATTTCCAGAGGCTTGGTCAAAACGAGCCTCATTTATCAACGTCTAATTTCAAGCTCGCTTTCAAACTTTCATCCTACAGCTGTTATTTCCCAGTGTGAGTTCAAATCTGATTGGTTGCTGTGGGGGCCATACGGAGAGTTCATATTAAAAATGCTTTGATTAAAAAAAAGCCCCAATGTATGAAGTTCTCATATATATATATATATATATATATATATATATATATATATATATATATATATATATATATATAGCATATTATAGACGCACCTGAGGTAGGTACCTCTGGGACATCTTCTTCTGCACTTAAATTAATTATTTTCTGTTCATGTTCTTCTTCTATGCCCATAAGAGTTATTGTGCAGAAGTAGCATGCATGGTCAGATGTTAGCGTTATTTTAACATATATGTTCATCCCCCCCCCCACCCCCCCAGGAGACTGCAGCTAAAATACCACCTGCAATCCTGATTCCCTGTTCTTTGATCCGAATGAATATTGAATTTTTTTTTTTAATGAATACTTTCTTGGGTATTATCATCCAGCTCACACAGCACATTGAATCGTCTACTACCCATCTCCTTTGGAGGAAATTCAGGAATTAAATTCATATCTGCAGGTCTCATTAAGTACAGCATCCACATGGCTAGGATCAGGGCTAGGTATTCTAATGAAGTTGGGGAGTTCTGAAAAATTAAGATCTGGTCCATTACATTACACAGGTATAACTAGAGGAAAAACCTTCTTTTTAGTTTTGGATAGATTGCAGTGAGATTAGAACGCTTGTCAGTTTTTATTGCTGTCTGTGCACTCGTTAAGGAGATTCATCCTATTTGTCCCATTTTCATTGAAAGTAAAAGAAAATCCCACATTTGCGGTTGTCCCCGCAAAGGACAGAAGGAACAGACAGGAAATCTTCCAATGGGGATGCTAGTTCTGGTGACCTGGGGGTCCTCCAAGGAATTCCCTTAACTGCTTAAGGACCGCCTCACGCCGATATACGTCGGCAGAATGGCACGGCTGGGCACAATCACATACCTGTACGTGGCTCTTTAAGTGCCCAGCCGTGGGTCGCTCGCGCGTCGCCAGCGGCGTGCTCGCGACCCGGTCCTGAGCTCCGTGAGCGTGGGACTCGCGGACCCGATCGCCGCTGGTGTCCCCCGATCGGGTCACAGAGCTGAAGAACGAGGAGAGGTCTGTGTAAACAAATCTCTCCCTGTGCTTCCTACTGAGCCTGCCACTGATCATCTGTTCCCTGTTATAGGGAAAGACGATCAGTGACGTCACTATTCCAAGCCATGCCCCCAACAGTAAAAAAAACACACAAACGTCACACACAACCCTTCCCCGCCCCCTAGTGGTTAACTCCTTCACTGCCAGTGTCATTTACACAGGAATCAGTGCATTTAAAGTGGTTGTAAACCCTTACAAACCACTTTGACCTACAGGTAAGCCTAGATTAAGGCTTACCTGTAGGTCCAAGAAATATCTCCTAAACCTTTATGGTTTAGGAGATATTTGCCCGAAAACAGGCACCGCTGTCTACGGCGCATGCGCCGTAGACAGCGGCGCGGCATTCTCAACAACGGAGCTGCCGCGCGTGTCGGCTCCCGTGCGCGGGAGTGACGTCATCGCGGCTTCGCCAAATGACAGAGGCGGAGCTGCGAGACCCCACCAAGAAGATGGATGTGGCGGACTACAGGGGACAGCGGTGACTTCGCTGGCTCCTGTGTCAGGTAAGTGACACATAATGGACTACTATGTGATGCATAGTAGTCCATTATGCTTTGCCTTTGCAGGGAATGAAAGAGGAAGTAAACTCATCAGGGTTTACTTCCTCTTTAAATAGCATTGATTGCTGTATAAATGACTCCAAATGGTTCCAAATATGTGTCAAAAATATCCGATGTGTCCGCCATAATGTAGCAGTCACAATAAAAATCACTGATCGCCGCCATTACTAGTAAAAAAAAATATTAATGAAAATGCTATAAAACTATCCCTTATTTTGTAAACACTATAACTTTTGCGCAAACCAATCAATAATCGCTAATTGCGTTTTTTTTTTAACAAAAATGTGTAGAACAATACGTATCGGCCTAAACTGAGGAAAAAAAAAATGTATATATATTTTTTGGGGATATTTATTATAGCAAAAAGTAAAAAATATTGCATTTTTTTCAAAATTGTCGCTCTATTTTTGTTTATAGCGCAAAAAATAAAAACCACAGAGGTGATCAAATACCACCAAAAGAAAGCTCTATTTGTGGGAAAAAAAGGACGCCAATTTTGTTCAGGAGCCACGTCGCACGACCGCGCAATTGTCAGTTAAAGCGATACAGTGCCGAATCGCAGAAAGGGGCCTGGTCCTTTGGCTGCAAATTGGTCTGGGGCTTAAGTGGTTTCGCAGTGATTTCCGCTCACTTCCTGTTTGGCTATGATACGGGATGTGAAGAGAAATCTCTGCAATGAGACACAGATGGTGAGAAAAAAAGAATCTGACAGGGGTTATAACCCTCCTTTGCTCTATTCAAAATGAACAAGATAAAACTTTTGCCTTTTCGTTCTACTTTAACCCTTTTTTTTTTTTAATATGTCTTTTTAATCCAAATATGAAAAGCCAAACCGTTAGCCTGATGAGCTGTATGTCCAGATGATTCTATAAGCAGTGCTTTAACTTTTGCCAAAACCGCCTAAGCAATTGCCGTGGGGCCTGGGGATGAAAGAGGGCCACAGTAGGGCTGCTCTTGAAGATATTAAATATAGGCTGTTGCTCCACAACTTGCCCCTGTCTTCTACAGATTTCATGAACATAGTGGGAGGGAGAGCAGGGTCTGCAGCCTGAATATTTATGGAACTTCAGCCAAACCCTGGTGAGGTATACCCAGAAGGTGGGGGGAAGCCCATAAATAGCCTGAAGCCTGAGAAGCAGGGGCTTGCAGAATGTGTGTGTAGGGCAGTGTTTCTGAGTCTAGCCTGCAGGAGGAGACCTCTTGAGGGGCTTTTCCTTCCTGGGCAGAAGCTGGGGAAGGAAGCCAGCCTCAAGATAAAGAGGTCCCAGCTAAATTAAGGTGGGTGGCTTATTCGCAAAGTCAACCCAAGAATCCCGAGGGTCAGGAGAGAGCTCACAGGATAGAGCCTAGAGGAAGCTGTGGGAGAGATCTGAAGTTTTCCAGGGGTGGTGTGAGTCTACATCTCCACCACTAGGAAGAAACTGAAGGGATATCGGCATTTGGCAGGAGGCAACAGACGATCCTTGTGTCTGAGTACAAGACCCCAGTGCTGCAAGGGTAACAGTGAGGTACTTGGTCCCAGGCAGCTGGAGAATCTATGGGACTTGCTGGAAAAATGCAGCTGAAAGCTGTGCAGTATCACCAAGCAGTTGTGAAATACAGCCAGGCGTTGTACAATGCAGCCAACTTTGTGCCAGACCTTCAAGAGTTGGGAAGAGCAGCCAAAAGTTTTGCAGTCTTTAAGTTGCTAAAGTTCCTCAAAAAGAAACCCCTCGACTTATTTCTGAGGCAGATAAAGAATGCTTAAAATGCTATGTGCCTGGCTGGGGGAATTAGGCCCAAATTCACTAGTGGCTCTTAAAGGGGTGTGCTACATTGAAAATCTGTGTGCATGTGAAGATAACTCAGATCCAGTATTGTATCATTAAAATGTATGTGAACCCTAACAATGAACTTCTCTTGTATGGTTTCTTTTGGTCTGCTAAATATACTGTAGCGCCCACCCCTGAAGGGGGCGCTGGGAATATGCCCAGGTCTCCCTTGCTAGTACAGAGGCTGCCTGCCACAGACACAGCTACATTCACACCAACAATTCAGGGTCAGTCTAGAGGATGTATTTTTTTTTAGAATTCATTGCTTAACCATTTCCCAACCGGTACATGCCGATGTACGTCGGCAGAATGGCACAGGCAGGCAAATGGGCAAACTAGGAGATGCCATTGTAAACAGCATCTCCCAGTTCTGCCTAGCAACAAGTGACGCTGATCTCTGCTCCATGTGATTGGAGCAGAGATCAGTGTTCACTAAAAGAAAGCCCAGCCCCCAACAGTTAGTAACACGCCCCTAGGAACACTTAACCCCTACACTGCCACCCACTGGTTAACCTCCTTCACTGCCAGTGTCATTTACACAGGAATCACTGCATTTGTATAGCAGTGATTGCTGTATAAATGACAATGGTCCCAAAAATGTGTAAAAAATGTCCGATGTGTCCGCCATAATGTCGTAGTCACAATAAAAATCACTGATCGCCGCCATTACTAGTAAAAAAAACATATTAATAAAAATGCCATAAAACTATCCCCTATTTTGTAAACGTTATAACTTTTGCGCAAACCAATCAATAATCGCTTATTGTGATTTTTTTTTAACCAAAAATATGTAAAAGAATACGTATCGGCCTAAACTGAGGGGAAATTTTTTTTTTGTTATATATTTTTGGGGGATATTTATTATAACAAAAAGTAAAAAATAATGTGTTTTTTTCAAAATTGTCGCTCTATTTTTGTTTATAGTGCAAAAAATCAACGGCAGAGGTGATCAAATACCACCAAAAGAAAGCTCTATTTGTGGGAAAAAAAGGACGCCAATTTTGTTTGGGAGCCACGTCGCACGACCGCGCAATTGTCAGTTAAAGCGACGCAGTGCCGAATCGCAAAAAGTAGTCTGGTCTTAAGCTAGCAAAATGGTCCGGGGCTGAAGTGGTTAATAACTTGAACAGAAGAGGCGTTTAGGGTCACAGGATACTCCAAACGATAGTAGAGACAAGGAGGGCAGCTATTTATTTCTATTCTCTAAGCAGCTTTTCCTGGAGGTAGCAGGGAATGGCCAGGACTCTATAAGAGCAGTCCCAGTCCTTATAGCATACTCTGGGACTTAGTTCTCCTCTACACTTGCACACCCAAGGGTCCACAGCAAGGTCTTTATTCACAATGTCAAGGGACCTGTCTGCTGCCCAGCATCCACAGGTAGATCTTCAGTGCGGGAAATAAAAAAACCTTCTCCAGACCAAGTCTTCAGGATGATCCCACCCAGCAAATACTCATTTAGCACTTTTCTCCAGGCCCTCAACCCAGCTGAGGCCCAGGTGGCAGTTTATTGCCTCATTAGATATCCCCCAGGGGAAGCAGCCCCAGAGGAACTGCAACACTCTCTGAAGAGTAGAGAACACACTGGCAAGGCCTCCCAAACCTTCATCACCTCCCCAGCCACCTTCTGGATGCCTCCTTCCAGGGATTGGCTGGGGCATGATAAATATTCATACTGGTTATTTGAGTCTCTCTGTCCTAAATTCTGGAAACTTCTTCCAACACCCAGCTTAGGAAACCCTAAGAAGGACAAAAATTGCTGCTTCAGTGACTGTAGTGAAACAAAATAATAGATTTAGCCTAGCAGCCTAATAGAGGAGGGCACTACAATACCACTGAAGGTGCTTTGTTCAATAAGTGCAAAAACTATACCTGTTCGTTTTGCCCAAAATCTATTTGTGCTCTCTGCCTGTGCACAAGGAGAGGCTATGGAGATGAGGAAGAGGGCCAAGGGGATGAAAAAAGGTCAGTTTTCTTTGTAATCTGTTAGAAATGAAGTAGGCAGGGCTGACACCAAGAGCTTAGGAATTCAAAGCTATGTTGTTATGGAACATCATCAGATATTTTTTCATATTTAACAGCTTGCCTACAGGGTACTTTTACCCCCTTCCTGCCCAAGCCAATTTCCAGCACTGTCACACTTTAAATAACAATTACGGTCATGCAACACTGTGCCCATATGACATTTTTAGCATTTTTTGAAACAAATAGGGGTTTCTTTTGGTGGGTTTTAATCACCACTGTTTTTTTTACTCTTTGCTAAACAAACGAATAAAGGCCGAAAGTTTTGAAAAAGAAAAATGATAATTTTTCAGTTTGTTATAAAATTTTGCAAACAGGTAATTTTTCTTCTTCACTGATGTGTGTTGATGAGGCTGCACTAATGGGCACTGATGAGTGACACTGATGAGGTGGGAATGGTGGGCACTGATGAGAAGGCACTGATGAGGCTGCACTGATGGGCTCTGATAGGCAGCACTGAAGGACACTGATAGGTGGCACTGATAGGTGACATTAATGAGGCACTGATGGGCACTAATAGGTGGCACTGATGGGTGGCACTGATGGGCTCTGATAGGCAGCACTAAAGGACACTGATAGGTGGCACTGATGGGCACTGATAGGCGGCACTGAAGGGCACTGATAGGTGACATTGATGAGGAGGCACTGATGGGCACTGATTGGCAGCAGTGGTGGGCACTGTTTGGACTGCACTGATTATCAGTGCTGATGTCACTTTAACACAAGCCGGTTATCGGCTCTCCTTACACTGTCAGCATGAGGAAAGAAAAGCCGATAACCGGCTTGTGTTAAAGGGACATCTGCACTGATAATCAGTGCAGTCCAAACAGTGCCCACCACTGCTGCCAATCAGTGCTCAGAAGTGCTGCCAATCAGTGCCCATCAGTGCCTCCCATTGGTGGGAAGGGGTTAAAGAAATTATACATGGGGGAAATGTACATGAATTCTAAAAATGTACTATATATGTATTTTTTTCTTTTGCCTTGGTGTTGGAAAGGTTGCAGTTGACAGCGAACACCTGCAGGGGGTCCTGTGATGCAGAAGCTCTATTTTCTTTTATTGGGATTTTATGTGATTGACAAACACAAAGTGGCACATAATTGTGAAGTGGAAGGAAAATGATGAATGGTTTTCCAAATTTATTGCAAATATGTGAAAAGTGTGGTGTACATTTGTATGGCGCCCTCCTGAGTCAATACTTTGTAGAACCGCCTTTCACTGCAATTACAGCTGCAAGTCTTTTTGGGGATGTCTCTACCAGCTTTGCACATCTAGAAAGGGAAATGTTTGCCCATTCTTCTTTGCAAAATAGCTCAAGCTCTGTCAGATTGAATGGAGAGCGTCTGTGAACAGCAATTTTCAAGGCTTGCCACAGATTCTCAATTGGATTTAGGTCTGGACTTTGACTGGGCCATTCTAACACATGAATATGCTTTGATATAAATATTCCATTGTAGCTCTGGCTGTATTTTTAGGGTTGTTGTCCTGCTTGAAGGTGAACCTCCGCCTGGCTCCATCCATCTTCCCATCAACTCTGACCAGCTTCCCTGTCCCTGTTAAAGAAAAGCATCCCCACAACATGATGCTGCCACCACCATTTTTCACGGTGGGGATGGTGTGTTCAGTGTTAGCCATGTGCACTGTTAGTTTTTTGCCACACATAGCGTTTTTCTTTTAGGCCAAAAAGTTCAATTTGGGTCTCATCTGACCAGAGCACCTTCTTCCACATGTTTGCTGTGTCCCCCATATGGCTTCTGACAAACTATAAACGGGACTTCTTATGGCTTTCTTTTAACAATGACTTTCTTCTTGTCACTCTTCCATAAAGGTCAGATTTGTGGAGAGCACGACTAATAGTTGTCCTGTGGACAGATTCTCCCACCTGAGCTGTGGATCTCTGCAGCTCCTCCAGAGTTTTCATGGGTCTCTTGGCTGCTTCTCTGATGAATGTCCTCCTTGCCCGGCCGGTCAGTTTAGGTGGGCGGCCATGTCTTGGTAGGTTTGGCAGTTGTGCCATACTCTTTCCATTTTCAGATGATGGATTGAACAGAGCTCTGTGAGATGGTCAAAACTTGGGATATTTTTTTATAACCTAACCCTGCTTTATACTTCTCCACAACTTTATCCTGGAGCCTGTCTGGTGTGTTCCTTGGCCTTCTTGATGCTGTTTGTTCACTAAGGTTCCATAGCTCCCAACTGTCCCTGATTTCGAGGGACTATCCCTGATTTGGAGCAATGTCCCTCTGTCCCTCATTCCTCCTCATTTGTCCCTCATTTTGGTCTGATCTATATAGATGTATAAAAACATGCACTTTTTGTCTATTAAAAAGTGTTTTCCAGCGCTAAACCTTTCATCTGATTTCTAAACTGCTGCATTTGTAAATTCTAAAAGCCAATATAAAGGAAGAGTTGTGGTAAAAAAGCTTTTTTGGGTTGACCCAATCTTTTTTTTTTTTTACAATTCTCCTTTACGGGGGCGTGGCAAGGGGTGTGTCCTATGCCTGCATACTTTTGCTGATAGGTGTCCCTCATTCCCATTTCTAAAAGTTGGGGGGTATAATGTTCTCTAACAAACCTCTGATGGCTTCACAGAACAGTTCTATTTATACTGAGATTAAATTACACAAAGGTGGACTCTATTTACTAATTAGGTGACTTCTGAAGGAAATTGGTTCCACTAGATTTTAGCTAGGGGTATCAGAGTAAAGGGGGCTGAATACAAATGTACGAAACACTTTTCACATATTTATTTGTAAAACATTTTGAAAACCATTTATAATTTTCCCTCCACTTCATAATTATGTGCCACTTTGTGTTGGTCTATCACAAAAAATCACAATAAAATACATTTACGTTTTTGGTTGCAACATGACAAAATTTGGAAAACGTCAAGGGGTATGAATACTTTTTCAAGGCACTGTACTTTAGCTCTTCTAATGATCATGGTTTTATGATAAGGGTGTCACATGACATGATTTGTCCCTTGTACTTTAGCTCTTCTAATGATCATGGTTTTATGATAAGGGTGTCACATGACATGATTTGGCATTCGTCTGATATTTAGGCGCACCCGTGCTTGCTGACATTCGATTGCTGTAGGTCTGCACCCATAAATGTTCCTGAAATGTCTTTGGCAATCTGCAGCCATGCTGTATGCCAAAGCTGTTTGTATTTTTCGGGAGAAGTTGTGAGACAGGATGTTACAACAGTCTGGCGTGTCACTGCGACCAGCCAAGTGTGTCCACAAATTATCCCGCTCACTGCCTAGACAAAACACTGCGTAGATCCAAGGCTGGAATACTCAGGAAGGACTGGCTCACTGCATCCTAGCACAGATAGAAGGGGTGTACCCACCTGGTACAGTCCCATTTATACTGGCAATTTCATGCGGGTAATGTATGTGCAGGGCCGTCTTTATTATTGATTGGACCCCAGGCAAACATTTTCTTGGGCCCCCCTCTTCCATGAAATTTCACTCTCCACATGCTCTGAGACATACAATAAATAGCACCTAGACTCAAAATCAGTTTACTGAATCAGATGAAGCTAGCGATTGCGATTGGTTGCCAGAGGTTACAGTGTATCATTATGGCTCACTGTTTATTTTCTAGAGGTTACAGCACATGGCTTCTGCTTGTTGATTGGTTGCTAGAGATTACTGTATATCAATACTGCTCACTTATTGTTTGTTAGAGGTTACTGGACATCAATACCACTCACTAATTGGTTGCTAGAGGTTACAGCACACATTATGGCTCACTGTTTATTTTCTAGAGGTTACAGCACATGACTACTGCTTGTTGATTGGTTGCTAAAGATTACTGTATATCAATACTGCTCACTTATTGATTGTTAGAGGTTACTGGACATCTATACCACTCACTAATTGGTTGCTAGAGGTTACTGCACATGATTACTCCTCACTGATTGGTTCCTAGAGGTTACTGCATAGCCTTACCGCGCAATGACTGTTGGCACATGCACCAAAATTCAGGGTGCTGTGGCACCACGTTATTTTGAAAGAAGGGTTTCATCTCCAATTTGCTTACCTTTGCAGAACAGGCTGATGTTCGGCTTAATGACTATAGTTGTCGGCAGGACTTTCAAGCATGCCCCTTTACCTCCCCAGTGGGCAGCATTCAGCAGAAGTGATGGTAGATACGACCTCAGGGGGACATGATATACATATTAATGTTGCCTCTATTTACATATCAATGCCTTGGTCCACGACTATTTACATATGAATGCAGGTTATTTACATGTAAACACAGGGTCTGCAAGTGAGTCATGTGTACATGGCAAAAGGGCAGAGCTGGGCAGCAGCAACAGAACTTTACACTGAGATATTGGGACATAGCACGGGACTAAAACTTCAAGGGGTAAGGGAATTTAAACTGGGATAGTTGGCAAGTATGAAGCAGCTGCTTTGAGCCCCACAACAATGACAGGGCCCAGGTCAGGACATGGTAAAAGGGCAGAGCTGGGCAGCAGCAACAGAACTTTACACTGAGATATTGGGACACAGCACGGGACTAAAACTTCAAGGGATAAGGGAATTTAAACTGGGATAGTTGGCAAGTATGAAGCAGCTGCTTTGGGCCCCACAACAATGATGGGGCCCAGGGCAACTGCCCCTTTTGCCCAGCCTTAAAAACGGTCCCATGTATTTGTTTGTAAAAAAATGATTTTCTGTTTCAATATGTTTATTGAGTTTTTGGATAAGCAAGAGATTCATAAACAAGCTCGTTGATCACCCGCGCAGGGGCTAGAAATGTGTAAAAAGGACCAATGATCAATATTGTTTACCAAAAAATTAATACTGCATAAAATGCAATATCCCCACAACCGTTGCCGAAGGGGTGGCTCTTCTCCAGCAACACCCCTCCATAGGAGGCGACGACAGGAACCAGGATAGTGAGAAACCAGAAAGAAAGCGAGAAGAGCAGAAAGGCAGAGAGAGGGTCATAGATAGGAAAGGGGGGAAAGGGAGAACTTGGACTCGGGTGCCCCGCAGAAGAGAATCAGACAAGGCACAAACAGGATGTTTGAAGTGTGGGGAACTCATAAGGTAAAAAAATGATTTTCAATAAAATGATTTTTATTAAAAAAATATATTAACCACTTTCAGACCGGACCAATTTGCTGGTCAAAGACCAGACCACTTTTTGCGATTCGGCACTGCGTCGCTTTAACTGACAATTGCGCAGTCGTGCGACGTGGCTCCCAAACAAAATTAACGTCCTTTTTTTCCCACAAATAGAGCTTTCTTTTGGTGGTATTTGATCACCCCTGCGGTTTTTATTTTTTGCGCTATAAACAAAAATAGAGCGATAATTGTGAAAAAAACGCATTATTTTTTACTTTTTGTAATAATAAATATCCCCCAAAAATATATAAAAAAACATTTTTTTCCCTCAGTTTAGGCCGATACGTATTCTTCTACATATTTTTGGTAAAAAAAATCGCAATAAGCGATTATTGATTGGTTTGCGCAAAAGTTATAGCGTTTACAAAATAGGGATAGTTTTATAGCATTTTTATTAATAATTTTTTATTATTTTTTTTTTTACTAGTAATGGCGACGATCTGCGATTTTTATTGTGACTGCGACATTGTGGGGGACCCATCGGACATTTTTGACACATTTTTGGGACCATTGTCATTTATACAGTAATCACTGCTATATAAATGCAGTGATTCCTGTGTAAATGACACTGGCAGTGAAAGGGTTAACCAGTGGGTGGCAGTGTAGGGGTTAAGTGTTCCTAGGGGTGTGTTACTAACTGTGGGGGGGTTGGGCTTTCATTTAGTGTACACTGATCTCTGCTCCAATCACATGGAGCAGAGATCAGCGTCACTAGTTGCTAGGCAGAATGGAAAAATGTTGTTTATACAGCATTTCCTCCATTCGGCCGCTCCGTGAGACGATCGCGGGGATGCCCGCGGCGATCGAGTCCGCGGGTCCCGCGACCGGACTCACGGGGGTCCCGACCAGCGCGGGAGCGCGCCGCCGGCGGCGCCCTCCCGATGGCACGGCGGCAACGAATATTGGACGTACATGTACGCCAATATGCCTGCCCGTGCCATTCTGTCGACGTACATCGTCGTGCGCTGGTCGGGAAGTGGTTAAAAAGGCAAAAACAAAAAGGACCATGTCAACATTTTAAAATGTCTAATAAAAATTCATACCATGATTATTTCTATATTTATATGTTTTCACTATCCAGGATCACCCCGTCAAGGTGTTCGCCGACTTATCCCCTTATACTATCCAGAGGCGATGCTCCCTCAGACCACTACTGTTTGTCTTATCTCAGAAGTCTATCAAATTTCAGTGAGCTTTTCGCTTTAAGCTAAGCTTTACTTTCCACATCAAGACGCATGGCTTCTCTACTATTTAGGACGGTGAATGTCTTCTTCTACAGTTGGGCCTCATCTCCCAGGACCCCTCATCTACGTCTGCACCTTCTTCTTCCTACAAGACCCCGGGGACCTCCAAGTGACCTCCTCCAATGAGCCCTATTGCTCCTTTATGGCAAAGGTAGCACACCAAGCGATCCAAAGATGCTCAGCCACTTTTCCCAGATAATGAAGTGTTTGCACTTTGAAAACAATGAAGAATTTGCTGAAACTACTCATCCAGCACCAAAACTCAAGACGATTTGGGAAGTACCGGTATATCAAATGATTCAGAAGAATTTCCAATGGAGCTATGTGCCAGATAGAGACATCAGCATAGGTGAAAGTCTAATGGCCTACAAGGGAAGGCTCAGCTGGATACAATATATGGCATCAAAGAGAGCACAATTTGGCATAAAATCCTTCATGCTATGTGAACCAACATTTGGAATTCTGTCCTATACACTGGGAAAGGAACCAAATTAAACCCAAAATACAGTAATTATGGAATGGCAACATCTTCTGTTCTTTCACTGATTGAGCCATTGCTAAATCAGGGTTATTGTGTAACTACAGACAACATTTGCACATCTCCAGAACTTTATCAGTTCCTTCTGCAGAACAAAACGGATGCCTATGGAAAATTTAGGGCTAACCGGCGTGACATGCCACCAATCTTTGGCAATAAGAAACTCAAGACAGGAGAACTGGTTGCCTGGCAGAAAAGCAAAATGATGGCACTGCAATGGTGTGACAAAAAAAGATGTGTGCCTAATGAGTACAATCCATAATACCTGCACTGTCATGGTACACACAAAAGGTGGGAAAGACATCATGAAGCCTCAGGTAGTGATAAGCCTCGTACACACGATCAGATTGTTGGCCAACAAAACTGTGGCAATTTGTCCGAAGGGCGTTGGCCCAAACTGGTCTTGCATACACACAGCCACCAGGGGCAGACTGACCATTCGGCCACTCAGGCACTGCCCGAGGGCCCCAGGCCACTAGGGGGCCCCATCAGGGTTGCCAGCCTCAGTAAAACCAGGGACAGTATGTAAGAATCTGTTTTTTCTTTTATATCTGTCTCTGAAATGTCCCTTACCAACATCTTTTTGGTCTAAAAATCCTGAGATTATAGCTGCCCCACCTCTCCAGTACCTTCTCAGCCAATAGAACCATGTCTGTGTATACTGTGTGATTGTATACTTTGTGGCCCCATAATTTCTGATTGCCTGGGGGCCCCATAATCTCCTATTGCCCGGGGGCCCCATGAGTTGTCAGTCCGCCCCTGACAGCCACACAATTGTTGGCCAACAATTCCGAATGTAGTGACGTACTAGACGTACTACATGGTTTTTCAGCTCTTTAGCGCCACCTTAAAAGGGCTCCTTCTGCTAATTTCGTGTTAGTAGAAGTTTTGTTTCGTACTTTTCTTTACACTTTTTTCATTAAGCACTTTTCAGTTCGCGCTTTTAATTTTGCGCGTTTGTTTCTGAACACCTGTCCGTCAACCAGACATGTTGCGGAATCAGAGGAGATAACGTGTTATTTATTATTGGCCTTGGAGTTATTGCTTTGACATTTTTTGTTGGTTGAATAATGATTTGATTTGGTATATTTTCTCTAATTTTGGATGCATAGAATGCACTTTTTGGTTAAGTTCTATTGGCAGATATCATGTCTAATTTTATTTGTTTTCCATCGGAAAGTCCCATTGTGTTTCCGCGGCTTTAGACTACAACAACACCATGGGAGGTGTTGACAGAGCTGACGAGGCAATGACATTTTATCCAGCAATGGGAAAACAAAAAAAGTATTATAAGAAGATCTTCAGGCATCTTCTTGAGCAATGCTTGTGGAATGCCTACATTCTGCAAAAAAAAAAGAAAAAAAAAAAGAGTGGCAAGCCCGTGGTTCATGCTGACTTTGTTTGGAAAGTTGCCGAACTGATCTTTCTGAACCACCAAACGCCAGCGGCTGTGAATAGAGCTGGACGTCGTGCTGCTGGCGTTGTCAACCCGGAATACCGGACTGGTCATCACTTCATGGACTATATCCCCCCAACTGAAAAAAAAGTCAGCACCCACAAAGGATGTGCGTGGTTTGTTGCTCAAAGCGTGATGACAGTGGAAAGAAGATCCGAAAGGAAACCAGGTTTCATTGTCCTGATATGGGACATCGGACATCGGACTTTGTGCAGTCCCATGTTTCAAAATGTATCATACCCGGGATGTTTACTGAAGCAATATGACTAGTAATATTGTACCCTTGTTTGGACTAAAAAATTTCAGTGTTTTTGATTTGATTCTATGATTGACCAAAATGTATTGAATAAAATGTATTATTATTATTATATTATTATTTGTTATTATTTATTATATTATAATTTATGATTTTATGTTGCAAATGTTATCATACCCGGGATGTCTACTAGACTCTGGTTTGGACAGATTTAAGTGAGTTATTCCTAAGCCCTTGTACACACGGTCGGACATTCCGACAACAAAATCCGTCTGATTTTTTCCGACGGATTTTGTCCGAAACTGGTGTTGCATTCGTTCGGAACGTGATGACGTTTGTTCATTACGACGGAACTACGTTCGCGCTAGTAGCCAATAGCTTTGGTCTCCTAATTTGATCTGAGCATGCGTGGCACTTTGTCCGATCGGAATTCTCTACAAACGATCATACAAGGTCCGATCGGATCATGTTGTGGGCAAATTTTATATCCAGCTCTCAAACTTTGTTGGTCGGACATTCCAACGGAAAAAGTCCGATGGAGACCACACACGGGCGGATTATCCGACAACACGGTCCGATCGGACATTTTCCGTCGGAATTTCTGACCGTGTGTGCAAGGGCTTAGAATTACAGGCCTACAATATAAAAACGCCAAATTTCCATGCAAAGCCATTGTACCGCTTTCAGCATCAAAAATCTGACATAATCATACCGCCAGGGAGGTTAATTCGCAAAATTCGGCTGGAGCGTCACTCTGATGACTTATCTCAGCCCCACCAAACCTATCCTTCTAACGCATAATATTTCCCCTGATCTAAATTCCGTTGCTAACACCGGACCGTCCGGGCTTATTCCTTATCTGCAGCCAGATGGAGGCGGTAGATGGGGGTTAGGTTTCTTCGTTGCATGATGTATGGAACAAGTTTCCGCCGGGTTCAGTGGTGGGATTTAGTCGGCAAGACGCCAGTCAGTGTAAATGAAAGATAAGTCTCTTGGACAGGGAACAAAGCTAGATTGTTGGCAGCCAGGCAGCAAGGGAGAGCTTTGGAAAAAAAAAATCGGGAGGGTGCAGCTTCGTGGAGCGCCCCATACAAAGTCACACGTAACAAGATCAGAGCCAATGAGGAGGCTGTATTACTGCCTTGGACTGAGCCTGCTAAATCCATATGTAGAGGGGATATTACTGACTCCGTATTAGGGAGATAAGGAGAAAGATGTGGAGAAGGAAAGTGAGTGTGAAATGAGGAAAGCGAGGAAGAGTGAAAAGCGCCAGACTTTGCCAACATTAGAGCAAAGCTGAATGACGGTGACAACCCTTCGTCTGATGATGGAACACAGAGTGGGGAGAAAAGTCATTTAATCAGCAGAGAATGACCAAGAAAGAAAGTCTGTGTGGAATGTAAAGATAGAGAGCCGACTGACAGCCCGCCGGCTGCTTAGAGATGAATCCCAGGTATGGCAATTCTTACATAGTTCCATTGGACCCAGCTAGGATCAATGTAATATGTATATACCATACCTGTGGGGTCCCTCTAGAACTGGGGTCTCCAAACTTTCTAAAACAAAGGGCCAGTTTACTGTCCTTCAGACTTTAGGGAGACCAGACTGTGGCCATTGGGTAAACAACGCCTCAAGTCTGGTAGCCAGTGGAAGTAAAAAAATGACATGACGCCCGGGGGAAGTATAGTGCACCATATTGGTTATAGTTGAAGGAATGGTGCCCCATCATTGGTGTCAGTGGAAGGAATACTGCCCCATCATTGGTGTGAGTGGGAGGGATAGTGCCCTATCATTGATAATAGTGGAATAAATAGTACCCCATTGTTGGTGTCAGTGGAATAGCACCCCATCATTGGTGTCAGTGGGAGGAATAGTGCCCCATCATTAGTGTCATGAGGAGGAATAGTGCCCCATTATTGGTGCGAGTGGGAGGAATAGTACCCCATCATTGGTAATAGTGGAAGGAATAATAACCCTTTTTGGTTTTTAATGGAATAATGCCCCATCATTGGCATTGGTGTCAGTGGGAAGAATAGTTCCCCATCTTTGTAGGTTCAGTGGGTAGAATAGTGTCAGTGGGAGGAATACTGCCCCATCATTGGTGTTAGTGGAAGGAATACTGCCTCATCGTCAGTGTGAGTGGGAGGGATAGCGCCCTATCATTGGTAATAGTGGAAGAAATAGTACCCCATTGTTGGTGTCAGTGGAATAGCACCGTATCATTCGTGTCAGTGGGAGGAGTAGTGCCCCATCATTGGTGTCAGTGAGGAGGAATAGTGCCCCATTATTGGTGTGAGTGGGAGGAATAGTGTCCCATCATTGGTAATAGTGGAAGGAATAATACCCCTTTGTTGGTTTCAGTGGAATAGCGCCCCATCATTGGTGTCAGTGGGAAGAATAGTGCCCCAACTTTGGAGGTTCAGTGGGTAGAATAGTGTCAGTGCGAGGAATACTGCCCCATCATTGGTGTCAGTGGGAGGAATACTGCCCCATCTTTGGTGTCAGTGGGAGGAATACTGCCCCATCATTGGTGTCAGTGGGAGGAATACTGCCCCATCATTGGTGTCAGTGGGAGGAATACTGCCCCATCATTGGTGTCAGTGGGAGGAATACTGCCCCATCATTGGTGTCAGTGGGAGGAATACTGCCCCATCTTTGGGGGTCAGTGGGTGGAATAATGCCCCATTAATAATGTCAGTGGGAGGAATAATACCCCTTTGTTGGTTTCAGTGGACTAGCGCCCCATCATTGGTGTCAGTGGGAAGAATAGTGCCCCATCATTGGTGTCAGTTGGATGAATGGTGCCCCATCACTGGTGTCACTGGGAGGAATAGTGCCCCATCGTTGGTGTCAGTGAGGGGAATAGTGTCAGTAAGAGGAATACTGCCCCATCATTGGTGTCAGTGGGGAGGAATAGTGCCCCATCATTGGTGTCATTGGGAGGAATAGTGCCCCATAATTGGTGTCAGTGGGAGGAATAGTGCCTCGTCTTTGGGGGTCAGTGGGTGGAATAGTGTCACATTAATAATATCAGTGGGAGGAATGGTGCCCCATTGTTGGTGTCAGTGGAAGAAAAGTGTCCCATCCTTGGCATCAGTAGGAGGAATAGTGCCTCATCATTGGTGTCATTGGGAAGAATGATGCATCATATCAGTAAAAGAGAAAGAGCCCTATGGGCCTGATTAATGCAAGCAAAGGGCTGCATCTGGCCCACAGGCCACAGCTTGGAGACCTTTGCTCTAGAAGATAAAAATCACTGTAGTAGACACCACAACTACACAGCTACTCCAATTATCTCCACTAGCTTCTGTGTCCTGTGCCGAGTGGCTGCCCTGCTGCTTACTGAACAGTAGGGGTCACCCGCACACAGCATGGGCACCATTCAGAGAGCACTTAGCATTTTCTCAATGAATGCAAAGTGTTTTCTGATTGGATGAGGTGGAGATTGGGACATCCCTGGTTTGACTTCCCAATTCACCCAATCAAAGAATAATTAGCATTCATTGAGAATGAGAAAGTGTTGGCACTCATGTCAAGCAAGAAAACTCCTGTGTTCACAATCCAGCAAGACAGACCCAGAAGCCATTGGAGATCACTGGAATAGCGGTGCCTACTCATACACTCTTAAAGGTTGATTTACTAAAGACGAACAGACTGTGCACTTTACATGTCCCTCTGATGAGGTCAATTGGCTGCAAGCACCGATCGAGCAAAAGAGAAAATCGACAGTCCCGTTTGGGAAGAAGCGATCATTTAATGAACTCCTCTCGAAAAGGGAATGGCCATACATGGATTGAAATATGTCAGTTTCCTGCTGAATCGTCTGAATTTTTATCCATGTATCGGCAACTTTAGGCCCTGTTCACATCTCGTGATTTGCAAGAGATCGCAGAGATTCTACCCACCCAGCAGGACGTGCAACATGCTTTTTGTCGCCATTATTCTTTAACGGCACCCGACATGCATTGTGATTCGATCGCGGCAAAACACGTTTTAAAAATGAGCCATGCTTGTCGCCCAAAAAAGGAGCATGAGCTTCTTTTCGGGTGGTAAACGCACACAGGGCGGCCCAGGAAAGGGAATGTGCGACACGCAAAACTGCGTGCAAAATCACTCAACTAGAAAGTGCGATTGCAATCTTAGAGAAGCTCCAAATGTTAATTTATAGTGTAGCGCTATATAAAATGAATTTAAACCACTTAGTGATGTGACAATAATATGTAAGTATCAAGATTACATAACATACAAGAGTGCTTGCCCAAACTACCCAACAATTGCATGAATAATAAAATAAATTTTATATAGCGCTACACTATAAATTAACATTTGGAATTTTTTTCACTACTGTATATCCTCGTGATTGTGTTGGCAGCTTTTTTATGTGTAATTTTTGGGGTTAGCGCAGTGTTGATTGTCATTGACAGTTCTTTTGGATAATCTTAGAGAAGCTGAAAGCTGCTGGGGCCAGATGGGGCTGGACGGTGCGCTAAGAGAGAAACACTAACGTTTAAAGCATGATGCGTCCAGGGACCAATGACTGGAAGGCAAACAGTCTGTGTCCTGGACATTCATCCCCGGACGCATTCTACAGGAAAGGTAAGCAGGGGCTGCCTGGCAATCTTTGGCCCAGGGGAGCAAGTACAACCCAGAGACCCATGGTGCAGAGATTCGGTCTTCATCCCGCTCTCCTTCTTCCCTGCCGCCTCCTGACCCCACCCCAGGCTGAAGCTCTGCTCCAGGTACTCTCTGCCCACCGGGCGGGTGGGGCTGGGGAGTGCTTGCTGCACTGACTCCAGGTTCCTGAACTGGCCAGCAGGGGCGGCCGGGGGCTGCAGGGGGGAGCCAGGGTGCCTCGGTCGGAGCTGGCCAGGGGAGGAGAGCCTCCGGTGGGGCACGGCCTCTGCTCGGACACAGCGTACACCGTTCATGCCGGCCCTCTGCTCTTCTCATCAGGGCCACCTGTAAAATTGAGTGGACCCTGTGCAAAAATCTTCTTGGGCCCCCCTCCATCATTACACAAGACATCCTCCCCCATACTGCCCCCTTCATTACACAGGAGATCTCCTCCATACTATCCTCATCATTACACAAGACCTCTCCCCCCTACTACCCCATTATTACACAGGACCCCTCCCATATACTATCCCCATCATTACACAGGACCCCTTTCTGTCCCTCCACAGACCCCTGCATTGCCCCCCAGCAGTCTTACCTTTATAGTGTCCAGAGGATATCAAACCAACACCAGGCACACCCTGCCCAAAGTTCTACAGCAGGCTGATGGTCTGCGACTTGGACAAGGTGAGGGAGAGGGGTCAGTGTGATTGTGCCTGGGATGACAGGCGCTCCCCCCTGAACAAGGTTTACCCTATCAAGCTGACCAATCACGGCACCGGATGCAGACATAACACCCAACCAATCACCAGTGCCTCGAACATTCAATTCCACCCTCATCTCCTGAGTGATAGCCAAATCCACTTATAAACTATATGCAGGCAACACAAGCTCAAGGAGCAGCTGCTTTGGGCTCTACAACAATGACCAGGCCCGGGGCAGCAGCCCCTTTTGCCCCATGTTAAAGCCAGCCCTGGTCCTCACCCCGCACTCGGTAGGGCACCGGCTAGGACTTTTTACATCTCTTCACCAGGAAACCTTTAGGCAGGTCTGCAGCGGAAGCGGTGTTGCCTTTTTAATGGGGTATCAGAGCGACCCAGGGGGGGCAACTACCCCTTAGCATAGTCCACCCCTGAACTTAGGTACCCACCGTCCAGCCTCGTCCAAGCAAAGCAGCTTTCAGCATCTAAAGCTAGGTTTAGACATGTGGAAATATTACCGCACCTCAGAAAAGCAATCCACGGTCAGCTGTCAGCCTCTCCTGGACTGCACAGGTTGCAGGAAGTGTGCCTGTACCTTCCACCGGCACCTAAACGCTGGGATCTTATGCACCGGGGCTAAACACCCAGTTTGCATGGGGGGGGGAGGGGGGAGAGTAGCTGACGTGACTGCATATTTTTCTGCTACAATGTAACCACAATGTAACCGTGTCGTCACTCTGTATCCTGATCTCCCATCACATGGAGTGGCTTTGTCTGTTAATAGAATGGGAGAGCCCGATGCCGCGGCCATCTGATCTGTAAAGGAAACGTTGTGATAAGACGTATAATCCGCATCTGCCACAATGTTATAAAGAACCGAGTAAACATTACATAAACAGATTCGTCATTAGCATGCTGATGAATACAGAAGAAGCACGGGTTAATTAGGTCAATGTGACTAAAAGATTTGCGGAAAAGAGGCAAATGGCGACACGCTGGGACAATTCCATTGAGAGCGGAGAGACGGCGGTTTGGGAAACGATTTCTTCCTCCGATCACCCGCTGCTTTATCTACTGATTGCGCTGCCTGTTGGAGCGAGCTCGTCTGCTGGACTAATTTATGTCAATGGACAAACATCTATGAACTCCATCCGCCAAATTAATGACGGGAAGGGGGGGGGGGTTATGCTGTTATGTTTGTTGCTACTTCCTTGTTAATGCTTGTTGGATGAAGCCTTTGGGCTCTTTTAGACTTGCGGTGCCCTCTGAAGAGTAATCTATTCAGATCGCTTTTCAGAGGGCATTTGGTAGGAAGTGAGGAGGCGTTACATTGCTTCCTAGCCACCTGATTTAACCCTGTAATGCTTGCTGCCCAACCGCACCGCATTGCACGTGGTGGCGGCGTGGGCCTACGGAGTGGACAGGTGCTACCCCCTGTCAAACTCTGCATCCCCACTTAAAAATGCTGTGGCCGTGGCATGTGTACAGCCCAGTCCAGCTGTATTGTGACAGTTCAGGTGGGGGACCAGGAGTCAATAAAACCCTAGCCATCCGAACAGGGGCAGACTGACCATTGGGCCCCTCGGGCACTGCCCGAGGGCCCCATGCCACTAGGGGGCCCCATCAGGGTTGACAGCCTCAGTAAAACCAGGCACAGTATGTAAAAATGTGTGTTTTTTTTTTTTTTTACATCTGTCTCTGAAATATCCCTTACTGACATGCTTTTGGTCTAAAAATCCTGAGATTATAGTTGCCCCACCTCTCCAGTACCTTCTCAGCCAACAGAAACATGTGTGTGTATACTGTATGATTGTATACTGTGTGTGTGTTTGTGTCTACTGTGTGGCCCCATAATCTCTGATTGCCTGGGGGCCCCATAATCTCCTATTGCCCAGGGGCCCCATGAGTTGTCAGTCTGCCCCTGCATCCGAAAGAGTCCTTTGTAAGAGCTGCAAAAATATTCTACAAATATCTGGTTCCACCACTGTGGTATGAGGCACAATGTGACCTCCACCCTCTCCGCTTTCTCAGATGACACAAGAGGATGGGGGAGGAGTCTGGAGCCCTTGCAAGCTTCAGGCCTGGAACACCAGGCAGTACAGTGGCTTAGTGGTTAGCACCCCTGCGTTTCAGAATTGGGGTACTCGGCTCATTTACCTACCAGAATGCTATCTGCATTGAGTTTGCATGTGTGGGTTTCCTCTGGGAACTCCGATCTCCTCCCATGAGGGCCAGGACAAGGGGTGGGCAGGAGGGACAGCTGCCCTGGGCGCAGCATGTACTGTAGGGATGAGGGAGCCGTATGTTCCTTCTACTAAAGAGCTGAAAGGAGTAGTGACAGCAGATCACTACTTCTGTCAGCCCAGCACTTTAAGCAGAAAGGAAAGAGTAAAGAGCCGGGAAGAGGTGCGGGTTGTGCTCTCTCCCCCTCCCCCTTCTAAGCTTGCACATGTGGGGACATTAGATTTTCTTGGGGGGAGGGCCTCAGCCAGCCAATTATTTAACATATATAATGGTGGAGGTTCTTCAGTCAGATTTAAGAAAATTAAGTCAGCATCTAGGCCAGTGATGGCGAACCTTGGCACCCCAGATGTTTTGGAACTACATTTCCCATAATGCTCATGCACTCTGCAGTGTAGCTGAGCATCATGGGAACTGTAGTTTAAAAATATCTGGGGTGCCAAGGTTCGCCATCACTGATCTAGGCGATTCAGGTGGAAGTGGGGAGCGGGTACCTCTTAAAAATAGGTACTTTCTGCCCATCCCAAACAAATTGTTGTCATTACTTGCAGAGGAGGGAGGATTAGGAAGAATGCCATTTCCGGTTTTCTGTGAAGTTCCACTTTAAGTAAATACCTGCTTTAGTCACATATTACGTTTTTTTGTATACAATTTAATGTATTTTGTTACCCAGGGATTCCAGCCCCCCCCCCCCCCCCCCACTGTACCCACCTTTGCAATAAAGTCTGATGGTAGGTTCAAAGACCACAACTGCAGTATTTGCAGACAGGACTTCCAAACCTGCTCCTATTGTTTACCTCCCCTGTTCAGCATTCAACAGAGGTGATGGTGGACAGGACCTCAGGGGGGGGGCGTAATACACATATGAATTCCGCCGCTATGTACATATGAATGCTGACATGATCTGCATGTGGATAATCTGTACACTGCAAACAATAATAGGGCAGGGCTGGACAGCATTAGTGACAGCAATTCGCACTGAGATCTTGGGACACAGCACGGGACACAGACTTCAAGGGACAAGTGAATGTAAACCAGGACTGTCCTGGCAAATCCGGGACCATTGACAAGTGTGCCTATGCGATGACGTCACTCATAGGTTTTACTATGGGGTATCCAATGTCAGCTGTTCCTCCTCTAAACTGAAGACAGAGCTGGGATCCAATCATGTGACCAGACCGGAGCGCCCTCAGAATAGGTATGTATAGACATCTTTCCTTTATAGTTAGTATAGGCTCAGGGCCGGTGCTACCACTAGGCTAACTAGGCAACCGCCTAGGGCGCACTGCTGCCTAGGGACGCCCGCCCACTGGTTTCCCTCCGTGTCTGCTTGCTCTGCAGGCTGCAGCATGTAACTAACTCTCAGGCAGCTGCTCTATCCAACCGGTAGTGTAATTGGAGGCGCAGTGCAGCACTGGAGCCAGTGCTACAGGAAGCAGAGCCAATGCTTCCTGTAAAGCGCCACCTCCCATCACACGGGCAGGGCAAAGGGGGTGGGGTCAGGGCTAACCTTTTCAAAATGCTAGCTTCCTGGCTTCAAGACTTTGAGACTCTGGTGTTGATTTACTGAAGGCAAATAGACTGTGCACTTTGCAGTTGCTCCAGAGATTAGTAAATGAGGTAAAGCGTCACTTTGCAAACAATACCCAATCACATACTAGAAAAATTAAAAAAAAAAAACATTTTTTGCTAGCACGTGATTGGATGATCAAAGTCAGCAGAGCTTCTGTTCATTTACTAAGCTCTGGAGTAACTGCACTTTGCAAAGTGCGCAGTCTATTTGTCTTTAGTAAATCACCCCCTTAAACTTTTATGGAGTTTAGGAGCTTTAGTGTACATGGAGCCTTAGGGGTTGATTTACTAAAGGCAAATAAACTGTGCAGTTGCACTCTGCAAGAGCCGTTGCGCCAGAGCTTAGTAAATGAACAGAAGCTCCGCTGACTTCTATCATCCAATCATGTGCAAGCAAAAAATGCATTTTTTTTTTTTTACATTTTCTTGCATGCGACTTTAGCATATTTAGTAAGCTCTGGAGCAACAGCACTTGCAGAGTGCAACTGCACGGCCTCTTTGCCTTAAGTAAATCAACCCCACTGACTTCAAACAAACATGCAGATAAGCAAGGTCAGAGCACAGCCTAAATCTCAAACTGCTCACTTGACTTTGATTGGGGTTGATTTACTAAAACTGGAGGGTGCAGCTGTGCACGGTAGCCAATCAGCTTCTAACTTCAGCTTGTTCAACTAAGCTTTGGCCAAAAAACCTGGAAGCCGATTGGTTTCTGTGCAGAGCTGCACCAAATTTTGCACTCTCCAGTTTTAGTAAATCGACCCCATAATGACTTATAAAATATGGAAGCTAATGGGATCGGCATGACAGCCAGGAAACTAGTATTTTCAGAAGGCGAGGTCGGCAGTGGCAGCCTTCCTGACATTGCAATCCCATGTCTGTACAATTAAAGCTTTTATGTGTTCGGAGAAATCAGCCTCACACAACACATGAAAACCATTGACCCCGGTGTGGAAATGTTCTCCATAAAACTTTAACCCCGGCACTGCAATGCAGATCACACATGGGGCTGCCGAGTTATCACTAATTAGGACGAATGTATGCAAAGTGCGTATATACGCTGAGCGCTTGTCTAAGGGTTCCCGGGGGAAGGCCAGAGGAAGCCAGCTCTGGACGAGGCTGTCCTTAACAATTTATCTGACATTCTCTTTAAAAATACAAAACAGTTCCTAAGACCGGGCTTAGGGAACGTGTGCTGATCCAACCGTTCAGGGACTGCAGGGCCCATCTTCCCTGGAAGCCAAAAAGCTTGCAAGGCATTCTGGGATTCATCATTGCTTGACAGCAAGAGGGATGCGGGTTGCTTATGCTGCTTTACTCAGTGCTAATCTCTCTTGAAAATGCTAGCTGAGCAATCATTGGCTTTAAAGCTGAACTCCTAAAACCAAAACTTTCATTTAAAGTGATTGTAAAGTCTAATTTTTTTTACCTTTAAAAATAACAAACATGTTATACTTGCCTCCCCTGTTGCAGTGGATTTGCACAGAGCAGCGTGGATCCTCCTCTTCTTGGGTCCTTCTTCTGTGCTCCTGGCCTCTCCCTCCTGTTGGGTGCCCCCACAGCAAGCAGTTTGCTATGGGGGCACCCGAGACAAGTCACAGCTCCCTGTGTCCAGTCAGACATGGAACCCGGACCCAGCTCCACCCCCTCTCTTCCCTGATTGGCTAGCTGACTTTGTCTGGCAGCAGCAGGAGCCAATGGTGCCGCAGCTGTGTCTCAGCCAATCAGGGAGGGAGAATCTCGGACGGCTGAGACACTTGTGGACATCGTTGGACAGAGAGGGACCTCAGGTAAGTATTAGGGGGGGCTGCTGCACACAGAAAGCGTTTTATCTTAATGCTTAGAATGCATTAAGATTTAAAGTGGTTGTAAACCCTTACAAACCACTTTGACCTACAGGTAAGCCTAGATTAAGGCTTACCTGTAGGTCCAAAAAATATCTCCCAAACCTACACGGTTTAGGAGATGTTTACTAAAAGACAGTCACAGCTGTCTACGGCGCATCCGCCATAGACAGCGGTGCGCAGGCGCACTATCGCCGTTAGCAGCATGTCGCTGCTAACGGTGATATGCTGTTAGTGGCGGCTCCCGTGCGCATGTGCGGGAGTGACGTCATCACTGCTTCGGCGCTGTGAGTGGCCGGAGCAGCGATACCCAGAAGAAGATGGAGACTCCGGACTACAGGGGACAGCGGTGATTTCGCTGGCTCCTGTGTCAGGTAAGTGACACATAATGGACTACTATGCAATGCATAGTAGCCCATTATGCTTTACCTTTGCAGGGAGACAAAGAGAAAGTAAACCCATCAGGGTTTAAAAAAAAAAAACCTTCTGACTTTACAATCCCTTTAAATATATTCCTCAATAGAAATCCACTGTGTGTGCTCAAAATGCTATTGAAAAGCCAAATACTGTATTACCATGAAAATGTAGCAGTGACATTACCACTGTGTTGTAGGCTGTGAGAAAGCAGAGCTGTGGGAGGGGCCCCACAGGCTCCACCCACTAAGGCTGCCTGCAGGAAAAACTGCAGGAGGGGGCGGAGACCAGACCAGTCCCCCTGCACAATGACAGAGAGAGCAGCAGTGAGCGGTCTTTATTACAGGAAGCCCCAGCACGGAGGGAAAGGGGTTGATTTACTAAAACTGGAGCGCACAGAATCTGGTGCAGCTGTACATAGTAACCAATCAGCTTCTAACTTCAGCTTGGTCCAATAAGCTTTGACAATAAGACCTGAAAGCTGATTGGTTGCTATGCCTAGCTGCACCAGATTCTGTGAGCTCCAGTTTTAGCAAATCCTCCCCAAAGTCTCAAACTGGACAACTGCACAGATCTGTGTATTTAAAAATTGTATTAGTATTTATTTAAAAATTTGCATAGCAATTTGCCCAGGAAAGTGAATGTACAATCATTCTTGTAAAAAAAAAAAAAAAAGAAGAATATTATTATGATGATATTTTCTGTACTGTACTGTTTTCTGTACTGGGCAAACATTTTTCATTGCCTTATACTGAATATACTGCATTTAGCAAATAGATGGCACTAAAGCCTCATACACACGATAGGACTTTGTACAAACTTTCCCTTGGATTTTTGTACAAAGGGCGTCGGCCCTGAACTTGTATTGCATACACACAGCAGGACTTTTTCAGCCAACTTTCACCAAATCACATGGTTTCTCTGCTCTTTACCGCCACCTTTGGTCATCTTCTGTATTGTTGTCTGATCTTTTGCATTGGTTCTGAGCATGCCTGTTTGTACTTTGTACAAAAGTCCTATGGTTTTCTGTACACACGATCAGACTTTGCTCCATGGGACTTTTGTTGCCAGAAAGTTTGTCCGTTCGCACAGCCAACAAAAGTCCGATGAAAACCAAAAAAGTTTGTCCGATGGAGCGTACACACGGTCGGATGTTGCTCCAAAACAGCTAATTTGCATGTTTGTTGTCAAAAAGTCTGATCGTGTGTATGGGCCTTAGGTATCACAGGAAATTCTTATAATACTTATTGCCATCTAGTGACCACATGTGGTATTTTACTAATATATACAGTTGTGGTCAAAAGTTTGCATACCCCGGCAGAAATTGTGAAATTTTGGCATTAATATTGGAAATATGACTGATCATGCCTTTTTATTTATGGATGGCAATCACACGAACCCACTTATTATCACCTCATTTTTTGGATCATTTTTAAATCATAATAACAGAAATCACCCAAATGGCCCTGATAAAAAGTTTGCATACCCTGGCAGAAATTGTAAAATTGTGGCATAAATATTGAAAATATGACTGATCATGCCAAAAGACTGTCTTTTTATTTATGGCTGCCAATCACATGAAGCCATTTATTATCACATCGTTTCTTGGATCCCTTTTTGAATCATAATAATAACAGAAATCACCCAAATGGCCCTGATAAAAAGTTTACATACCTTGGAATTTTTGGCCTTGGTACAGACACAGAAGGCACACACAGGTTAAAATGGCAATTAAAATGTTAATTTCCCAAATTCTAAATTGCTGCATTTGTAAATTCCAAAAGCCAATATAAAGGAATAGTAGTGGTAAAAAAAAGCACTTGTGGGTTGAATCAATCTTTTATTTTATGTACAATTCTCCTTGAAGGGGGCGTGGCAAGGGGTGTGTCCTATGCCTGCATACTTTTGCTGATAGGTGTCCCTCATTCCCATCTCTAAAAGTTGGGAGGTATGTCTACACTGCTAGACCCCCGAGTCATCTTCTCCCCTATGCTCCGGAGGTCTAAGGCCTGACATCATCAAGACCAATGCAGGGCCTCTACCTCTTACATTGAACGTGAAGATGCTGAGGGACAGTCCACCGCCGGAGCATGAGAGCGCCATCTGCTGGGGGAGTGGAGGATCAGGGAAGTTAAAGTGCTTCTCGTCTCCCTTTGAATAAATGAATAGGTCACCTTTGTAACCCTGATGAAGCCCCACTGCAAGGAGGAATTTTACAATTTCCCGAAATCTGGTTTTAAACAATATAAGGCTGAATGAGTGAAGATTTGTAATATATGTAACCAGTATAAAACAACATAACCTCCGATGTGTGTGCTATACCCTGGCATGATTTTACAAAGAATTCTGCCCATTATTTGGGATAATCCTGTGTAGTGATGTGTGATCCCGGATTAGAAAAGTGAAGATGGGTGCAGAGAGCCGTGTGACAGACGGGCCTGGAGGTGGATGGAGGGGCATATTACATGACATTTCCCGGATTACTGTTCTACGTATTACTAATAGCAATACAAGCCAGTGCAGCCATCATTTGCAATTGCTATAGATAAGAAAGAAGATGTAATAATGAAAGATTGTTTTTTCCCGTATTATTACCAGTAAGTACAGGTGTGCGGCTTGGTGAAATTTTGCAATGAAACTGCAGATTTTGGCAGCAGCAAAAGTCTACCGAGGAGGAAACTTCCAATTCTGCTGGTCCTGCATTGTAAATGGTGCCGGAGATCTTATTATAGGGGGTCACCAATGCCAAGAGTTGGTGAAAGCAGGGATCCGCCACCCGGAGATAATTCCGAAAATCATCCAGATTATTCTCCTGGAGCCCCCACAACAAAGGCATATGACATAATTGGTCACGATTAATAAAGCACCCAATTTTTGGTCCAAGAAATTCTCCTCCTCCTGTTTCTGGACTGGACTTGGTTTAAAGCAATAACTCCAAGGCCAATAATAAATAACACGGTATCTCCTCCGATTCCGCAGGCCGTTCAGAAACGTAATGAAAAGCGCGAAATGAAAAGCACAAAATGAAAAGCGCGAAATGAAAAGCGCGAATCAACACTCACTAAACTTCTACTAAGGCCGCGTACACACGCGCGGACTGTTCGCCCAACCTTGTTCGGCAAACAGTTTCGGCAAACAGTCCGCTCAAAATTTGCATGAGCGGACTTGCCCACACACGAGCGGACTGTTTCAGCGAACTGTTTGCCAAACAGTCCGCTCAACTTTTGAAATGAACGGACTCGCCCACGTAAGGCGGAGGCAAATCCGCCCATTTCGAGCGCGTGTACAGGTAGGCGGGGCCCGCGAAGGAGACGTCGCGGGCTCCGCCGCCTGGAATGGGCTTAAAGGGGAACCCCAACGCCGAAAAAAAACGGCGTGGGGGTTCCCCCAAAGTCCACACCAGACCCTTGTCCGAGCACGCTACCCGGCCGGCCAGGAAAGGGGGGCGAGCGAGCGCGCCCCCCCTCCTGAGCCGTACCAGGCCGCGTGCCCTCAACATGGGGGGGTGCCTTGGGGAAGGGGGGGCCGCGCGGCCCCCCCACCCCAAAGCACCTTGTCCCCATGTTGATGAGGACAAGGGCCTCTTCCCGACAACCCTGGCCGTTGGTTGTCGGGGTCTGCGGGCGGGGGGCTTATCGGAATCCGGGAGCCCCCTTTAAGAAGGGGGCCCCCGGATACCGGCCCCCCACCCTATGTGAATGAGTATGGGGTACAATGTACCCCTACCCATTCACCTGTGAAATAAAGTACAAAAAAAAAACACAACACAGGGAAAAAATATTTTATTGCACAGCTCCGGGGGTCTTCCGTCTTCGGGGGTCTTCTCGCCGGACTCCTCCGCTATCTGTGTGTAGCTCTTTTACTAGCGGAGGAGTCCGGCTTTCTTCCTCCCCGCCGCCGGCCTCTTCTCCCGACTTCGGGGGTCTTGTCCCCCTCTTCGGTTCTTCTGCCGGGCCACCGCGCCTTCTTATAGCTCTTTTGCAGGCGGTGGCCCGGTCTTCTGTCGCCGCTGCCTTCCGTTCTTCTGTCGCCGCCTTCGGTTCTTCTGCCGGGCCACCGCGCCTTCTTGTAGCTCTTTTACAGGCGGTGGCCCGGTCTTCTGTCGCCGCTGTCGTCGCCGCCGCCGCCGCCTTCCGTTCTTGTTCTTCTTCTTGTTCTTCTTCTTCTTCTCCTGCAGATGTTGACTCGACGAGCTCTCCGGCCGGAATGCCAGAGCCGCGCTGTGCGGTCACTTATATAGTGACAATGGGGCGGTGTCACATGGTATATGTCACATGGGTTGGTCACATGGTGACCCCGCCCCCTTACGATGTCATAGTCCCCATGTGACATCAACCCATGTGACCAACCCATGTGACATATACCATGTGACACCGCCCCATTGTCACTATATAAGTGACCGCACAGCGCGGCTCTGGCATTCCGGCCGGAGAGCTCGTCGAGTCAACATCTCCAGGAGAAGAAGAAGAAGAACAAGAAGAAGAACAAGAACGGAAGGCGGCGGCGGCGGCGACGACAGCGGCGACAGAAGACCGGGTCACCGCCTGTAAAAGAGCTACAAGAAGGCGCGGTGGCCCGGCAGAAGAACCGAAGGCGGCGACAGAAGGACGGAAGGCAGCGGCGACAGAAGACCGGGCCACCGCCTGCAAAAGAGCTACAAGAAGGCGCGGTGGCCCGGCAGAAGAACCGAAGAGGGAGACAAGACCCCCGAAGTCGGGAGAAGAGGCCGGCGGCGGGGAGGAAGAAAGCCGGACTCCTCCGCTAGTAAAAGAGCTACACACAGATAGCGGAGGAGTCCGGCGAGAAGACCCCCGAAGACGGAAGACCCCCGGAGCTGTGCAATAAAATATTTTTTCCCTGTGTTGTGTTTTTTTTTGTACTTTATTTCACAGGTGAATGGGTAGGGGTACATTGTACCCCATACTCATTCACATAGGGTGGGGGGCCGGTATCCGGGGGCCCCCTTCTTAAAGGGGGCTCCCGGATTCCGATAAGCCCCCCGCCCGCAGACCCCGACAACCAACGGCCAGGGTTGTCGGGAAGAGGCCCTTGTCCTCATCAACATGGGGACAAGGTGCTTTGGGGTGGGGGGGCCGCGCGGCCCCCCTTCCCCAAGGCACCCCCCCATGTTGAGGGCACGCGGCCTGGTACGGCTCAGGAGGGGGGGCGCGCTCGCTCGCCCCCCTTTCCTGGCCGGCCGGGTAGCGTGCTCGGACAAGGGTCTGGTGTGGACTTTGGGGGAACCCCCACGCCGATTTTTTTCGGCGTTGGGGTTCCCCTTTAAGCCCATTCCAGGCGGCGGAGCCCGCGACGTCTCCTTCGCGGGCCCCGCCTACCTGTACACGCGCTCAAAATGGGTGGACTTTCCGAGCGGGAACAGTTTGCTCATTTCGAAAGTAGCCTACACACGGGCAGACTGTTCGCTCAAACACAGTTTCAGCGGACAGTTTTTCGGAATTTCCGAAAGACTTTGTCCGTCCAACTGTCCGCTGAAACTGTCCGCTGAAAGCCCACACACGGGCGGACTGTCCGCCCAAACACTGTTCAGCGGACAAGGTTGGGCGAACAGTCCGCCCGTGTGTACGCGGCCTAACACAAAATTATCAGAAGGAGCCCAAAGGGCGGTGCTAAAGAGCTGAAAACCCATGTAGTACGCCACTAGGTTCGTGTTTGTTGGCCGACAATTCCTTTGCCGTTTATATGCAAGACAAAATCCAGGCACACACCTTCAGACAAAAGTCTGAGGTTTTGTCTGTGGAAAATCCGATCGTGTGTACGAGGCTTTAGAGTATAAGTAACTATTCAAATCACCCTCAACAAAAAAAAGCATTTAGAGCTCTTTCACACTGAGGCAGGTTTCAAGGTGTTTTAGCACTAGGGTTGAAAACCGCCTCCCATTCATTTCAGTGTGACTTTTCACACTGGGGCGGTGCGCTTGCGGGATATTAGGAAAAGTCCTGCAAGCAGCATCTTTGGGGAGGTTTGGAAGTGCTCTATTGCTTGCTTTAATTCAGCCCCTGGGCCACTATTTCATCCACTGAAACCAGGAATGGGGCATACCCCTCCCCCCCACTTACTGACCCCAGTAAAAGGGTACAATCCCTCCCAATGACACCAATGATGGGGCACAACTCCTCCCAATGATGGGGCACAATTCTTTCAAATGACACCAATGACGGGGCACTATTCCTCCCACTGATCCCAGTAAAATGGCCCAATTCTTCCCAATGACACCAATTATGGGGCACTATTCCTCCCAATGACACCAATTATGGGGCACTATTCCTCTCAATGACACCAATTATGGGGCACTATTCCTTCCACTGATCGCAGTAAAACGGCACAATTCCTCCCAATGATGGGGCATTCTTTTTTCCCACTAGTATCAGGACCTTTTTTACTCCCAGTGGCCACAGTCTGGCCCCTTAAAGTCTGAAGGACAGTAAATCGGCCCTTTGTTTAAAAACTTTGGAGACCCCTGGTCTAGATGATGCTGGGTGTCCTCCATCCAGGAAATAAGGTGGGCGCTATCTCTGACTTTCTACAGCTTCTAATGCACATTGTGAGAAACTCACAGTGTGCAGTGAAAGCAGAATAAGCCATGTCAGCACAGGAGCCGGAGCCGCTACAGCTGGAGCTCAGCAGTAAGTATTGTGTTAAATGTAGATTTTGTTCTCCCTGGTTGCTCTGAGTAGTGTGACTCCTCTCATTCCTGAGGAAATACTAATAATGGCACCCCCCCCCCTTTTCCAACCACTGTAAGTAAATCATCTGTAGACCACCTATTTATCCTTCATGCCAGCGGCCTGTACACCCCCCCCCCCCCCCCCCCATTGCCGGTGCCGATGACTGTCCTCTCAGCCCCCTCTGTGTGAGTAATGCCAGACGCCGGGGGCTGAGTATCAACACACAACATGTTTGTCATGTGCAAATCAATAGAGAGATTGAGGATGTGTGTAAATGAGTGAAGGGGACTGCAGAGAGCTCGGGGGATACAACCTTCTTCCTGCATGTCCTCCTCGCCACCGCTTTAGCGAAACAGCGTCCGGCAAATCCTGGAAAACCAAGAATCCGAGAACCAGAGATCAGACCCGAGCCGCTGGCCATGAAAGAAACTACAAATCCCAGCACACCCTGATGGTCAGTGGCTTGCCGACACTTGCAGCTCTCCTACAACCAGCGTGCACCTTCCAAGAATTAATACGTCTTTCCATGAAAGCGAATCTTGGACTCTTGTCACCCAAGTCAATGCATGTGTGCGGCGGCAAAGTGAGGTAGCTTTAAAGTGTCTGTAAACCCTTACATATACACAGGACAACCAGCAGAAATGTTTGGGCCCCTTACACAGCTTTATGCCTAGCCCCCGGGTCTGAACCCCTTACATGAGAGTTTACCGCCTTGAATTATGGTCCCTAAATCCCCCCCCTACATCAGGGTCCCCAGAGTGCCCCTTCCTTTCATCAGTATTTCCTGAGTCATCCCCTATTTACATAAGAGTCCCAAGAGTCCCCTCTCCTTAAATTAGGGTCCCCAAAGTTCTCCACTTACATCAGGGTCCCCATAATTTCCCCTCCTCCTTTGATCGGTGTCCCCAGAGTCGTCCGCCCCTTACATTAGAGTCCGAAGAGTACCCTTTCTTTAAATCAGGGTCCCCAGAGTTCTCCCCTTACATCAGGGTCCTTAGAATTTCCCCTCCTCCTTTGATCGGTGTCCCTAGAGTCATCCGCCCCTTACATCAGAGTCCAAAGAGTACCCTTTCCTTAAATCAGGGTCTCCAGAGTTCTCCCCTTACATCAGGGTCCCCAGAGTTTCCCCTCCTTAAATCAGGGTCCTCAGAGTTTGCCCTTACCACAGAGACCCCACTTTTGATCCCCAGAGTTTCCTATTACATTAGGATCCCAAAGTCCCCCCTTAAATCAGGGTCCTCAGAGTCCTCTCTCCTTAAATCACAGACCCCACTGGTCCCCCTTACATCGGAGTCCCCCTATCATTAGGATCCCCAAAGTCACCCCCTTGCATCAGGGTCCCCAGAGCCCCACCCCTACATCAGGGTCCCTGAAGCCCCCTTATATTAGGGGCCCCAAAGCCCCCTTTACATCAGGGCCCCCATGGCCCCCTTACATTAGGATCCCTCTTACATACAGTGAGACAATTGAGAATGGATCATGGCCTCTAACAGGAAGTCAGATCACAACAGCACAAAAAGGAGATTTGGAGGAGGCTGGGAGTGATGTGAGCCACCTTCGTACAGTGTAGTGTTTACACTGGAGAGCCCGCCCCCCCCCCTTTACTATTAAAATGGAGGAAGGAGGAACTAATAGATTATATGATTTAAGACCGTGACTCCGTGATACGGTCACGGAGTACACGGTGGCCGCGTGCAAGGCCCACAATTGCCGCATCTTAAAGGGGACGTACCTGTATGCCCTTTTGCCCACCCGTGCCATTCTGCCGATGTATATCGTCGTGCGGCGGTCGGGAAGGGGTTAAAGAGGAGCCACACCTTAAAAAAATTATTAAAAGTCAGCAACTACAAAAACTGCAGATGCTGACTTTTAATAAATGGACACTTAACTGTCCAGGGTGCCCGCGATGTCGGCAGCAGATGACGAGCAATCGCTCGTCTCTCGGCTGCCCCCGCCGCCATCCTATGTCAGGGAATCAGGAAGTGAAGCATTGCGGCTTCACTGCCCGGTTCCCTACTGCACATGCGCGAGTCACGCTACACGTCTTTACTGGTTCCCAGTGTGTTCTGGGAACTGGGTGTTTCGATCATCTGCGGCTAGCTATTCCCGGAAGTGGCTGCAGATACCTGGATTATACAGGTATCTGCACCCCCCTCCCCCCTGAAATTGTGGCACCGGAGGGGGGGGGGGGGATCCGATGAGCGGAAGTTCCACTTTAGGGTGGAACTCCGCTTTAAACGATGCTCAATTGGTACTAAGGGGCCCAAAGTGTGCCAAGAAAATATCCCCCACACCATTACACCCCCACCACCAGCCTGAAGCGTTGATACAAGGCAGGATGGATCCATGCTTTCATGTTGTTTACACCAAATTCTGACCCGACCATCTGAATGTCACAGCTGAAATGGAGACTCATCAGACCAGGCAACGTTTTTTTTAAACTTCAAATTAATCTTAATTTTTTTTGATCTTTAATCTATTGTCCGATTTTGGTGAGCCTGTGCGAATTGTAGCCTCAGTTTCCTGGTGTTGGTGTGATCTTCTTCTGCTGTAGCCCATCTGCTTTAAGGTTTGATGGGTTGTGCGTTCAGAGCTGGTATTCTGCATACCTTGGATGTAATGAGTGATTATTTGAGTTATTGTTGCCTTTCTATCATCTGCAACCAGTCTGCCCATTCTCCTCTGACATTGACAAGGCATTTTCCTCCACACAACTGCCGCTCACTGGATATTTTCTATTTTTCAGACCATTCTCTGAAAACCTGAGAGATGGTTGTGCGTGAAAATCCCAGTAGATCAGCAGTTTTTGAAATACTCAGACCAGCCCAGCTGGCACCAACAACCATGACACATTCAGTCACTTAAATCCAGTTTCTTCCCCATTCTGATGCTTGGTATGAACTTCAGCAAGTTGTCTTCACCACGTCTAGATGCCTGAAATCATTGAGTTGCTGCCATGTGATTGGCTGATTAGCATTTGTGTTACCAAGCAAATTGGACAGGTGTGCCTAATAAAGTGGCCGGTGAGTGTAAATCCAGAATCACTTATTTTTTCATTGCTTTCTAATTGTAACTCCTGGAAACGGGGAGGTATTGGGCAGTCAAGAGTTAAATGAATATTTTCAGAAGGCTGCATGTGCTGCTTCTCAGTAATCAGTATATCCCCTCCAAATAGAACTATGAATAACATGCAATGCATCATATTAATGGAGATCTAGTATGCGGGCCGTACCTGTGTGCATACATAGGGGTGGGCATTGAAGGCCATGAAGGGACTTTCTATATTGCAGGGATTTGCTGGAGTGTCCAATAGCAGTTAACCTTTTCCCAGCTCGCAGGACTGCGCTCAATGCGAACATTCTGATGGTTACGGCTTAAAGGAAACCTGTCATGGGGCTGATATGTAAGAAGCCTTTGTTGATCCCAGCTCTGGGCTTACACCCTTCACTGACCCCCCCCCCCCCCCCCCCCAGCAGTAATTTGTTTTCTTTTTGTTTGTTTGTTTTATTATTTTACTTAAAATGACGCTAAACCTTATGCCCAGTACACACGATCAGAAAATGTTCCGAAAAATACAGATTTCGGATCGATCGTGCGATAATCTGATCGTTCGTACAGAGCTTTCGAGAGCCGATCGGGACAGTTCATCCGATATTATTTGATCGGACATGCACAAATTATATTTTTTTTCGTACAATGCCAGATCGTATGATTTTCGTTTAATCAGTACAGCTGTTGTTTGAAAATGCAATTCAAATGCATCACTTTTTATTCTGTCCTATGAGAATTTCCGTGACTTTAGTAAACTCTTCAGATCCAATATGTATTCTTCTACATATTTTTGGTAAAAAAATAAAAAAAATAAAAAAAAAAACGCAATAAGCATATATATTGATTGGTTTTGCACAAAAGTTATAGCATCTATAAAATAGGGGGTAGATTTATTTCATTTTTATTATTATTTATTTTTTTACTAGCAACTGCGGCGATCTATGATTTTTATCCAGACTGCAATATTGCGGCGGACAAATTGGACACTTTTGACACATATTTGGGACCACTGACAGCTATAAAAATGCACTGATTACTGTATAAATGTCACTGGTAGGGAAGGGGTTAACACTAGGGGGCGATCAAGGGGTTAACTGTGTTCCCTCGGTGTGTTCTAACTGAAGGGTGGATGGGACTTACTAGGGGAAGTGAGAGAGAGAGAGAGAGAGAGAGATCGGTGTTCGTACTTTGTATGAACACACAATCTCTCTCTTCTCCCCTGATAGGACCAGGATTTGTGTGTTTACACACACAGATCCCCGTTCTCGCTCTGTCACGAGCGTTCGTGGGTGCTCCGCATCATCGGCTTCGGTGGCAAACCGCCCGTCTCTAGTGGCCACAATGGTAAGCGGTTTAAGGTAACGTCGGTTTTCCCTGCTGAGCCAACCTGCCGCAGTAAAAATGCGGCAGGTGGTTTAAGTTGAGCATTGCAGACAACTTTTTTTTTTTTTTTTTTTGACATTTAGGCTAGGTTCACATTGCAGCGATGCGGGAACGCCGCAAATCCGCGGCGGGTTCCCGCATCGCATACCTCCCGGCGGCAGTTCACACTGCCCTATGCGAACTGCTGGGAGTGTCAGTGAAAAGTTAATGACACCCCCAGATCAGTTCGCATATCGCAGTGCGATCTGCAAACTCGGACAGGAATCGGATCGCATGGTGTGAACACCCATGCAATCCGATTCTGCTGCGGACCAAAAAAAGGGTGCGAGTTTGGGCCGTGTGCGATGCGAATTCAGCCATACTATCTGTATGGCTGAACTCGCATCGCACAGAGATCAGATGTGATTTGCACTGCAGTGCGGTGTGAATCACATCCGTTCTCATAAACCGCTGCAGTGTGAACCCAGTCTTATGGGGCTCATCTTCCTGTGTGCCCTGGCTAGATACAGAAGTAGAAAAGACCCATAGAAGTCTGTGGGGCTCTACTATGCTGGCACAGGGTGTAAAAAACAGGGAGGCAGCATGTGCCAGATCTCAGAAATATATGTGTAGCACCCTCTACTTAGGTAGGTGCTAGAGGTGAGATTTTTTTCGGTGCAGGTAAATTTAGGCAGGCCTAGCTTTCAGCTAGGCCTGTTTGTTTTGATCTGTGTGGGCTGGGAGTGGCTTAGAGTCGGCTGGTGATGGCATCACTTCTCGGTTACCTCCCTCTGGCTTCTAGGGGATTCTAGAAGAGAGGAGAGGAAGGGAAGTGGAGCTGCCTGGGGTGTTCTAAGGAGCCCTGACCAATCCCCAACCTGGATTGGTAGAGGGCAGGCCTACTTAAATACCAAGGGTCAGCCCAGGAAGTGCAGGAAGTATCCCTTCAAGACTGCTTGAAGGATCTGAACTGGAGCCTCAGAGAGGACAGTACTCCCGGGCAAGTCTTCAGGAGGGAACCACCAGTGCATGTGTGTCCAGGAAGGTCGGTGAGTGACAGGTACAGTCGGAAAAACCGGGGAGGCACGCTGGAGAGGACTGGGAGTGTGCAGTCTGGGATAGGTGCAAAGCCAACAGTAAGGACTGTGATGTCATGGGCAGGTAGCTGCAGGCTGGCAGGGCCTGAAGAGGGATTGCTGGGAGCAGTAGTCCACCATAGCACAGCTAGCACTAGAGACTTCCTATATTCTATATTTTTGCTACACTAAATGGGGCCCACAGTCCCTGCCTACAAATGGCAATTTCTGGGGCCTGACTGAGTTAGTATTGGGCCTAATGTAAACAGTAAAAAAAGTGTAGCGCTAAAAAACACAAAAACATAAGTGCACAAATCAGTGACCAATTTGTCTCACCCTTGTGTATCATATATGATTTAAATGACATGAATTATCCTAATTATCAAAAATTTGTGTTAGATAACTTCAGTGTGAACATACATTCACACATGTGTAAAAAGTTATACAAAAGAAAAATGAATATCTCTCAAAAAAACTCAATAAAGTCCTTTTTCAAAAAAGAAGAGAGGATACACCCTCCAATCCTCACGATTATGATATACGAACACCCTTGTGCCAATACCACCACCTTAGCAGATGCAGGCTTACCAAATATATCTGACCCAAAAGAACATATATTCCAAGGGTCAATCACGCTTTCGTTTGGGATGACTGTGGATCAATTCAACCAACAGGCACTGGAACTCGAAACTCAGTGGGAAAATTTCTTCCAAAACGTAAATATACACAGAACTGGTATCCTCTAATCACATAACAGGCCAAGCTCCCAAGGATGGACATATGGGATGGAAAGATGAGGCCATATAGCATAATTGCATAAAACAACTCAATTTATTAAAATAAATATCAAACTCACATTTAAGTAGTTGATCAAGCGCTTTACATAAAAAATGGCAGCAGTGGAGTCCTGCCGACGTGTTTTGTCTGCATAGACATCGTCTAGGGCAGGGGTGTCCAAACTTTTTTCAAAGAGGGCCAGATTTGATGAAGTGAGCTCTGGCATGTTATTCGGATATACCGTATTTATTGGCGAATAAGAGGGAAGTTTCAGAAAAAAAAACTTAAAATTTTAAATAAAAAACTGTGAAGCAAAATAAGGGTCAGTGCCCATCTGCACGCCCACCATTGCCAGGAATGCAGCCAACATTAGCCAGGATTTCACTCACTATTGCCAGGAATGCAGCCACCATTAGCCAGGAATGCAGCCACCATTAGCCAGGAATGCAGCCACCATTAGCCAGGAATGCAGCCACCATTGCCAAGATTTCACTCACTATTGCCAGGAATGCAGCCACCATTGCCAGGATTTCACTCACTATTGCCAGGAATGCAGCCACCATTAGTCAGGAATGCAGCCAACATTAGCCAAGAATGCAGCCACCATTAGCCAGGAATGCAGCCACCATTAGCCAGGATTTCACTCACTATTGCCAGGAATGCAGCCACCATTGCCAGGATTTCACTCACTATTGCCAGGAATGCAGCCACCATTAGCCAGGAATGCAGCCACCATTAGCCAGGAATGCAGCCACCATTAGCAAGGATTTCACTCACTATTGCCAGGAATGCAGCCACCATTAGCCAGGAATGCAGCCACCATTAGCCAGGAATGCAGCCACCATTAGCAAGGATTTCACTCACTATTGCCAGGAATGCAGCCACCATTAGCCAGGATTTCACTCACTATTGCCAGGAATGCAGCCACCATTGCCAGGATTTCACTCACTATTGCCAGGAATGCAGCCACCGTTAGCCAGGAATGCAGCCACCATTAGCCAGGAATGCAGCCACCATTGCCAGGATTTTACTCACTATTAGCCAGAAATGCAGCCACCATTAGCCAGGAATGTACTTACAATTGCCATCAGTGCAGCCTTGGAGGGGACATGGAGGGGGCTGGACGAGCGCCAAAGAACAGGAGAATTTCCTGTTTACACAGCAGCCTCTTTAACCACTTGGGTACCGCGCTATTGCCGAATGACGGCATTAGCGCGGACCTAGATTTCCGGGACGACGTCTATTGACGTCGTCCCGGTTACGAGCGGCCTGCGCGCCCCCTGAGGGGCGCGCGCGGCGCGCTCTGTGATCGGCGAGTCTATGAGACTCGCCTGATCACCGATCCGTGCAAGGGGTCGATCCCGACCCCTTATCACGTGATCAGCTGTCAGCCAATGACAGCTGATCATGTGATAGAACGGAGCCGGTAATCGGCTATTATTCCTCCTCGCGCTGACAGCGCGAGGAGAAAAAAAAAAAGCCGATCACCGGCGGCCTGGATCGGGACATCAGTCCCGATCACGGCCAGCAATGCAAGGCACCACATGCCACCTGCCAGTGCCCACCTGCCTCCCGCAGTGCCATCCTGAAGTATAACTAAAAGTAAAAGTAAGTGCCCCCGTCTGTGCCCATAGTGCCCACAGTGCCACCCACAGTGCCACCCACAGTGCCACCCCACAGTGCCACCCACAGTGCCACCCACAGTGCCACCCAATCTGCCTCAAAGGTGCTGCACCCCAGTGCCGCCCATCAGTGCCCAGCAGTGCCGCCCATCAGTGCCCAGCAGTGCCGCCCATCAGTGCCCAGCAGTGCCACCTATCAGAGCCACCTATCAGTGCCACCTATCAGTGCCCATCAGTCCCATCTATCTGTGGTACCTATCAGTGCCCATCCGTGCCACCCATCCGTGCCACTTATCCGTGCCACCCATCCGTGCCATCTTATCTGTGCCCATCTTTGCCCATCAGTGCCGCCTTATCTGTGCCCATCGGTGCCGCCTTATCTGTGCCTATTAGTGCCGCCTTAACTATGCCTATCAGTGCCCACCAGTGCAGCCTATCAGTGCCCACCAATGCAGCCTATCAGTGCCCACCAATGCAGCCCATCAGTGCCCACCAATGCAGCCCATCAGTGCCCACCAATGCAGCCTATCAGTGCCGCCTTATCAGCGCACTTCAATGAAGGAGAAAAATGACCCGTTTGCAAAATTTTATAACAAACTATTAAAACATGATTTTTTTTTTTTTTTTTTTTTTGCATCTTTTTTTGTTTGTTTAGCAAAAAATAAAACTCCGAGCTGTAACTAAATACCACCAAAAGAAAGCTCTATTTGTGGGAAAAAAATGATAAAAATTTCATTTGGGTACAGTGTTGTATGCCCGCGCAATTGTCATTCAAAGTGCATCAGCGCTGAAAGCTGAAAATTGGTCTGGGACTGAGGGGGGTTTAAGTGCCCAGTAAGCAAGTGGTTAAGAGAAAGTCCCGCCTAAGAGACCATATACAGTGGGTGCTGCCGTTATTGTGTCAATCTTGCTGAGCTTTGTTGCCGCCCCAATACATCTCGTTGGGGCGGCAAGCGCAAGAAGCACAACTCATAGCGGTGATTTCCAGCGTGAACCCATTGCACTGGAAACACAATATCGGCAGCACCTACTGTAATATGAGGTCAAACCTTAATGCCCCATACACACAATCAGAAATTCTGCCAGCAAAAGTCCGATGAGAGCTTTTGGTCAGAAATTCTGACCGTGTGTAGGCTCCATTGGACTTTTGCTAACAGAATTTCTGCCAGCAGGCAGGTCCTCTATTTTTTGGTCGGAAAAAGTTCCAATCGTAAATTCTGTTCATCTGTACAAATTCTGGCGTGCAAAATTCCTACACATGCTCGGGAACAATTCGTCACATGCTCGGAAGCATTGAACTTAATTTTCTCGGCTCGTCGTAGTGTTGTACATCACCGCGTTCACGGTCGAAAGTTCAGTGAATCTTTGTGTGACCGTGTGTATGCAAGCCAAGCTTGAGCGGAATTCCATCGGAAAAACCATCCATGTTCCATCCACGGAAAATCTACTCGTGTATACGGGGCATAATACCGCGTACACACGATCGAAATTCTCGGTGGAAAAAGCTCTGATGGTTTTCCCGTCGGAATTCCAATGGAATTCCGCTCAAACTGTCTTGCCTACACACGGTCACACCAAATTCCGACCATCAAGAACGTCCAACACGTATGACGGGACTAGAAAAAGGAAGTTCAATACCTAGTAGCCAGTAGCTTCCATCTCGTAGTTGAATCTGAGCATGTGTGAGTTTTTGCGCATCAGAATTGCATACACATGATCAGAATTTCCGATAGAAAGTTTTTCCATCTGGAAAATTGAGAACATCCTATCAAATTTTTGTTGGCGGGAATTCGGCCAGCTAAATTCCGATGGAGCCTATACACGGTCGCATTTTCCGATGAAAAGCTCTCGTCGGTCTTTTGCTGGCCGTAATTCTGATCGTGTGTACGCGGTATAAGAGTTTCAGTTTGTATGCAATCAGGCAGGCCCTTGCACCACATGGTTTTGGTAAATCAGACCAAAATGAGGGACAAATGAGGAGGAATGAGGGACAGAGGGACATTGCTCCAAATCAGGGACAGTTGGGAGCTATGGTTTAGCTTGTATGGCTCTAAGTTTCATTAAATAGGCCAGAAAGAAAAAAACAAGGAGAAGGTGACAATCCGCTGAGGAGTTGATAGATACAAGTGTTGTGCAGGAGGAGTTTGGAGAAGTGTTTTGTACAGGGAGTGTATAAAGTTCAGTCCCAAATTGACTGTTCTGAAATTCTGCTGGTATACTCCTATCCAAGTTCAAATCCCTCAATAAAAATACAAAAACCAAGCACATGGACAGTTCATTGTCTCTAAGATGATTGGGAAGTGAATGCCGGGCCGGGCAGGGTGACAGGTGGACCACAACTTCATACCTTCCAACATTTTGAGATGGGAATGAGGGACACCTACTAGCAAACGTATGTAGGCATAGGACACGCCCCTTTCACTCCCCCTTAAAGGGGACATAACCAAAAAAATAAAAAATAAACAGTTAATTAAATCCACAAGTGCTTTTTCTTACCACTAATATTCCTTTATATTGGCTTTTAAAATGTACAAATGCAGAAATTTAGAAATCAGATGAAAGGTTTAGCGCTGGGAAACACTTTTTTAAAGATAAAAAGTGCATTTTATATACAACTATATAGATCAGAGCAACATGAGGGACAGAGGGACATTGCTCCAAATCAGGGACAGTCCCTCGAAATCAAGGACAATTGGGAGCTATACAACTTTCAGCAGCTCCTACGGGGGTACCGCTACATATGCATCTGTGGAGAGGAGGGGGGGGGGGGATCTGCTAGATCAGTGGGGAGGGGCAAAAAGAATAAGTGCTCTTTTTTTTTTAATACTTTTTCTTCTCCAGGTGAAAATGCTGCTTCTGCCCTCACACTGCAGTGCTCTGTGCTGACATAATAGCCACGCCCCTCAGCACAAGCGTTTTCACCTAGACCTGGATTGCAGAGCAGAAGGAACGAGCTTGTGTCTGTTACTGAGTGCTGATTACTGAGTGCACTTGGTCTCACTTTGGTGCCTATTGATCAGCACAGTCCTATCAAGATAATAAGGAAAATAATGATTATCAGTACAATAACTATCTGAATACCCACTTCATGGGCTGCCCTATGCGCATTTGTTGCCCGAAAAGAAGCTCATGCTCCTTTATGGGCAACAAGCATAGCGTATTTTTAAAACTGCCGTTTTGGCACGGTCGCCACTTCCAGCGATCGTGGCAGAATCGTACCTCGCTTGGGGTGTCTTTAAAGAATAATGGCATCCAATGGTGCGTCATGTGTTCTGTTGCGATTTGGGATCGCGGGAGGAATCTCCTCGATCCCAAATTGCAAGATGTGAACGGGACCTTAGATCAGAACTAAACTGTATGTGAGCATCACAAAATAAAAACATTATTTCACTAATTTTTAACCCCATCCCACGAGCGTACGCAGATCTGCGTACTCGGCTTTTAGGGGAATATACCGGGATGATGCCCACAGCTGCAGGCATCATCCCGGTACCATTGTTTATTTTATTTTATTTTATTTACTTATATAGCGCCATCAATTTACGCAGCGCTTTACATATACATTGTACATTCACATCAGTCCCTACCCTCAAGGAGCTTACAATCTAAGGTCCCTAACACACATTCATATATACTAGGGACAATTTAGACAGGATCCAATTAACCTACCAGTATGTCTTTGGAGTGTGGGAGGAAACCGGAGTACCCGGAGGAAACCCACGCAGGCACAGGGAGAACATGCAAACTCAAAGCAGGTAGTGTCGTGGCTGGGATTTGAACCAGCGCCCTTTCTTACTATTAGGCGAAAGTGCTATCCACTACACTACACTACACCACTGTGCCGCCCACAGAGTAGGGCGATCGGCTTTCCAGGTATAACAACCGATGCAGCTAAAAGCTCCCCCCTCCCGCCACCATCTGCCGCTCTTCCCAGGCCTCCCGTTCCACTGGAAGGCCCGATCGAACATCCGCCAATTCCTGCGGCTAGTGACAGACTGGAACAAAGCCGTTTCCGGCTTCATTCAAGTCTCCTGGACTTGGCTGCCAATGGCGCCGGATTTAAAAAAAATATACAGTATTCAGAAACACTGTTTTCGGTGATCTGAATACTTTGAGGTGCAAAGGAGGGATTGGAGGTCTTTTAGACCCCCCGACTCCTCCATAAAGAGTACCTGTCACCACCTATAACTGTCACAAGGGATGTTTACATTCCTTGTGACAGCAATAAAAGTGATCCAATTTTTTTTTTTTAAAACACAAGTTAATAATATGAAAATAAATAAAATAAAATGTTTTCAAAGCGCGCCGTCACCGCGAGCTTGCGCAGCAAAGAAAACGCATACGGAAGTCGCGCCCGCATATGTAAACAGTGTTCAAATAACACATGTAAGGTATCGCCGCGATTGTCAGAGCGAGAGCAATAATTCTAGCACTAGACCTCCTCTGTAACTCTAAACTGGTAGCCATAAAAAAAATTTAAAGCGTCGTCTATGGAGATTTTTAACTACCCAAGTTTGTCGCCATTCCACGAATGCGTGCAATTATAACATGTTTGGTATCTATTTACTTGGTGTATCATCTTTCACATTATACAAATAATTGGGATAACTATACTGTTTTTTTTTTTAATTCATGAAAGTGTCCCTTTTCCCAAAAAGTTGTGTTTAAAACACAATTTATTATCGCTCTTTTCTAGCTGGTCTAAAATCATTTTTGATGTAAAGGGACAGTTTTGGTTGCTATGGACAATCTACAGTTTCCAGGCAGAAAGAACAGTTTTTATTATATAAAACTGCATGCAGGACACTGGGCAGAACACTAGGGACAAAGGGGATGTGAAATATTTACATACAGCAATGTAATCTGTAAGATTACATTATACTGTATGTATAGTGAGTGTTTCACTTTTTGAATTTGGCGCCGATCTCCGTCCCCGTGCGTCGCAACGCTCGCAGGGAACGGAGATCGGCTACGTGATAGAACGAGCGAGACACGGCTCGCTCATACAGCGCGTGGACATCGCTGGATCGGAGGGAGAAGGTAAGTAAACCTCCTCCTGCATTCAGCGATGCGGTCCCGAGTCTGGCTCGGGGTTACCGCTTTTGGTATAAAAATTCCACCCCGAGCCAGACTCGGGAATACCGCCAGGGGGGTTAAGAGCAAACTCAGCCATCCATCCATTTATTTTGTTGAGAAATCACTTTGAAAAACACTCCCCTAGCCCTTCTAGCTAAGGCCATCTTAAGGAAGGGCAGATGTTTCATGTACTGTAGCATTTACTTCCTGGAATCCATCTGCCCTTAGCTCAGGCATGCAGGCAGGAGGTCGTGTTTAGCTGAGAAAACCCCTCTTGCCCTCCTGAAGACTCCCAAGATGTATGACATCATTTTGGCCCATTCCGGAAACGAGGAAGTATCTGAAGAAATGCAAAAAACAAAACAAAAAAAAGGTTAAAACAAGTAAATATGATATACCTTCCTAATTATTTACTAATGCTAGCAGCATGAGTATTAAAAATAGATAACGTTGAGAGAGTTCAGTTCTACTTTAATAGTTGCTATTTACATACGCTCCTGTCCTAAAGAATCACACTTGTGAAAAGTCGTGCTTTAAATCTGTCCCATTTCATCTGCTATATCTGGCTGTGCTAGGCAGGATGCCCATGTTGTAAAATTGCTTCAGAACAATGGGAAAAAAAGTGCATCTAGAGGGGAAAAATGCAATTAAATGGCCTTAAAAGGCAGCGTAAAAACAAATCAATAGCTTATTTAAACTGGCCAGACTTTGTGTATTAATGAGACAGTAACATCTCTTTGGATTTTCCATCTCTTGCCTTTGGGCCTGAGGCACAAACAGGGGTGACGTGTCTATTCTGTGTGCACAGTCAGCGCCCCAAGTTTCTTATTTAAGGTCCAAGAAAGGAACCCAGGATTGTCAGGTCTACTTGTATTTGGGAACCTTTTTAACCCGTTTTAAAACCTCGTACACACAATCGGATTTTCCGCCAACAAAACCGTGGACTTTTGTTCGAAGGGCGTTGGCCCAAACTTGTCTTGCTTACAAAACGGCACACGATAGTCGGCCAACAATCCCGAATGTAGTGCTGTACAACATGGTTTTTCAGCTCTTTAGCACCACCCTTTGGGCTCCTTCTGCTAATTTTAGTGTTAGTAGAAGTTTGGTGAGTGTTGATTCACGCTTTTTATTTCGCGTTTTTCAATTCGCGCCTTTCAGCTCGCAGACTTTTGCCCGAAAGCGTGTGACTGGATTTTGTCTTGCATACAAATGGCAAGGAATTGTCGGCCAACAAACACGAATGTACGTGGTTTTTAAGCTCTTTAGCACCACCCTTTGGGCTCTTTCTGCTAATTTCGTGCTAGTAGAAGTTTGGTGAGTGTTGATTCACACTTTTTCATTTTTTGCTTTTCAGATCGTTTCTGAACGGCCGTTCGTCAATCCAGACATGTTGCGGAATCGGAGGAGATAACGTGTTATTTATTATCGGCCTTGGAGTTAGTGCTTTGACATTTTTTTGGTTGAATAATGATTTGATTTGTTATATTTTCTATATATTTTTGGATGCACAGAATGCACTTTTTGGTTAAAGGGGTTGTAAAGGTTTGCGTCTTTTCAGCTTAATGCATCCTATGCATTAAGGTGAAAAAACATCAGACAATACCAGCCCCCCCGTTTTACTTACCTGAGTACGTTTACCTGCTGCGCTCACCCCCAATGTCCTCTTCGCTGCTTAGCCTGGCTGTTGATTAGCTAGAGTGGATTGATTGAAAGCAGCGCAGCCATTGGCTTGCGCTGCTGTCAATCACATCCAATGACTGGGGGGCGGGGGCGGGTGATACAGTGAGTGGCTATAACCGCCGGCTGTAACACGGGAGCACGTCTGCAAGAACTAACCACCATGCGAGAGAGCTTGCATGAAGGTGGTTATTTCTTGCAGGGAGGAGCTGAAACAGCAGCTGAGGGACCCCAGAAGAGCAGGTTCGGGGCCACTCTGTGCAAAACGAGCTGCAGGTGGAGGTAAGTATAACATGTTTGTTATTTTAAAAAAAAAATTACCTTTACAACCCCTTTAAATTCTATTGGCAGATATCATGTCTAACTTTTTTTTTAATGCACAATAAAAAAAATTGTGGAGAATAATACTTGGCTGTGTGTTTTACTTCAAATGACAGTTTGGGAGTCGGCAGTTACATTTCAAAAAAATACAATGTAAAATTGACAAGGGACACCAACATAGTTGTATCTTTGTTCTTAAAAACTACGGGATAATGGTGCTGTGGTATCTTGCCCAAATAAAAAAAAAAAAGGCATAATAATATTATTCTTGATATCACTAGAAAAAAAAAGCCTTTGAAAATTAGTTTGCAATAACTCCATCAGTATCACCAGCAAAGCAGCTTCATTATTATCCCATTAAAGAAGAGAATTGTGCGCTGCATTTCCAGATTTCATAATTTGCCACATCATGGAGAATGTTAATTCTCCATTATGAACTAGTTTACAAGACCGACCGCTTCCGGCTCGCCCTTGCTTCCGAGCATGCGTGTTTGTACTTTGGACTTTTGTGTGACGGACTTGTGTACGTACACACGCTCGGAAAATCTGACAGACAATTGTCCAATGGAGCGTCGGATTTTTTGCCAACAGTCTGTCTTCGAACATTTTCTGACTTACCTGACATAGGAGCCTCCGATGTTCCCGCTTTCCTCGCCGGCTGGAAGCGTCCATCTTCCTTCCGGGGTCGCAGACTCTGGCTCTGTGACTGCCCGGAGTCGCGTGACATCACTCCTGCGCTTGCACCAGTCACGGCATGTCCTTTAATGAAAACGGCACGCCGTGACCCTTCTAAAGTGCTCATGTGCTGAATAAATCGGCGCATGCGCAGAAGGAATCCCCGTACGGGGAATTGTAAATATCTCCTAAACCATGTAGGTTTAGCAGATATTTACAGCACCTACAGGTAAGCTTACCTGTAGGTGAAAGTGTGTTGTAAGGGTTTACAACCACTTTAAAGGCCAACTTTGGTTTAGGGAACATTATTTTTATTTTTTATGCCTCGAGCACCTACAGTAAAATCTTACATAAAATCCAACACTTTATGGTCCTACCGTGAACTCTTCCTAAATCTGTTCCTGTGTTCTTGCCACCCCCCGTCGTGTGTCCCCTCCACATTGTCTAATTGTGGTTCCCCCAACTATAACATTCCTTTCCCTAAACCCATGCCATAACCCTATAGGTCAGTGATGTTGAACCTTGGCACCCTAGATGTTTTGGAACTACATTTCCCATGACTAGTGTAGTCTGAATGTTCCCCTTATATTATACCTTACCCATACCTTCCCCTATTAGAAACGAGACCACACCATAGGTTGGAGTAAACTGGCCACAACAGCCTTTATTAAACATAACTCAAAAATTCACTCCAATAACTTGCAAATATAAAATATATATAAATATATATAAATATAAATAACTTTATTAACATATAAACCACATTAAATAACATTGACTGCCCATTCTGGTGATCTCTGACGGTGACCCCACTTAAGCCAATACCAAATCACTGCGGTACACCTGACCAACTTCCAAAAGGCCTCCACCTGTGACCGGTCGGAGACAACTTCCGCCAGTGAACATAACCGTATTCCCTCCAACGTTCAGGAATACCCAGAGGGGCCGATCGTTTGATGAGCCCCCCACACCCTCAGATCCCTTCTGAGTACCTGTCTACCGTCAGAAACCACCAGAAAACACACCGCCACAGCCCGAAAGGGTGACCCCCTCAACCTTGAGGGCCACCCCACACCCGAAGAGCTTTTTGTATCCCCTCCTGCAAGCCCAAGGACCAAAGGTCAATACCCACATCCGATAGGTGAACGCCGTCCTTTCGAAGATAAAGCCCAACATTCACCTCCAACTCCCGATGTCGAACCACAATGCCCCCGTTCTGCACCACAAACCTCCCAACCACCTTATTCACCCTTATCCTCGTTTTCTCAATGCTGGCCAAAGACCTAGCCCACCGCCACACCGTTCTGGCCACAATGTCCGACCATACCAAAATGGTGCCCGGGAAAAGGACCCGCAGGCGCAACACGTCCGCCTTAATGTCCGCTAAAATATCCTTCACCTTTCGAATGCCCAGGTCGTTGCCCCCGCATGAACAACCAGCACATCCGGGGGCCTGTCTCTCAAAGCGAAGCGCTCCACCTCCCTCATAACACGCTCCCACCGCATACCCGGGAACCCCAACCACATTACCCTAGCCACCCGCCTGGGGATACCCAATTGCCTGCCTGCTGGTAGAGAATCACCTCTCCTGGCCCCCCAGCACACGTACGAATGCCCCAGGATCCAAATGAGGCGTTGAGAACCTCCATCTGGAATAAAAACAAAAGAAATAACACAACAACCAACGTAATGCTACAATCACAGTATTCCCCCAGAAATCCCAACAACAAACAATGCCTCCAGCCGCACCCCGAATCACCCCAGGATCAACTGCGGCCGGACATAGGACCGGAACCTCCTAGACTCCCACCTACCAATCCGGCGAACCACCGCCTCCTCCAGCCCACATCGTGCAGCTTCCGTAGCCGCCCCGATCCGGAAAGAATGTGACGCGTATTCCCGTTCATCCAAACCCACCGCCCGCAGGCATCGCCGAAAAACCGACACAAACTGAAACCTGGATAGAAAAGAGCCCTCCGCATGCACCAGAAAGGGGCCCGATCCCGCAGGCCGCACCGCCCGGAAAGCCCGTACCGCCGCCACCGGGCACACAGCCGAGCCCGGAAGGGCGAGCAGCGTAATCGCCACTCCCTTGCCCCGTTGGTCCGTCTTGGACCTACGCAACCGTATACTCACCCGATCAGCAACCACCTGCACATCCTGATCCAACAAACCCCCAGCCACCCGTTTCGAGCGACACACCAACTCCCCTACCCTAAACGCCCCATAGAATGCCAACGAAAAAGCCGCCGTAAACAGAACGGTCTCGTAAGCAGACGAGCAAACGTCCACCAGCCGAGAACAAATAGCCACCAAATTGTCAAACGACACCGGCCGGCGCGCATCCCGACCCTTCCGATCTTTCTTGTACCCCTTCAACGTTTGCCGCACCCAAAAATCCTTCGTCCCGTCCGGCTCGCCCCACATCTTAAACAGAAAGGCCAACCCCGCCAGCTTCCGCTCAATAGACGCAGGCGACAGTCCCATCTCTATGTTCCGGGCCACCCAGTACAAGACCACCCAGCGCTGGTCGGAGCCCCGACCAGCCACTCCAACCTCCCGCAGTAACGCCCACCATTCCGCCCAAGCCCTAGAATAAGAGGACCATGTAGCCTCACTCAGTGACCTCTTTAACCAACCTGCCGCGATTCCAAGGGCAGCTCCCACATCCACCCGGGGCAGGGCGCCCCCAACTCCTCCGCTCCCGGTGCCAGCTGCCGGAACTTGTCCCACTGAAAACGAGAGAGCGAGTCAGCCAAGGAATTCTCCACCCCAGGTATGTGCACTGCAAACATCGAAAAACCAGCTGCCGTAGCAGCCGGATGACCGGGGGCGAGGAAGCAGTCATCCGATTAATGACCTGCACCACCCCCATGTTATCGCAATTGATGCGCAACTTCAAATTACGAAACTCCTCCCCCCACAGCTCCAAAGCCAACACCACCGGGAACAACTCTAGCAGAACCAAATTGCCCAACAACCCCGCTACCTCCCAGGAGTGCGGCCAAGGTTCAGCACTCCACCGGCCCCGAAAAAATGCCCCATAACCCGTAGACCCAGCCGCGTCAGTGACCAACTTCACATCGAAGTTGCTCACTGGCCCCGACATCCACATGGCCCGCCCGTTATACGACTCCAAAAATTCATGCCACGCCCGCAGGTCCTCCCTGTGTTCCTTCCGTAAACGCACAAAATGGTTAGATCCGGTCACCCCAGCGGTGGCCCCCGATAGCCGTCGGCAGAACACACGGCCCATAGGGATGATCCGGCAAGCGAAATTCAGCTCGCCTAACAGTGACTGCAGGGCCCTAAGCTGAACCTTCTGCCGGCCCTGCATCCCCGCCAACTCCACCTGCAGATCCCGTAATTTATTCTCTGGCAATCGACACTCCATTGCCAGCGAATCAATCACTATCCCCAAAAAACTCAATTCCGTAACCGGGCCTTCCGTCTTGTCCCCCGCCAACGGCACCCCAAACCTGCCCGCAATGTGCTGCAACGTGGACAGAAGAATCGCACACACATTGGAGGCAGAAGGGCCCACGCACAGAAAGTCGTCCAAATAGTGGATGACCGACTCCAGGCCCGAAACATCCCTCACCACCCATTCCAAAAATGAGCTAAAGGCTTCAAAATAGGCGCAGGAAATGGAACAACCCATGGGCAGGCACAAATCCACATAGAACTTGCCCCGCCAATGGCACCCCAACAGCCGGAAGCTGTCTGGGTGGACCGGTAGAAGCCGAAACGCCGATTCCCCATCCGCCTTGGCCATCAGAGCCCCGCGACCATACCGCCTGACCCACCGAACCGCCACATCAAAAGACGTGTAGGAAACCGTACACGCTTCCGGGTCAATGAAATCGTTGACCGACCCCCCTTTCGGAAAAGACAGATGATGTATCAAGCGAAACTTCCCCGGCTCCTTCTTAGGAACTACACCCAACGGGGAAACCACCAGGTCCCCCCACGGCCGTACTTCGAAAGGCCCACCCATCCGGCCCAGCGCCACCTCCTTACCCAATTTGTCATCAACCACCCCCGGATGATCCAAAGCTGAGCGCAAGTTCCTGGCTAACGGCGGCACCTCCGCTAAAGAACAGGGAATCCTAAAACCGTCCCGAAAACCCGAAATCAACCCTTGCGCCGCCCCACCATCCGGATACCTATTTAGGAAAGGAAGCATCCTTCCCAGGTTCACCGGCGTCATCCCTTTTGTGACCGGCATCGCCGGCGCGCTTACCCTTTTTGAAACAGCGGGACAGGGGGTGGTTGCCGCCGCAGCCGGAGCACTCATGTTTGAATCGGCACGAGCCCCCGAATTTACAAGCCCCTTCATTAAAGGGCCAGCACACCCCCCACTTCTTTCCGGCCGGCAGCCCCGAGGACGACGCACTCCCGGCCCCCCCCTGAAGAAACGGAGTGGGCGTCCGCGCCGCAGACATAAGCCTCATCCAAAGGCTTATGTCCTTGTGATCCCAGCGCAGTTCCGCCCGCACCGCCTTACGCTGACGAAACTGCTCATCATAGCGCAGCCACGCCAACCCCCCATACACCTGATAAGCCTCACCAATCGCGTCCAGGTAACAAAATAACGCCGAGCAATGCTCGGGGTTCTTTTCCCCTATCACGCTAGCCAAGATAGCGAACGCCTGAAGCCAATTCGCAAATGTGCGCGGGATCAGCCGATACCTACGCTTCTCCTCGTCGTCCTTCTTGGAACTGTCCGGCTTGACCCTATCCAAGTTAAACTTCTCGAGGGGGAGCAAAGAGAAAATCTCCACATACTCACCCTTGCCGATCTTGTCCCGCACCTCCTGCTTCAAATGTGCCCCCAACGGGCCCTCGAAGCAAACATAAACTTCGCACCGGGCAGCATCCGCGAGCCTAACTATATCGGACCGCGCCCCCGTGTCCGCGGCCACCGGGGGGACCCCCGAACCCCCAGCCCCCGCGTCCACACTCCCCGACGCCACCGCAGTCGGGGCGTCCATCACAGGCGCAGCCCCGGACCCCCCGGCCCCCACCCCATGACTCAGCCAGGGGCCCACCTGTGGCGACCCCGAGCCCCCAGCAAACTTACCTACCAGGGCCTGCAACCCCTCCAACAGCTCCTGCAGCGGACCCAAGGGCCCCCCCGAGGCTACTGGCTCCGCCCCTCCCCGACGGACCAGCCGAAACCCCCCCCATGTCGTCCCGGGACCCCGTGGGCCCAGAACCCCCCTGTGTCACCCCCATCAGACCACGCAAGGCTTCCGCCATGCAACTTACCTGGCCCCACCGGGGCCCCGCCGACCTGCACCGGTCCAGGCGCAGCAAAGGACACCTCCTCCTCCTGGGACAGCTCGCTCTCGGATCCGACCTCCCCAGCGCGCACAGGGGACGCCGCCATCCCCCTGTGCTCTGAGCGGTCCTTCCGGTCCATGCGATCCGGAACAGCAGGCAAGGTCCGCCTCCCCCCACCGCCCCCAGCATGCCGGCGTCTGAAACCGGCCCTGCCAGGCACCTTGGCGGCCCTCTGCGACCCGCCCGCCCCCCCTCAAATATGCGGCCCCCCCGAGGCAACCCCCGCCCCCCCACCACGCGGATCCCAGCCCTTGAGCCCACAGGCCTCTGATCGACCGCAACGCGCACCCCCCCCCTGAACATCAGACCCCGAGCCACCCGCACTCCCCCCCTCCTCCACCGGGCCCCGTCCAGGCCCGGAGCCAGTGCCATGCTGCCGCGAAGCCCCGCCCCCCTCCGGTCGGCGGCACAACGACCGCCCGGACCGGGGAGAGCCGAGAACCGGCCGTTTTGCCGGGGGGACCGACCGGTCCTCCCCCGGGCTCCGGGAGTCACGAGGTGGCCGAGGTGTAGGCCCAGGAGAAAAACGCGCCGGAGGCCGAGACCTCCGCGCGCGCAGCTGCACCTCACCTGTCCCGCCGTCGTCCTCCTCGCCGTCCGCCAGGTCACCCACGCGGTCCCGCAGCCAATCCGCGCCGTGCACCTCCGCCGCCCGTCGCAGCCGCGCGAAGAGTCCCTCCAGGTCAGCCATTGCAGAGGAGCAGCGAAAAAAAAAAACTGCCTCCTCTGTGTCACGCTGGGATCCGAATGATCCTCCTAAGCCACACCCCTCCCTTTTATATGACCCCTCCCCTACACTAAACTTTCTTCCTGCAAACCTTTCCTTTCAGCTCCACCCACAAAGCTTAACCCTATATGTCCCTCATCCACACTGTCATGTCCAGCACTCCTTATCATTGCATTCCTAATCCGTGCTTCTCTTGATGCTCCACCACACTACAGAGTGCATGAGCATCATGGGAAATGTTGTTGCAAAACACCTGGGGTGCCACGGTTCGCCATCACTGCTATAAACCAACATCATGGCTCTTCCCTCTTTCTCTTCTTGTCTGTGACCTCACTTCCAGTCCATACCTGTGTCTCCCTTGTCCTGAGCCTCTACCTCTTTACCCTCTCTTTTCAGGCCCATGCAACTCTTCCACCTTGTGTATGGTCCCTGCTATTTGTCTATACTTCCCTAGGGTCTGAGGACATACCCTATATTGTCAAAAGAATTGGGACACCTGCCTTTACACGCACATGAAATTTAATGGCATCCTAGTCTCAGTCTGTAGGGTTAAATATTGAGTTGGCCCACCCTTTGCAGCTATAACAGCTTCAACTCTTCTGGGGGGGCTTCCACAAGGTTTAAGAGTGTGTCTATGGGAATGTTTGATCATTCTTCCAGAAGAGCATTTGTGAGGTCAGGCACTGTTGGACGAGAAGGCCTGGCTTGCATCCCAAAGGTCTATCGGGTTGAGGTCAGGACTCTGTGTAGGCTCCTAACTTGCTCATCTATGTTTTTATGGACCTTCCTTCGTGCACGGGTCCAAATCATTTGATGGAGGGACGATTATGATGTGGGGTTGTTTGTCAGGGGTTGGGCTTGAGCCCTTAGTTCCAGTGAAGGAAACTGTTAAAGTGTCAGCATACCAAGACATTTTGGACAGTTTAATGCCTCCAACTTTGTGGAAACAGTTTGGAGATGGCCCCTTTCTGTTCCAACATGACTGCACACCAGTACACAAAGCAAGGTCCATAAAGACATGGATAAGTGAGTTTAGGGTGGATGAACTTGACAAGCCTGCACAGAGTCCTGACCTTAACCCTTTGGGATGAATTAGAGCGGAGGTTTCGAGCCAGGCCTTCTCGTCTGCATCAGTGCCTAACCTCACAAAAGCTTCTGGAAGAATGATCACACATTCCCATAGACACACTCCAAAGCCTTCTAGACAGCCTTCCCAGAAAAGTAAGTGGCCCAATACTTTTGACAATATAGTGTAAAGTATGTATTTCCTCGGGCTTTCATAAAACCCTTTGCACATTGTGTGTAGACCCACCGTTCTATCATCATGTTTGTAACAGCCCCTCCAGCGCTATGCCTGTGTCTCGCTGGACTGACTGGATCGGTGACTGGTTCTGACTGCTGCCTGTGCAACAAAAGCCGGCATCCTGCCATTGAGAAACCCTGATCCAACATAACCATTCATGGGAATCGTTCCCACCAAATAGCGCGCAACAACAGCCCTGAAGAAGGGGGGAGTCTATTCCCCCGAAACGTGTTGGCTTAATGTACATGTTGCTAATTTTTAATAAAGATTCACTAACCATATTTTAGTAGTCACATTTCTCTGGACACCGGGCGCTCCTTCCTTTTTATCCAGTCTCATGTACACTCCGTCCATCTGTATATCTGCAGCGTCCCTTTCTCTTGCCCCATACCTGCATTTCCTCTGCTTCCATGGCCTTGCAATTAACCCTTTCCATACTATACCTGGACCATTCTGCTGCATCTATGTCTGCAACCTCTCCTCTGGCTCTGTGCTGGTGCAGACCTTGCTTCAAGCCCATACACCCTCATAGTGTCTGGCCCCTTCCACTGTGTCTTCATCTCTTTAACCTCCCCTACAATCCTATGTCTGTGTCTGCCTTGCTCTGAGCCCATACCTATTCTCCCTCTCCAACCAGGCCCATGGCTGTAACCCCTTTGACATCGTGTTTGCACCCTCTAACTCTATGTTTATGACCTTCCCTCCACCTCTATGCTTGTGCCTCTCCACAATAATACCCTGCCTGTTTCTACTTCGACAGCCTTCCTCTCTCCTGTCCCATGTCTACATTTCCTCGGCTTCTGGGCACTTGCATATAAGCCTTTACAAACTATGCCTGGAGCCTTTGGCTGTGTCTTCAACCTCTCCTCTGGCTCTATGCTCTATGACCTTTCTACAAACACATACCTGCTGTAACCCACACAGGGTTTCTGGTAACTTTTTCGTTTTAACCTTCCCTACATTTCTATGTCTGTGTCTCCCCTGAGCCCATACCTATGACCCATGTATTGTGTCTGATCTCTTCCACTTTGTTTTCTTCTCCATAACCTCCTCTCCAGCTCCATATCTGGGCCTCCCTTGCTCTGAGTGCTCTGAGTGCATATCTGTTCTCTTTCTCCTTCTAGTTCATGACTGTAACCCCTTCCACATTGTGTCTTGATCCTCTGACCTTCCCTTTATATTCAGGACTCCCCCTCCACCCTTATATTTGTGTCTCTCCATTCCATTGCCCCGTCTGCTCCTATATCTGTGGTCTCCCTTTATCCTGCCTAATGTTCGTATTTCCCCTACTTCGGGGCCTGTCCATATAACTCTTTCCACCCTATGCCTGGACCCCCAGCTTTGTCCTCATATCTAGGACCTCACCTATGGCCCTATGTTGGTGCCAACCTTGCCCTAAACCCATACCCGTAGCCCCATATATTGTGTCTGGTCTCTTCCACTGTGTCTGCATCTGTTTAACCTCTCCTCCTGCTCTGTGTTTGGGGTTCCCTTGCTCCAAACACATGCCTGTTCTCTTTCTCCTTCTAGTTCATTACTTGTAACCCCTTCCACGTTGTGTCATGATCCTCTCACCATCCCTTTATATTCATGACACCCCCCCCCCCCTCCACCCTTATACTTGTACTTCTCCGTTGCCCTGTATGTCTCTATATCTATGGTCTTTCTTTCTCCTGTCCAATGTCTGTATTTCCCCTTCTTTGCACAAACAAACCACCGTCACCTTTCCACACTGTGCCTGGACCCTCCAGCTCCATCTTCATATCTGGGACCTCACCTCTGGCCCTTTGTTGGTGCCAACCTTGCTCTCAACCAATACCTATAACCTGTATATTGTGTTTGGTCTCTTTCTCTGAGTCTACATCTCCATAGGCCCCACTCCAGCCCATTGTCTGTGTCTCCCTTGCTCCAAGCCTGTATCTGTTCTGTCTCTCCTTCCGGATCCATGACTTTAACCTTTCTATATTGCATTTGGACCCCCTCACTCTATTTTTAGGTTTAGGACTTCTGTCGGTTCCTATATCTGTGGTCATTCTTTCTCTTGCCTCGTTTCTGTATTTCCTCTGCTTCCTCTTTCCAAACTATCCAGACCCTCCAGCTCTGTATTCATATATGGGACCTCACCTGTAGCCCTATGTCGGTGCCACCCTTGTTTCAACCACTTACCTTTTCCCCTTTTCACATGTATACCTGTAGCTCCCGCACATTGCATCTGCTCCCTTACACCTTGTCTTCATGCCTGTGACCTCCCCTCTGCCCAGCCATGTCCCCATGTCCGTTCTGTCCACCATGTCCCCATATCTGCATTTTTCATTTCTCCTGTCCCTTATCTCTGTTCCCTCTACTCCAAGCCACCCTTCATCAATCTCCACCTCCACCTAATGTCCATGTCCTCATTTCTGGCCTTTATCTTTGTTACCCCCCACCCCGTGTCTGCACCACTCAATAAAGGGCATACTTTAATAGCTCGTACATTGTAATTTGGCCTGTTTTTTTTTTTACTTTATTTTCAGCTCTGCATACTAGCAGACATAGTATGTGGTCCGGTGACCACAATTAGAGAACCTGGGGATTATAGTTATCCATTCACATAGAAAATGACAAGGCTGTCCTGGTGGATTTGTCATTTTAAGTGCCCCATCAGACTCTCTCACCTTTGCATGAGCTTCCCACCCTGTCATAGTGGACGCGATCTCCTCCCTCCCGCCAGTCGGTGGCTCGCTCTCTCTGTAATCTCTCACAGCTGCACGCTTCCTGGAAATCAATAGAACATGTTCTTGCAGCAGTATTGGGCTTTATGCCTGGGCAGTGGGATGCCATTCTGGATGACGTTTCCCTCCTCTTACCCTGCGGCCTTCTATTTCTTCTCTGTAAAATGTTTGCAGGATGGCAAGCTACTAAATCTGCAATTGAAGGGAGCGCGGTATAAACAATAAGTGTGCACCACATCAACATCAATGTAGATCTGGTTCATAGCTCCCAACTGTCCCTAATTTTGAGGGACTGTCCCTGATTTGGAGCAATGTCCCTCTGTCCCTCATTTTGGGCTGAGCTATATAGTTGTATATAAAACGCACTTTTTATATTTAAAAAACCGATAGACTGATAGACATTTGGATAGATATACAGACAGACTGACAGATAGACTGATAGACATTTAGATGAATATACAGACAGATGGATAGACAGACAGAAAGACGGATAGATAGAGAGATATACATTTGGATGGGTGAATAGCCAGATAGACAGACATATAGACTGATAGACATTTGTATGGATATACAGACAGAAAGATGGATAGACATACAGATAGACATTTGGATGGATGAATAGCCAGATAGACATTTGAATGGATAGCCAGATAGACAGACAGACGGATAGATATTTGGATGGATAGACAGACAAACAGATAGATAGACATTTGGATGAATAAACAGACTGACTAGACATTTGGATGGATAGACAGACAGATTGATAGACAGACAGACAGACAGATAGACATTTGGATGGATATACATACAGATGGATAGGCAGACAGACAGACAGACAGATAGACATTTGAATGAATAGACAGACAGACAGACAGACGGATAGATATTTGGATGGATAGACAGACAGACTGATAGACAGACAGATAGCCTGATGGATAGACTGATAGACATTTGGATGGATATACAGAAAGATGGACAGACAGACAGAAAGACGGATAGATAGAGAGATATACACTTGGATGGATGAATAGACAGATAGACAGACAGATAGACTGATAGACATTTGTATGGATATACAGACAGGCAGACAGAAAGATGGATAGACATACAGATAGACATTTGGATGGATGAATAGCCAGATAGACATTTGAATGGATAGACACATAGACAGACAGACAGACGGATAGATATTTGGATGGATAGACAGACAAACAGATGGATAGACATTTGGATGAATAAACAGACTGACTAGACATTTGGATGGATATAAATACAGACGGATAGACAGACAGACAGACAGACAGACAGACAGACAGAAAGACATTTGGATGGATGAATAGACAGATAGACAGACAGACGGATAGATATTTGAATGGATCTGCCAATTCTGACATGCAGTTTTCATGCGAGGTGAGTACATTTTCCTGAAATGCTCGGCTCGTAGGTCTGACATGCCTGATTGTTTTAACAATTTGTTGAAGTTATTTCTTCCATCACACAAAACTGGATGACTTTTTTCTAGAACACATTTTTTTTTTAAATACAGAAATTGCCCATCAGGATCCTTAGTAATATGTTGTTTTGGCTCCTTATAATTAGATATTTATTCCCTACAGAAGGAAATAGTGGGAGTCGGGTTTGTGCCCCCTCAACACACCAAATCCCCCCCCCCCCAAAAAACAACCTGCACTCCAGAGCCGGTCTTGCTGGGATTTCTAGTCCCAGAAAGGCAATAACTTCCTAAAACTCGTTTCGTCCATAAAACTTTATGTCTTTAATAAAATAGCGGCCATTGCTGACTCAGTTTTTATGCCTTTTCGAACTTATAAGGACTCCCCGGGAAAGGAATGGTATGGAGATTTATTCTGGCACACGGTCCTATCTCCCAAACACATAATTTAGCCATTAAAGGTGTTAGTTGTGTTCTGTTGCTGGGTTTGCAGAGTAATTATCTTGCAGTCATTAGTCAAGCAGGTATATGTACAGTAAATGCCTGCCTGTGGCCAAAAGTGTCTGCGCAGAGTAATGGCGAGAAAGTTTGTGCCGGGTATAAAACAAGCACACTGATTAGCACAAAAGATTGCCCGAGCGTATATTTATTCAATTTATTTATTTCCCGTATTTACAAAGTGGCAACATATTGTGCTTTATAGAATATAGAAAGTCCATCAGCGTGCAGTCTGCTGTTCCATCACAGGGGCACAGCACACACTCTGCAGGGTTCAGGTTCCCCAATGAAGACCATGGAGCTGCGCTGCCCAATGCAATGACAAGGGGAAAAGCCATGCTTTGTCTAGGGCAGGGTTTGTCAGCCGCGGTGTCTGGGGTCCCCCCGGGGGACTGCGAGCATGGGACCCAGTCCGAAAACTTATTTTGATTTTATTCAGATGTAAAAGGGGAACTCTGTGGACTCTGATGTAAAGGGGGACTCTGCAGATTCAGATGTAAAGGAGGAACTCTGCAGGTTCAGATGTAAAATGGGAACTCTGCGGATTCAGATGTAAAAGGGGAACTCTGCAGATTCAGATTTAAAGGAGGAACTCTGCAGGTTCAGGTGTAAAAGGGGAACTCTGCGGATTCAGATGTAAAAGGGGAACTCTGCGGATTCAGATGTAAAAGGGGAACTCTGCGAATTCAGATGTAAAAGGGGAACTTTGTGTATTCAGATGTAAAAGGGGAACTGTGGATTCAGATGTAAAAGGGGAACTTTGTGTATTCAGATGTAAAAGGGGAACTCTGCAGGTTCAGATGTAAAAGGGGAACTCTGTGGATTCAGATGTAAAAGGGGAACTCTGCAGATTCAGATTTAAAGGAGGAACTCTGCGGATTCAGATGTAAAGGAGGAACTCTGTGGATTCAGATGTAAAGGAGGAACTCTGCGGATTCAGATGTAAAAGGGGAACTCTGTGGATTCAGATGTAAAAGGGGAACTCTGCAGATTCACATTTAAAGGAGGAACTCTGCGGATTCAGATGCAAAGAGGAACTCTGCAGGTTCAGATGTAAAAGAGGAACTCTGCAGGTTCAGATGTAAAAGGGGAACGGTGTGGATTTAGATGTAAAAGGGGAACTCTGCGGATTCAGATGTAAAAGGGAAACTCTGCGAATTCAGATGTAAAAGGAGGACTCTGCGAATTCAGATGTAAAAGGAGAACTCTGCGAATTCAGATGTAAAAGGAGGACTCTGCAGATTTAGATGTAAAGGGGGAACTCTGCGGACTCTGATGCAAAGGGGGAACTCTGCGGATTCAGATGTAAAGGGGGAGCTCTGTGGATTCAGATGTAAAAGGGGAATTCTGCAGATTCAGATGTAAAGGAGGAACTCTGCAGAGTAAGATATGAAGGGGGAACTCTGTGGACTCTGATGCAAAGGGGGACTCTTGTGATTAAATTCATATGATTAGAAATGTTATTTAACTGCTAAATATATCTATAGTTTATACTATAAAAAAAAAAAAGAATTGCTGTGCACCGCTAAAGTGTTCAGGTTTGACTTGAAGAAATAGTGGCAACCCTAGGCAAACCCCCTTCCTCAGAGCTAAGCCCAGTTTTCCCTGGATAAGCATCATGAGTTGCCAAGGGGCAGACGGGCTGCCAGCCCCACAACAACCAGTGGTACTCCAGGATGCACAGCGCTATTCTTTGCTATGGTAATGGCAGTCGGCTCGCCCGCACTATGGCATTGCATGACTTTGAACCAGAGCAGGCAGCATGCTGGGGCAGCCTCATCATTCAGAAAGACAGAAGTCTGCCTCTTCCAGACCTCCTCCACCTCCCATCGTCTGCCGTTCTACCGGAACCAAAATACAGGCTTTTCTGGTGTGAAAAGGGGACTGTGCAATTAGGAGGCACTTTAATGGGGGTACTGTGCACCTGGGAGACACTGACATGATGGGGAACTTCTGATGAGAAGGGGGGACTCTGATGAGATGGGGGACCTCTGATGTGAACGGGGGATCCTGACAAGATGGGGACCTTTGATATTAAGGGGGGACTTCTAATGTAAAGGTGGGCTCTGAGGTGATGGTGGACATTTGACACAATGGTGGACCTCTGTGATGGGGGGGCCTCTGATGTAAAGGGGAAACTCTGATGAGATGGGAGGCATTTGATAAGATGGAGGACCTCCGATTTGAAGGGAGGCCCTGATATGAAGGGGGACCTCTGATGTGAACGGGGCAGTCTGACAAAATGGAGATGCCTCTGATGTGAAGGGGGCACTTCTGTTGTAAACGGGTGCTCTGAGGTGATGGTGGACATTTCATATGATGGGGGACCTCTAATGTGAAGGGGGACAGTCTGACAAGATGGGGAACATTTGATGTGAAGGGAGGACTTGTGTTATAAAGGGGGGCTCTGAGGTGATGGGGGGGGGCATTTGACATGATGGGGGACCTCTGATGTGAAAGGGGACTCTGACATGATTGTGGGACCTGTGATGTGAGGGGGACAAAGGGGGGCCTCTGATGCTATGAGGGAACCTCCGATGTGAAGTGGGGTTCTGACAAGATGGGGAGACATCTGATGTGGGGGACTCTGATGAGATGGGAGGACATTTGACATGATAGGGAACCTCTGATGTAAAACAGGGACCTTTGATGTAATGAGGGGCCCTGATGTAAAGGGGGACTCTAATGAGATGGGGGGACCTCTGAAGTAAAGGGGGGCTTTGAGGTGATGGGGGTGCATTTGACATGATGGAGGACCTCTTATGTGATGTGGAACTCTGATGTAAAGAAGGGGCTCTGATGTGAAGTGGGGTCTCTGATGTGATGGAGGGATCTGTGATGTGAAGGGGAGACTTAATTTACAGTGTGGCATTCCAAAAGGTACAGACTTTTTTTTTCTTCATACTTCCGTCCAGTGTTGCCAACCTACCAGTATACAGTATATACGTGATCCGGTGCAGTAAAACTTCTACAGGGCGGACTTTCAAGAGGAACTGCAGTCTGCTCACATAATTTGTTATAAAAACATTGTTGCCATTCTGAAGCTTCCCTCCAACCACTTTTCATATTATTTTATATATACTGTGATGCTGTACTTGCCAAATATGCTGCAGAAATCTCCCTCCACTGAGTCTGAATGCAGCCATTTTAACTGTGGGCAGCTGAAGCTGCTGCCTGTTCACTTCCTAGATTTACACAGAGGCACACCTCCAGCTCTGCAGCTCTCATTGGCCCTTTTATGACTCACCCCCCCCTCCCTTCCTGGCAAACTCTCACAATGTCATAAGCCTAGGCTTTTTTTTACCAGGCAAGAAACAGGAAGTGGGCTGTATAAGGTATTTAATGGCAGAAAAAAAAATCTTTTACTATACAAAGCAACAACAAGAGGAGACGATTTAATAGATGGAAAGTTAAAAAAAATGACTGATGGTCCACTTTAAGTGGTTAACCAACCAGCATGGCTTCGGAGTGTAGGAAGAAATCAGCGCAAGCACAAAAAACATCCAAACAGCATCCTGGTTGGGATTTGACACAAAGACCCCAGTGTTACAAGACAGGAGAGCTAACCACTAAGCCACTGCACTGCCTGTAGAGTTCCATTTGAGGCTGCAGTCACACCAGCATGTTTTCCAAGTGCTGAAATCGCAGGTAACAGACGCACATTTTGCCATGTGACAAGCTGCGCTACAAACATGCCAAAATGTGCCCTGAAAAATCGCTCAACACTCTGTGACCAAAAGGGTTGTGGAGCCACTTTGGAATATTTATCGCGTGTGGGGCAGTCCGCTCAAGTGAATGGGACGCCCTAAGCGCTAGACGAGTTCCCCGCTACGCTGAGGTGTTAATGGGACCTTAACCACATGCCAACCAGCTGCCGCAGTTGCACTGTGGCCACTAGGGGGCGGCCACCCCAGCTCGCCCCCCAAGCCGATGCGAGTGCCCGGCGGTCTCAATCACCACCGGGCTCCCGTGATAGCTCGGGGGAAAAGGAGAACCCGGAACTGTGTGTGTAAACGCACAGTTTCCGGTTCTCTGAGGAGAGAAGAGGCAGATCGTCGGGTTCGTACAGAGTATGAACAACGATCTATCATCTCCCCTGCACAGTCCCCTCAGTTAGAACACACACTAGGACACACTTAACCCCTTCGCTGCCCCCTAATGGTTAACCGCTTCACTGACAGTGACATTTTTACAGCAATCAACGCAATTTTATAGCATTGATCTCTGTAAAAATGCTAATGGTCCCAAAAATTTGTCAAAATTGTCCAATGTGTCCGCCATAATGTCGCAGTCCCAATAAAAATCGCCGCCATTACTAGTAAACAAAAAAAATTCATTCATAAAAATACCATAAAACTATCCCCTATTTTGTAGACGCTATAACTTTTGCGCAAATCAATCAATATACACTTATTGCGATTTTTTTTTGTTACCAAAAATATGTAGAAGAATATGTATCGGCCTAAACTGAGGGAAAAAAAAATGTTTTTTTATATATTTTTGGGGATATTTATTATAGCAAAAAGTAAAAAATAATGTGTTTTTTTTCAAAATTGTCGCTCCTTTTTTTGTTTATAGCACAAAAAATTAAAACCGCAGAGGTGATCAAATACCACCAAAAGAAAGCTCTATTTGTGGGGAAAAAAGGACATTTGTTTTGTTTGTGAGTCACGTCGCACGACCGTGCAATTGTCAGTTAAAGCGATGCAGTGCCGAATCGCAAAAAGTGCTCTGGCCAAATGGTCCGGGGCTTAAAGTGGTTGTAAACCCTTACAACACACTTTGACCTACAGGTATTAAAGAGGAAGTAAACCCTTCCAAACAACTTGGACCTACAGGTAAGCCTAGATTAAGGCTTACCTGTAGGTCCAAGCAATATCTCCTAAACCTATATGGTTTAGGAGATATTTGCCCGAAAATGGGCACCGCTGTCTACGGCGCATGCGCCGTAGACAGCGGCGCGCAGGCGCACTAAATGCGGCAAATCCATCAATGGATTTGCCTAATTTGTCGACTCCCGTGCGCATGCGCGGGAGTGACGTCATCGCGGCTTCGCCGCTGTGATTCGTCGGAGCTGCGAGACGCCACCAGCAACATGGATGCGGCGGACTACAGGGATCAGCGGCGACTTCGCTGGCTCCTGTGTCAGGTAAGTGACACATAATGAGCTACTATGCGATGCATAGTAGTCCATTATGCTTTACCTTTGCAGGGAAAAAAAGAGGAAGTAAACCCATCAGGGTTTACTTCCTCTTTAAGATTAAGGCTTACCTGTAGGTCCAAGAAATATCTCCTAAACCTGTACGGTTTAGGAGATATTTGCTGAAAGACAGCCACCGTAGACAGCCACCGTAGACAGCCACCGTAGACAGCGCCGTAGACAGCGGGGCGCAGGCGGACTGAGCACGCCGCTGTCAACGGCGATATGCCGCGAGTGGCGGCTCCTTTGCGCATGCGCGGGAGTGACGTCATCGCGGCTTCGCCGAATGACAGCGGCGGAGCAGCGAGACCCACCGAGAAGATGGATGCGCCGGACTACAGGGGACAGCGGTGACATCGCTGGCTCCTGTGTCAGGTAAGTGACACATAATGGACTACTATGCGATGCAAAGTAGTCCATTATGCTTTACCTTTGCAGGGAATGAAAGAGGAAGTAACACCCATCAGGGTTTACTTCCTCATTAAGTGGTAAGCGGAAGTAAAAACTCTCAAAAATGAACATGAACTATTTTTTATCCTTATGCTGCTAGCATTCATAAATAAAGGGAAATTATATTTACGGTACTTATTTTAACCACTTGACCTCCGAAAATGTTTTACCCCCCCCTCATGTCCAGAGCATTTTTTGTTGTTTTGCACTGCACTACTTTAACCACTTAAGGACAGGAAGGATTTGCCCCCTTAATGACCAGGCCATTTTTTGCGATACGGCACTGCAAAACTTTAACTGACAATTGCGCGGTCGTGCGACTTACACAAACAAAATTGATGTCCCTTTTCTCCCACAAATAGAGCTTTCTTTTGGTGGAATTTGATCATCACTGCGTTTTTTACTGTTTGCACTATAAACAAAAAAAACAGCGACAATTTTGAAGAAAAAACAATATTTTTTACTTTTTGCTATAATACATATCCCAATTTAAAAAAAAAAACTATTTTTTTTTTTATCAGTTTATACCAGTATGTATTCTTCTACATATTTTTGGTAAAAAATAAAAATAAAAAGTGTATATTGATTGGTTTGTACAAAAGTTATAGCGGCTACACATTAGGGGATAAATGTATGCCATTTTTATTTATTTTCTATTTTTTTTTACTAGTAATGGCGGCGATCTGTGATTTTTAGTGGGACTGGGACATTGTGGCAGACAGATCGGACACTTTTGACACTTTTTTGGGACCACTGACATTTATACAGAGATCAGAGCTAAAAATAGCAACTGATTACTGTATAAATGTCACTGGCAGGGAATGGGTTAACACTAGGGGGCGATCAAGGGGTCACCTAGGGAGGTGTTTCTAACTGCGGGGGGATGGGACTGCCTGGAGGAGGAGACCGATCGCTGTTCCTAATCAGTACGAACAGGAGATCTGTCTCTCCTCCCCTGACAGAACGAAGATCTGTCTATTTACATTGACAGATCTTCTCCGTTCTGTTTCTGTCAGGAGCCACGCCCATTGGCTCCGGCATCGCGGCGCGAGCGCGCGCCCCCTGGAGCTCTTAAAGCGGCTGATGTACAGTTATGGCGTGTTGCCCAGGGGAGCCAACCTGCCGCAGTATAACTGCAGCGGCTGGTCCTTAACCGGTTCCTGACCGACGCACGCCAATGTACGTCAGCAGAATGGCATGGGCAGGCATATTGGCGTACAGGTACGTCCAATCTTTAATGCCGCCCTGCCATCGTGAGCGCGCAGCTGGTGGCACGCTCGCGTGCCGGTCGGGACCCACGTGAGTCCGGTCGCGGGTCCGCGATCGTCTCACGGGGTGGCTGAATGGAGAAATGCCGTTGTAAACAGCATTTCCCCATTCTGCCTAGCACCTAGTGACGCTGATCTCTGCTCCATGTGATTGGAGCAGAGATCAGTGTTCACTAAATGAAAGCCCAGCCCCCAACAGTTAGTAACACACCCCTAGGAACACTTAACCCCTACACTGCCACCCACTGGTTAACCCCTTCACTGCCTGTGTCATTTACACAGGAATCACTGCATTTATATAGCACTGATTGCTGTATAAATGACAAGGGTCCCAAAAATGTGTCAAAAATGTCCGATGTGTCCGCCATAATGTCGCAGTCACAATAAAAATCGCTGATCGCCGCCATTACTAGTAAAAAAAAAAAATATTAATAAAAATGCCATAAAACTATCCCCTATTTTGTAAACGCTATAACTTTTGCGCAAACCAATCAATAATCGCTTATTGCGATTTTTCTTATCAAAAATATGTAGAAGAATACGTATCGGCCTAAACTGAGGGAAAAAAAATGTTTTTTTTATATATATTTTTGGGGGATATTTATTATAACATAAAGTAAAAAATAATGCTTTTTTTTCAAAATTGTCGCTCTATTTTTGTTTATAGCGCAAAAAATAAAAACCGCAGAGGTGATCAAATACCACCAAAAGAAAGCTCTATTTGTGGAAAAAAAAGGACGTCAATTTTGTTTGGAAGCCACGTCGCACGACCGCGCAATTGTCAGTTAAAGCGACGCAGTGCCGAATCGCAAAAAGTGGTCTGGTCTTTGACCAGCAAAATGGTCCGGGGCTGAAGTGGTTAAGTGGTTAACTTGTAATTGCGCGGTCATACAACACTGTACCCAAATGACATTTATATAATATTTTTACACCAAATAGAACTTTCTTTTGGTGAAATTTAATCACCTCTGTGTTTTTTATGTATTGCTATATAAACCAAAAAATACATAAAGTTTTGAGGAAAAAAAACTCAATCTTTCTTCATAAATTTAGCCCAACATGTATTCTGCTGCATTTTTTTGGTAAAAATAACCCAAATCGGTTTATATTATTTAGTCTGTGTCAATTAAAAAAAAAAAATGTGTACAATTGTTTTTTACATACTCTCATCATCGTAGTTCAGTGTGACCTCTGGGGGAGGGTGATCAGAGATTTTTTATACACTGGGATTGCTTGTTACAGTGATGATTACTGTAACAGCAATATATCATTCATGACTCATTCTTTACTATTGTGATGCTGTGATTGGCCCACCGCTATCACATGGTACAGGGCATTGTGATTGGCCCAGGTACCATGCGATCATTGGTGACAAATCACAGATCACACACAGTAGTAAACAATGATGTCATGAATGGGTTACATTTACGACTATGGTTTACTAGGCGTCATGTAATCGTACAATGATCATGCAGTAACTGGGCCGCTCACAGAGATCCAAAACTGATCACCGGTGGACACAGTGGGTCACAGCAGGTCTTGCTGCTGCATGCCCCAGGGGGCGCACCAGTGCGCATGCGCACCGCAATTTACAGGTGCCTGGGGAAGCCAGCTAGTGCTTAACCCTCTCATGCCGACCACATCCCGGCCCTTTAAGAATTCTAAACGCTCGGAGGCTTAGGTGGGCATTTGGGTCATGCTGTGATTGGCTATCACAGTGATACTTCATATTCCCATCGCACGTGTTCCTGGTAAAAGCTCTCAATATTTGGGTGCTGCAGCAACAACCAGCTGGATACAGGATCCGGTCACAAAGTAGATATTATTATAAACCTCTGAGGGCTTCACAGAACAGCTGTATTCATACTGAGATTAAATTACACACAGGTAGACTCTATTTACTAATTAGGTGACTTCTGAAGGCAGTTGGTTCCACTAGATTTTAGTTAGGGGGTATCAGAGTAAAGGGGGCTGAATACAAATGCCCCCCCCCCCCCCACACTTTTCAGATATTTATTTTGTAAAAAAAATTGAAAACCATTTATCATTTTTCTTCCAATTCACAATTATGTGCCACTTTGTGCTGGTCTATCACATAAAATCCCAATAAAATACATTTACGTTTTTGGATGAAAATTTCTAGGGGTGTGTATACTTTTTCATAGCAGTGTATGTCATTCATCGCAGGAGTCTTCAGGAGGAGAGGAGGGACTTTCTCAGCTAAGCACATCCTCCTTCTTGCATCATGAAGCTAAGGGCAGATGGATTCCAGGAAGTAAATGCTACATGAACCATTTGCCCTTACTCAAGATGCTCACTTCTAGAAATGCTAGGGGGGTGTTTTTCAACGTGATTTTCCAACAAAATAAAGCATGGAGACATGGATGGATGGGGCAGTTTGCTGTGAAATGAAAAATGAATTAAATCGCATTTCTAGTTTGTGGTGCTCAGTAAACAGGTTTGTTCCTCTTTAACCACTTCAGCCCTGGCCTATAGACATATGACACCCACAGATGGGATCTCCCATCCTGGGTGGGCGTCATATGACGTCCTCTGATTCCTGGCTGTCTAGGGGGCGCGCGCGCGCACCCGCGGCATCGCTCGGGCCCAGTGCGTGCGCGCAGTGGCCGCGATGTCCGCCGGGCACCCGCGATTGCCCGGGAATACAGCAGGACCGTGGATCTGTGTATGTAAACATACAGATCCACATGCTGTCAGAGGAGAGGAGACCGATGATGTATTCCCAGTACAGAGGAACACCGATCGGTCTCCTCCCCTTGTGAGTCCCCTCCCCCCACAGTTAGAATCACTCCCATAGAGAACATATTAACCCCTGCAGTGCCCCCTGGTGTTAACCCCTTCCCTGCCAGTCACATTTACACAGTATTCAGTACAATTTTATAGCACCGATCGCTGTGTAAATTTGAATGGTCCCAAAAATGTGTCAAAAGTGTCCGATGTGTCCGCCATAATGTCGCAGTCACGAAAAAAAATCGCAGATCGCCGGCATTACTGGTAAAAAAAAATGCCATAAATCTATCCCCTATTTTGTAGATGCTATAACTTTTGCACAAACCAATCAATAATCGCTAATTGCGTTTTTTTTTAACCAAAAATATGTAGAAGAATACGTATCGGCCTAAACTGAGGAAAAAATTATTATTTTTTTTTTTTAAATGGGATATTTATTATAGCAAAAAGTAAAAAATACGGTGTTTTTTTTTTCAAAATTGACGTCCTTTTTTTGTTTATAGCGCAAAAAAAAAACTGCAGAGGTGATCAAATACCACCAAAATAAAGCTCTATTTGTGGGGGAAAAAAAGGATGTCAATTTTGTTTGGGAACCACGTCGCATGACCGCGCAATTGTCAGTTAAAGCGACGCAGTGCCAAAAATCGCAAAAAGTAATCTGGTAAGGAAGGGGGTAAAATCCTCCGGGGCTGAAGTGGTTAAACCAACCATATAAAATAAGTTTATTGCTGAGGTTTACATACAACTTTAATTCCCATTTTAACTGGAGCGCAACTTTAAATAGAAAAGCGTTTCTGACCACCTTGAGAAGACGACGAATGTGGGGAGTCTCTTCCCTTCGGAGGAATTTTGTTTTTTCATAGCAATCACAGCTGCTGAAAGGAAACAAGCGATCTGGTAATTAACCCAGCTTTGCACGAGAAGACACTCATAGAAGATCCACTCGGTGGGACATCGCAGAGGAGTGCTGACACCGACACTCGTGCCAGGCTCCACGTTTTCCAGACCGGCAGTTTTCACCTGCAAAGGCGAAATATAGCCGACAAAATTGAGCCATCAATGTGTGCAAATGGCCATCACTCTACATGGGAACCGTCTTCCCTTCTGCAGGAAATGCTCCTATAATAGCAATGTCCACTTAGGCTCTAGGCACTAACGCCTTTTTTTTTTTTTTTTCCTGTCAATGTATTTCACTTAGCCAAATTGCAGCATTTTACACCTTAAGGCCGGGTTCACACCGCTGCGATGCGGGAAAGCCGCGAATCCGCGGCGTTTTCCCGCATCGCATTACTCCCGCCGGCAGTTCACACTGCCCTATGCGGACGGCTGGGAGTGTCAATGATATGTTAATGACACCCCCAGATCCGTCCGCATATCGCAGTGCGACCTGCCGACTCGCACAGGAATCGGATCGCATGGTGTGAACCCCCATGCGATCCGATTCTGTTGCGGACCAAAAAAAGGGTCCCGTGCGAGTTTGCTGCGGGAGCGATGCGAATTCAGCCATACTATCTGTATGGCTGAACTCGCATCGCTACGGAGATCGGATGTGATTTGCGGTGCGAATCACATCCGGATCTCCCCCCGCAGCAGTGTGAACCCAGCCTAAAGGAGACCTTTTCCAACGCGATTTGCATCTAAGCTGGTCATGTGACCTAACCCCGCTGTCATATGATGTATGAAAACCCTTCAGATGTCCACACAAATCTGGGGAAAACTCTAGCTGAGTGACAAAGTGCCGTGTATCACGAAACGCTGACAAAATACTTGTTTTTTACTTGCTTTCATCCCTTGTCCACACCTCCATGCTTCTGATCTTCTGCAACCTCTTTCAACGCATACACTATATTTCCAAAAGTATTGGGACACCTGTCTTTACACGCACATGAACTTTAATGGCGTTATACCTTTGACCTCGTTTTCTCCCACCTTTGCACTCCATGCAACCTCGTGATTGGCGACCCAGGAGATCGCCAATCACTTCAAACAGAAGATTGATACAATTCGCGAGGAGATCTCTACTGTTCAGTTACCCTCCACGCTTTGCACTTCATGCCCACAGGTACAATCATTACTTCCGTCGTTCAACCCCACCACTATAGACAGGGTTGCTAAACTACTTGCTAACGTCCGCCTTACCACCTGTCCGCCTTACCACCTGTCCACATTACCACCTGTCCGCATTACCACCTGTCTGCATTACCACCTGTCCGCATTACCACCTGTCCGCATTACCACCTGTCCGCATTACCACCTGTCCGCATTACCACCTGTCCGCCTTACCACCTGTCCGCCTTACTACCTGTCCGCCTTACCACCTACCCATTGAAGAAAACAATGTCTCTAGCTCCCTTGTCACCTCCTCCCATGCTCGCCTCCAGGACTTTTCCAAAGCCTCTCCAATCCTATGGAATGCCCTACCCCAATCTGTCCGCTTATCTCCTATTATTTTAGACGTTCCCTGAAAACCCTTCTCTTCAGAGAAGCCGATCCTACCTACACCTAACAACTGTATTTTCATTTTCTCCATCAGCTCATCCCCCACAGTTATTACCTTTTGTTTCCACTTGACCCTCCCTTCTAGATTGTAAGCTCTAACGAGCTGGGCCCTCTGATCCCTGCTGTATGGATTTGTATTGTAAGTGTACTGTTTGCCCTCATATTGTAAAGCGCTGCGCAAACTGTTGGCGCTATATAAATCCTGTATAATAATAATAATGACATCCCAGTCTTAGTCCGTAGGGTTCAATATTGAGTTGGCCCACCCTGTGCAGCTATAACAGCTTCAACTCTTCTGGGAAGGCCGTCCACAAGGTTTAGGGGAGTATCTATAGGAATGTTTGACCATTCTTCCAGAAACGCATTTGTGAGGTCAGGCACTGATGTTGGACAAGAAGGCCTGGCTCGCAGTCTCCGCTCTAATTCATCCCAAAGGTGTTCTATGGGATTGAGGTCAGGACTCTGTGCAGGCCAGTCAAGTTCCTCCACCCCAAACTCGCTCATCCATGTCTTTATGGACCTTGCTTTGTGCACTGGTGTGCAGTCATATTGGAACAGGAAGGGGCCATCCCCAAACTGTTCTCACAAATATGGGAGCATGAAATTGTCCAAAATGTCTTGGTATGCTGACCCTTAAGAGTTCCCTTCACTGGAACTAAGGAGCCAAGCCCACCCCCTGAAAAAACTACTCCCCACACCATAATCCCCCCTCCACCAAATGATTTGGACCAGTGCCTAAAGCAAGGTCTGCCTTGTGGACGGCCTTCCCAGAAGATATTATATATGGAGTACCCCCCCCCCCTCCCCAAGGAAATACTAAGGGACTTTAGGGGCAACTGATCAGCAGAATATTTTTAGGAAATAGAAATGTATTTATATAAAATATGTGGTGCATACATCACCATTAGTAATTCCATAAAAAGACAAAAACAGAATCATATATAATATATAAATGCAAATCCTTCAATGTTAAGCCAGACGTACAGTATTTCTGGGCCTATGTCGTGTCCTTTCTTCAGGGGCATTTCATGTGATGTAGGGCTGCTATATTGATATTTTATAATGAGACAAAGTCACACATCAGAATCAGCATCAGGGTCAGAGAAATGAGCATCGTTGAAGGGTCTTCTCGGTTGGATTTCTTTACGCCTTCCCAGAAGAGTTGCAGCTGTTATAGCCGAAAAAGGTGGGCCAACTCAATATTGAACCCTACGGACTAAGACTGGGATGCCATTAAAGTTAATGCTTGTGTAAAGGGAGGTGTCCCAATACTTTTGGTAATATATTGTGTATTATTGTCTTTTTTGTGGCACCTGCCAGGAATGTAACTGTCACATTGGTTGTGCTCTTAGCAAAACTTGTCAAACCATCCAATGGGTGGTGTCATAACTGATCACATGTACAGCATCATGGTAATTGAAGATTAAACAAAGGCCAAGATAGCAGCTTCTTAGCAGCTGAAAACAATAGGAGGGTTTACTTTCACATATAAAAAGATTGAAACAGAAAATGTTAGTGAACGTACATTTATAAAATGAACATATCTGTGCTTATCCGATGTTATACAAATGATTATTTGTGATCACAATATGTACAGCATTGGGCCTTTTCATAAACTCGTTATTTGTCGACACGTTTCACAGACCATGCCCACTTCTTCAGGACCGAGGTGAAATACAGCTGTTGTTTGGTGTTTACAAGTTAAAATCCATATTTTTTGCTAGAAAATTACTTGGAACCCCCAAATATTATAAATATTTTTTTTAGCAGAGACTCTAGAGAATAAAACGGCGATTGTTGCAATATTTTTTGTCACACGGTATTTGTGCAGCGGTGTTTTAAACGCAACTTTTTGACAAAAAAGAGACACTTTCATGAATTAAAAAACAATGAAACAGTGAAATTAACCAATTTTTTTGCATAATGTGAAAGATAATGTTACACCAAGTAAATAGATACCAAACATGTCACACTTTATAATTGCACGCACTCGTAGAATGATGACAAGCTACGGTACCTTAAAATCTCAATAGGCGTCGCTTTAATTTTTTTTCCCGGTTACCAGGTTAGAGTTACAGAGGAGGTCTAGTGCTAGAATTATTGCTCTTACTCTGACGATCGCGGCGATACCTCACATGTGTGATTTGAACACCGTTTACATATGCGGGCGCGATTTCCATATGCGTTTTCTTTGCTGCGCAAGCTCGCGGCGGCGGGGGGCGCTGTAAAAAAATTATTATTTTTTTTTGCTTATTTATTTTATTTATTTTAAAATTAATAATTTTTTTTTTTATCACTTTTATTGCTGTCACAAGGAATGTAAACATCCCCTGTGACAGTAATAGGTGGTGACGGGTACTCTTTATGGAGGGATCGGGGGTCTAAAAGACCCCCGATCCCTCCTTTACACTTCAAAATATTCAGATCGCTGTTTTCGGCGATTCTGAATACTGTATATATTTTTAAAACCGGCGCCATTGGCAGCCGAGTAAACGGGAAATTACGTCATGTTACTGTTACATGTTACATTACTTCCGTGTTTACAATTAGAAGACTGGAATGAAGCCGCTTACGGCTTCATTCCAGTCCTCCCTAGCTGCCAGAGGCATCAGATATTTGATCAGGGCTCCCGATTGAACGGGACCCCCGGTAAGAACGGCGGGGGGTGGCGGGAGCCGCATCGGTTGTTATGGCTGGAAAGCCGATTGCCCGCTCTAAAAATCAGTACCGGGATGATGCCCGCACCTGCAGGGATAACCTCCGGAAGCCGAGTACGCACATCTGCGTACGCTCGGCGGCAAGGGGATAGGTTGTAATCCCTTACCCAGTGAAGTGACTGCCTCAGGTGATACACAGAAATTAAACGAATCCTTCGACATAAGTTGTGCCTGTTTATCTGCAGTCTTCTCTTCTCTACATCCATTCAAAGTGCAGAATTTTTAAAGCTTGTCTGAAAGTTCAGAAAAAAAGGCAGCGGAGAGTTGAAGTTACCCTTTGCAGAGCTCAGTGAGGGGAGTTCTGCAAGCTGATTGGAGGGAACAGACACACCCCCTCCACACATCACATAGGAACAGAGCTGAGGCTGTCAATCTACTGGAGCTCCTCCCCTGTCATATTTTTTCTCTTAGTGTCAGGAAAACTTGTCAGAAGGGATTCATGCTGATAGCAGAGGAAGGAAGCAGAAGACAGAAATGACTCTTAAGCCCCATACACACAATCAGATTTTCTGCTGACTTTTTCCTTCAGATTTACCAAAACCATGTAGTAGAAGGGCCTGCCTGATTGCATACAAATTGAAACTCCTAAGGTTTGACCTCATATTACATGGTTTTGGTAAATCTGAAGGAAAAACTCAGCAGAAAAACTGACAGTGTGTATGGGGCTTTTGTGCTCTGGATCAGCCATTCTCAACCAGGGTTCAGTGGAGCCCTGGGGTTCCTCCAGAGGTTGTTAGGGGTTCCTTGAGCTGTGGCTGATGAACCACCTATTTGATGATGCCTACAGAATTCAGGGTTCAGCACCACTTAGCAAAGCCAGCAGCATGACACCAAATATCTTTTTAGCTGTCTTTAAGGGTGGACATTCTAAACACCACTTTAAGGGGGACATTCTTCCTATTGACCACCAATATATAGAGCATTGTTCCTATTGAGCCCTGATGATTTGGTTTTAGTAAGGGTTCCTCAAGACATGAAAATTATTTGTGGGGTTCCTCTAGGATTAAAAGGTTGAGAAAGCCTGCTCTGGATTGAGACAAGTACACACTATAGAGGGATATGCTTTGTTCACATTTCCTGACTGAGGTTTACAACCACTTTAAAGAGGAAGTGAAGTCTCCCCCTTTAATTGTACCTACAGGTAAGCCTTGAATAAAGCTTACCTGTTGGTACTGTAAATATCTCCTAAACTTACATCGTTTAGGAGATATTTACTATATACCCTGGTGCCGTTTCTTCAGGGCCCGTGCCGTGACCAGCAGCTCCCACGCGCATGCGTGACATTTTCGCTGCTCTGTCCAATAACCGCACCGGAGCCCGCGATGCTGGAAGTAACTCCGGGAAAGATGTCGGCCCTGTCAGCAGTGTGCGCACCCTGATTCAGGGCATCGTTCTAAGGTAAGCCTTTTATAATGAGCTAGTATGCAATGCATACTAGCTCATTATGCCTTTGTTTTGCAAGTTGTTGTTTTTTTGTGGAGGTTTACAACCTCTTTAAGTGCTATATTATTACTCAAACCCCAAAATGCAATGTATAGCAGCTTACCAATCAATACATGTGGTGGCTGCATTTGTTTTATATTTGTTTAGGCTTTTTTTCCCTTTGTTTTCACCCAGTGATCTGTCTGGTGACTAATCCACCTCCTATATTAGAGCGGCCCCACTCTGGATGAAGGAGCACAGAGGGCACATGTGCATGGCATTACTGTCAGTCTGGAAGGAGGGAAGTGTTAAATGTAGTAGCAGAATTAAATACACCAACAAACTGAAGCCAAACCTCCAGCTCACACTTTATAATCAGTAACAGCAAACATTGGGGGGGATTTACTAAAGCTGGCCATACACCTAAAGATTATCTGCAGATTTTCTATGGTTAGATGGAAAAAGTGCAACAGATTTCTCTATGTTCGCTAAACTGTGTGGATGGAGGAATCTCCCACTTTTTCCATCTAAACATAGAAAATCTGTAGATAATCTATAGGTGTATGGCCAAAGCTGGCGCACAGAGAATCTGGTACAGCTGTGCATAGTAACCAATCAGCTTCTAACTTCAGCTTGTTCAATTAAGCTTTGACAATTAATCCTGGAAGCTGATTGGTTTCTATGCAGAACTGCACCAGATTCTGTGTGCAACAGTTTTAGTAAATCTCCCCCATTGCTTTTCCTTTATGAGAAAAAGGGTTTGCATAAATAAATGAAGGTTGATCATTGTAAACACCCGTGAGCATTAAATGGTTTGTCTTACCCTTGTAACTGACACATTTGCAAGAAAACTTAAAAAAAAAAAAAAAAACAGACTTAATAGCCAGATCACCAGATGAAAATAGAGGAAAGAAAGCCCAAAAAAAAAAGATTGCGGCCATCACATTCAAGAATTGGTAAGCGGCAATATAATAAATGTTTGCTTTTGGGTTTAATCCCGCTTTAATCATGTTTTTACTGCTGGAAGGTGAAAGCAGAATTGGACTGCCATACCCCAAATACTGTATATTTCTTCTATCACAGAAGTCCAAAAAAAAAAAAAAAAAAGACAAGCAGACTTTTTTCGGGGCTATAAGATGCCCCCTTTAAGAAGGGGGACCTGTCATCCCTTTGCATCCCTAATTTCACTTGTTATAGGTAGTTAGGATGTTCCTCCCATAAGGTTAGTAATATCAAAGAGGTATTCCTGAAAAAAAAGGAGACGGGGGGGGTGGGGGAGGGGAGCGTTTGTAGGAAATGACAGAGAACACGCTTTCAATTCAATTCAGATACATTAAAAACTGCTGCAAGCCTTATCAGAAACATTAAAGGATAGCTGTAGTCTCAAATACAATTATAGCTCTGCAGTAGGCAGACTCTGCACTGCCAGATAGGAAATATAAAGGGGTACCTTTTACCTGAGGCCGGTGTGCTTTTTAAATGGTAGACTATTTGAGGTCAGTGCTGTGTTTCACGCTCTCGGATCTCAACAGCGCAGCAAGCAAAGGACGGGTGCAGGATGCAATGCATGTATTATGTTCTACAAGCATGTGGCATGTAGAGACCTGAGAAAATGGTCCCATGTGGGTCAAGCATTCTAAGGTGCACTTGCTTAGACCCCTTTCACATCAGGGCATTTTGCAGGCGCTATAGCGTTAGAAATAGCGCCTGCAATCCGCCCAAAAAAAGCTGCACCATTGTTTGTAGTGTGAAAGCCCGACCTAGAAATAGAACATGTTTTAAATCTTTCCGACAGAATAAATTCCTATCAGGAAAACCGTTCGTCCGTATGCTATTCCGATGGACCAAAAAGGAAACAAGGGTAGCTATTGGCTACTGGCTATTTAACTTCCTTTTCTAGTCTCGTCGTACGTTATCACATTCTAAACAAACAGCCTTTGGTGTGATCGTGTGTAGGCACGTACGTTTCAGCAGAACTCCATCGGAAAGACCAGAGTTTATTCTGATGGAAAGTCCGGTCATGTGTACGTTACTCCTCCACAAAGACTACCCTTAGGAACAATTTCTGTACAATTAGGTAAATGGCCACTGGCTCCAGATATTATTCAAAACTTTTAACACTTTTCACCCAGTCAAGCTGGTCTTGCATGCATTTCTTTCCCCTTTTAGTTCTGGGCCCGTTTCTTCAGTCTCCTCAAAAGTTTTGTACTTGATAGACTGGCGGAGAAAGGGTTAGGGGCACAGGATACCCAAAATAGCAAGATATCCAAGACCTTGTTTGTGGCCCAATAAGTGCAGACTTCTAATAGTACTTGACCATCTAATAGCAAGTGAGTGTCAGTGATGTAATTTAGGAGACAGCAGTTTGTCACAGTCAGGGGTCAGGCTCAGAGACCAATAGCTATAGTAGTAGAGAGGCACCCACCAACCAGCTAGAAAAGTACACGAGCAGGTCACCCTGGCGGATGGTGTGGGCTCACCTGAGGTGTAGGGCCTAATGCCGTGTACACACGGCCGGACTTTTCGACAGCAAAGGTCCGACGGAACGAATCTGTCGGACAATTCGATCGTGTGTGTGAGTTTCATCGGAGCTTTGCTGTCGAAAAATCAGACGGACTTTAGATTTAGAACATGTTTCAAATCATTCCGACAGACTTGAGTGCGGTCGAAAAATCAGTTCGTCTGTATGCTAGTCTGACAGATGAAAACCGACACTAGGGCACCTATTGGCTACTGGCTATGAACTTCCTTATTCTAGTCTGGTCGTACCTCATCACGGTTGAATCCGTCAGACTTTGGTGTGATTGTGTGTGTCCAAGTCCGTTCGTTAGGAAAGTCCGCCGAAAGTCCGTCAGGAAGACCGTGGGACCTAGTCTGCTGGAAGGTCCGTTCGTGTGTACACGGCATAAGAGTCGTAGGGTCTAAGAACTATCTAGTATTCCCCAGAGCTCCTGTAGAGATGGTTTTGCTGCATGTTAGTGGCAGGTTGCAGTCCTCAGGAGTTGAGGAAGTCAGGGGGCAATAGCAGATATAGCAGGTAGGTGTCAAGCAGAAGTGTAGCCAGTAAACAAGCCAAAAGGTCAGTAATACGTGGCTGCAGGTTGCATTAGCGTAGTCGAAAAACAAGCCAAAGGTCGGTATCAAGTGGTTGCAGGTTTGGATCTAGTGAAAGCCTAGCCAAGGAACAAGCCATGGTCATTAATGAGTAGTAATGGAGATAAGGACAGCTGCAGGTACAGCAAGGAGCAAGATATTTGCTAGACAGAGCACAATAATCTGGCAAACAGGAAGTTCAAATGCATAAAGTGGGAGTAAACTACCATTTATGATTTTTACCTGTCGGTAAACCTATAATAAGGCTTACCTTTAGGCAGGGGTGTAACTATAGGGGGTGCAGCAGTCACGACGGTAACTGGGCCCTGTGCTGCAGGGGGCCCATGCAGCCCCCTCTACATATGGCCGTCAGCAGCATAGGCAGCTAGGGGTACCAGTGCACCATGCACACGGGTGGCTGGAGGTGGAGGGTGACTAGCAGAGCTCCATGCTCGAATATTGCACTGGCTGCTCTTTAGTTGTGCATTCCCCGCATGACCTGTGTCCTCGGCTGGCTCCTTAGAGTACCCCTCTCCTGCTCCATGCATTGCCGCTCAGTCTGATGTCTGTTCTCCCCAGCCAGAGTTGAGAGCTGCCCTGGAGAAAAGGACCTCATCTCTTCTGGGGACGGGGACTCCATCCTGCCTAGGGACAGTCCCCCAATGGGGCACCTAAAAATTTAAGCTAGGAAGAGTCTAGCTTAAGTCATGGTCCCCCCATAGTTAGGGGTATATTTATGATGGATTTACTGGAAAATTCTGTCAGTAAATCTTTTGCTAACATTTGCATAAGTGAGATGTGATGACATTCCATAATCATGGTCACCTTATTTACAATATGATGAATGAGTGCAGCAGCCAGCGAACAGCCGTCAAATCTCACTTGTACAGTAACTGTGAAGAATGGGTTTTACCCTGCAGGCAATAGCTACAAACCTCTGATAGCTCTCCAAGGTGCTGAACCTGAGTTTATATGTAGTATGAGCACTAGGAGGGTTAAATGTCTCTTTTTTTTTTAACCACTTCAGCTCCAGAAGATTTATCCCACTTTACGACCAGGCCATTTTTTGCAATACGGCACTGCGTTACTTTAACTGACAATTGTGCGGGCGTGCGACGCTGTACCCAAATTCAATTTATGTTATTTTTTTCCCACAGATAGAGCTTTCTTTTGGTGGTATTTGATCATCTCTGCCTTTTATAATTTTTTTGTGCTATAAACAAAAAAAAATAAAAATTTTTTTTTTTAGAAAAAATAAATATTTTTTTACTTTCTGCTATAAAACATATCCAATAAAAATCGAATTTCTTCATCAATTTAGGCCAATATGTGTTCTGCTACATATTTTTGGTAAAAAAAAAAAAAAAAAAACCCCAAGAAGCGTATATTGGTCGGTTTGCACAAAAGTTATAGCCAATACAAATTATGAGATATATTTATGGAATTTTTAATCATTTTTTTTTTTTACTAGTAATGGCGGCGAGCAGTAGGACTGCGATATTACGGTGGACAAATCGGACATGTTTTTGGGGACCAGTGACACTAATACAGCGATCAGTGCTAAAAATATGCACTTTCTTGTTTAACCACTTAAAGACCAGGCCTCTTTTTCAGACTCTGTGTTTATAAGTTAAAAATTTGTTTTTTTGCTAGAAAATTACTTACAGTGCCTTGCGAAAGTATTCGGCCCCCTTGAACTTTTCAACCTTTTGCCACATTTCAGGCTTCAAACATAAAGATATAAAATTTTAATTTTTTGTGAAGAATCACCAACAAGTGGGACACAATTGTGAAGTGGAACGAAATCTATTGGATATTTTAAACCTTTTTAGCAAATAAAAAACTGAAAAGTGGTGCGTGCAAAATTATTCGGCCCCTTTACATTCAGTGCAGCAAACTCACTCCAGAAGTTCAGCGAGGATCTCTGAATGATCCAATGTTGTCCTAAATGACTGATGGTGATAAATAGAATCCACCTGTGTGTAATCAAGTCTCTGTATAAATGCACCTGCTCTGTGATAGTCTCAGGGTTCTGTTGAAAGTGCAGAGAGCATCATGAAGACCAAGGAACACACCAGGCAGGTCCGTAATACTGTTGTGGAGAAGTTTAAAGCCGGATTTGGATACAAAAAGATTTCCCAAGCTTTAAACATCCCAAGGAGCACTGTGCAAGCGATCATTTTGAAATGGAAGGAGTATCAGACCACTGCAAATCTACCAAGACCTGGCCGTCCCTCTAAACTTTCAGCTCAGACAAGGAGAAGACTGATCAGAGATGCAGCCAAGAGGCCCATGATCACTTTGGATGAACTGCAGAGAACTACAGCTGAGGTGGGAGAGTCTGTCCATAGGACAACAATCAGTCGTATACTGCACAAATCTGGCCTTTATGGAAGAGTGGCAAGAAGAAAGCCATTTCTCAAAGATATCCATAAAAAGTCTTGTCTAAAGTTTGCCACAAGCCATCTGGGAGACACACCAAACATGTGGAAGAAGGTGCTCTGGTCAGATGAAACCAAAATCAAACTTTTTGCCCACAATGCAAAACGATATGTTTGGCGTAAAAGCAACACAGCTCATCACCCTCAACACACCATCCCCACTGTCAAACATGGTGGTGGCAGCATTATGGTTTGGGCCTGCTTTTCTTCAGCAGGGACAGGGAAGATGGTTAAAATTGAGGGGAAGATGGATGCAGCCAAATACAGGACCATTCTGGATGAAAACCTGTTGGAGTCTGCAAAAGACCTGAAACTGGGACGGAGATTTATCTTCCAACAAGACAATGATCCCAAACATACAGCAAAATCTACAAAGGAATGGTTCACAAATAAACGTATCCAGGTGTTAGAATGGCCAAGTCAAAGTCCAGACCTGAATCCAATCGAGAATCTGTGGAAAGAGCTGAAAACTGCTGTTCACAAACGCTCTCCATCCAACCTCACTGAGCTCGAGCTGTTTTGCAAGGAAGAATGGGCAAGAATTTCAGTCTCTCGATGTGCAAAACTGATAGAGACATACCCCAAGCGACTTGCAGCTGTAATCACAGCAAAAGGTGGCTTTACAAAGTATTAACGCAAGGGGGCCGAATAATTTTGCACGCCCCACTTTTAATTTTTTTATTAGTTAAAAAAGTTTCAAAAATCCAATAGATTTCGTTCCACTTCACAATTGTGTCCCACTTGTTGGTGATTCTTCACAAAAAAATTTTTTTTTATATCTTTATGTTTGAAGCCTGAAATGTGGCAAAAGATTGAAAAGTTCAAGGGGGCCGAATACTTTCACAAGGCACTGTAGAACCCCCAAACATTATACATTTTCTTTTCTAACACCCTAGAGAATAAAATGGTGGTCATTGCAATACTTTTTGTCACACCGTATTTGCGCAACGGTCTTACAAGCGCACTTTTTTTTGGAAAAAAAAAATCACTTTTTTGAATAAAATAAGATAAAACAACAGTAAAGTTAGCCCAATTGTTTTTCATATTGTGAAAGATAATGTTACGCCGAGTAAATTGATACCCAACATGTCACGCTTCAAAATTTTACCCTTAAAAATCTCCATAGGCGATGTTTAAAAAATTCTACAGGTTGCATGTTTTGAGTTACAGAGGTAGAATTATTGCTCTCGCTCTAATTATTGCGGCGATATCTCACATGTGTGGTTTGACCACTGTTTTCATATGCGGGCGCTACTCACGTATGCGTTAGTTTCTGCATGCAAGCTCGTCGGGACGGGACGCTTTAAAAATAAAATAAAAAAATTCTTATTTATTTTACTTGATTTTATTTCTTTTTTCACTGTTTAAAAAAAAATTGGGTCACTTTTATTCCTATTACAAAGACTGTATCTCTTGTAATAGAAAAAAGCATGACAGGTCCTCTTAAATATGAGATCTGAGGTCAAATAGTTCTCAGATCTCATATTTGGACTTAAAAAATAAAAAAATAAATAAATTAAAAAAATCACAATAGAAAAAGGTCCCTTTAAGACGTATGGGTGGAAGTGACATCTTGACATCACTTCCGCCCTGCTATAGCATGGAGATGGGTGGGGGCCATCTTCCCCTCACTCGTCTCCATACCCAGCCACGGATAGGTCCCGATCGCCTCCGCCTCTGCCGAACGCGGCCGAGGGCACAGGAGAGCGGCATGAGAGGGGGTAGCCGATAACGGTGATCCTGCGGTGAATCCGCTGCAGGGACCACCATTATCGTAAACAGGACCGCTGGCTCAAAAGATGGATACCTCAGTTGTGGCAACAGCTGCTGCTGTTACCAAGATATCCATCTTTAAACTGCCGACGTATATATACAAGAGCCGGTCGGCAAGTGGTTAAAAATAAATAATAAAATGCACTATCACTGTACTAATGACACTGGCTGGGAAGGGGTTAAACATCTAGGGGATCAAAGCGTTACCTAGCCAGTGTTTTGGTGTACTGTGTGAGGTACTTTTACTAGGGGAAGCAAAAGATTTTTCTTTGCCTGCTTTGCAGGGAAAAAAAACCTATTACTTCTCCGCGGACAGGACAGAGCTCTGCCTTGTTTACACAGCCAGTGTTTGTGTACTGTGTGGGAGGTGCTTTTACTAAGGGAAGACTTGGATCCTTGTAAATGCTTTGCAGGAACACAGGATCCATGCCCTCCCTACCGACAGAACAGCGATCTGCTTTGTTTACATAGACAGACTGCCGCTCTGCCTCTGTACCGAATGATCGGGTGGGTGCCAGCGGACATAGTCCACGGTACCTGCAGATCAACTCCTGCTGTGTATAATCTAGACCTGTGCATGACGGGGAAAAAATTGTTTTGTTTCGATTTGTTTATCTAGCTATTTAGTTTAGATAAATTCAGACAATTCGCTCAATTCGTATTCGGAATTCATATTTGAAATTTTTCAAATTTTCTTTAAATTTACAGTTTTTTTTTCCGATTTGAAGCGTTCACGTATATCACGTATATATACGTGATCCTGAGCACAGTGACTGCCCTGTAGTAGTATATCTGCTATAGGGCAGTCGGCAAGTGGTTAACATAGGAAAAACATAAAAAAGCACACCTCCCACACGCTACGCGATCCTATAGTCCAATGTACTGTATGTAGAGTATTTGCCAGCACACCATGGATCTTTAAATAATGTCCAAAGTTTTATTCAAATTGACGTAGAGCCTGGCAAAGGGGTACTGCATGGCCCGGAAATGTTGCACTCTTTTTGCTGTGATGTGATCCCTTTGAATAAAACTTACACTTATTAGAAGATCCATGGGGCGCTGACTTTCTTCCACTATAGGAGCTGCCAGCAGTTTCCCCTGAGAGGATCGCAGAGATGGTGCGAGGGAAGAAGGAGAAGGAAGAAGGAGCCGTGGCGCCCCTCTCAAAGTGGCGCCTGGGGCAGATGTTCCCCCCTACCCCCTCCCAGTTTTGGCCCTTCCTCCAACACTGAATTCATGTAATGACAAGGGTGAAACGCGCTGGGGGTCTGGCCAGAGCAGCACTGGCTGAGGCCATACACAGTTAAATTCATATTTGAACCACCAGATCGGTTTGAGCGTATGCCTGCACTCCTGAATTAGCGCGCTGATGCCTGCTCTGGCATTCTGGACACTGGCAGGGATATCTGCAATCCTCCAGCTTTGAGTGGCACTCCAAGTTTATACATGACCATAATGGCAAGAAGTGCTGGGGTGTGCTGGGTCTATTGATGCTGGGTACTGGGGGATATAGGGATCTATTGTGGTGGTGGGGGGGTATTGTTCCTGGGGAGATCTTTTTTTTCTGGTGAGAGATTTGTTGTTGCTGGGGGGGTCAAACGTTGCTAGGGAGGATCTATTGTTGAGGGAGGGGTCTAGTGTTGCTGGCTGCTGGAGAATATACTGATGCTGCCTGCTGGGGGGTCTATTGTTACTGGTGGGGGGTCTATGGTTGTTGGGGAGGTCTATTGCTGCTGGTGAAGGATTTGCTGTTGCTGAGGGGTCAATTGTTGTTGAAAAGGATCAATTGCTGAGGAAGGAGTCTATTGTTGCTGACTACTGGAGAGTCTATTGATGCTACCTGCTGGGAGATCTATTGCTGCTGGTAGGGGTCTATGGCATCTGGTGGTCTATTGTTATTGGGGAGCTATTTTAATGCTTTTCGTGTTATCATTAACACATTCCATACAAATTACCTTGCTTACTTTGTTCTGTATCCCTTAAATGAGGCAATACTGAGAGGTGGGTAGTAGAAACCAAGGGACGGTGTTTGGGGGTAAGGAGTAAAGAGGAACCCCCTACGGCTGGGACTTTACCAGCACTACCACATGCACAAATAGTAATTGAAAAAATATCAAATATTTATTGAAAAACACATATAGAATATAACACATGAGCGTGGATGTATAAATACAAAAAATGCAAAGCAAAGATATAACTTCTTTGCATTTGTTGTATCCACGTTTATGTGTAATATTCTATATGCGTTTTTCAATAAATATTTGATATTTTTTCAATCACTGTTTGTGCATGTGGTAGTGCCGGTAATGTCCCACCCGTTCCTTGTTACATTCAGGATGTGACCAGGGGTCAAGTCCTGGGAAAAAAAGTGTGGGAACTCCCACCCAAGATCCATTCCCCCACCAAAAAAAAAAAAAGGTACGCTCATATGTATATATACTTCACAGAAAATACAGTACAACATTTATTGTAAAGTGCCAGTTTACAAAAACAAAATAACGCATCAAACAAAACAATCAACACAATGGGTGATGATCTTTCCCTCGCATGGAATTTCTACCACAAATACACCCTGTTCCAAATTCTGTTACACAGCCCATTAGAAAATATCCCACAAACAGGAATAACGTTGTCCTTGGCGTTTAAGATTATCAACTTTCCGAGATTTATTATCATCTGCGCTGCGATGTGTGGTCAGCCATTTTGTGACATATGGCAAAGGATCCCATAAATGCACAGGGGGGCCAATGAGACTAATAAACAATAGAGAAGATAGGCGTTCAATGCCAAGCCCACTCCTAATGGGTGACATCACCAAATTCATTGTACTGAAGCCCCTTTCACAATCACCGGATGTCACTGGAAGACTGTTAACTGCTGTCACCACTGGTTTCAGCTTTTCAGGAATCTCTTCACCACCATTATCAATGTAGACTCTGAAACCTTCACAGATGGATGGATAATAGCTGAGACTGAATCTTTTGCACAGCTGCTCCAGCTTCACATCACCTTCAAACCATGGACTGTCCACATTGATTGGCCAGCGTTGTGCATTCAGGATGTCAATTTCAGAAACAAGACTTTCAAATTCACCTGACTGTGATGAAGCGGCAGGTCTGTTGCTTGCAGTTAAAGCAAAGAGTCTGGAGCGCAAATTATCCACCAAACATTGGTAAAACTGAGGGAGGTTTATCTTCACTTGGCCTTTTGAACTCTCTGTATTCATGGTCACACCTTTGAAATTCCCTTTGTCCAGCGATTCCATGACTTCTTTCAGATGTTTACCAGGCATGTCTTTCATTTTTTCAACTGCACGAATTGAACGATTAATCAGCTGATAGGCTCGTGGAAGTGTGATGTCATCTCTTTGTAGAGCTTCAGATAGCAGTCCCATTTCCTCAACAGCATCCGCAACCCCTGCAAGGTTTAACAAATAATCTTCTGATGTCAAGACCTTGTTAAGGCCACTAAATAGAGATTTCTGTTGACTGTTATGAGCTGAGCTCAAACTGTGACTGTGTAGTGCAGGATACGACTCCCAAACTGCTCGTATAGCTCTCTGGCTTGAAGCAACCCATCGAACTGAAAAAAACTTTTCCAATTTTAAGAATTTGTACTTCTAATTCTTTTGCACATTCAGAGAGCTCTGCCAGTTTTTTCGGTGACTGATGATACACAGCATACAACTTCTCAAAAAATGATGTGAGATGGTGAAGACCAGGAATAGAAAGTATAGGCCAGGAACCATAGTAAAACGTAGGTGGAGGGCCTGCATGATGGGGTTTGGACAGAAAAGGCTAGCAAGATAAGGGTTAATCAAGTTAGTAAGAGCAGGGGGAGGTCAGAAAGGTGGTGTGGTCTTAAGTAAAAGGTCATTGGTGGAGGAGAGGGTGTGGTAGGGTGGTCCCTAGGGGGTTGCTATGTGGGGTGTGGGGAGCCTGAGAGCAGTTGCAGTCAGGACAGCCATCTAGGGACATTCTCCCGCCCGCCCGCCCCAATTTTAGTGCAGTTAGGGTCTGACAGGTATTTGTCTGGTTTTGTGTTGTCTTTCCTAAAGTCGTAGCAGCTGGCGGTGGTCGGAGGGTTTTTGAAGGCGGGGATGGTAAAAGGTATTCGGAGGAAGATGGGCTGGGCCCATCACTGAAACAAGTGGATCTGCCCTAAGGAGGGCAGAAGTGAGAGGTGGCTGTACCGGCTGGGTGAATTTTGCCAATTATTGTCTCTGTGCTGGCGTAAGTTACGGCTAGGGGCCGGGTAAGAGGCAAAAGGGTGTGCCGGATACAGAAAATTAATGACATTGGTGCCTTCAAAAACCCTCGGCAATATATATATATATGGTTTCTGGTAATTTTGAGTTTTAATGTTTTAAAGTGTTTATGTTATGTTTGGTTAATAAAAGGCTGCTATGGCCATTTAAACCCAAATACAGGTGTCTGGTATTGTTTATTTCAAGGGGTTATGGGTAATGGGGGTTGGTTAGGCCTAAAATTGGACAATACCCCATACATGAATTGTATCTGAAATGCACAATTCGAGCCTATGACACAAGCAGTGCCATTTCACAAGCTGTGGATATTTTTGACTGAGTCGTTCCAAAACACCTGACTTTCTTCCAAGCATTACACTTCCACCATCACTGCAAGCCCCAATCCAGTTTTTGGCAAGAAAGTCATCACTGAATCCAAATTTACAAAGGCAAGCTAGAAGAGTGGCTTCAATAGACTGTGCATCTGCTTTAGGCAAATCAAGTAAATCAAGAAAAAAAGTAACTGGGTCTTTTCCATTAACAGAGGCACGAATATAAACGATTAACACTGAATGTGTAGAAACTGTTGTAGACTCATCAATATAAACAGAAATTTTTGAAGCCTGCTCAACAACTGCTTTGCAAAGCTTTTTCCTCATTTCACTAGCAATGCAATCTATTATTTGTGCTGCTGTGTACTCACTATGGAGAATACTTCCTAAGTCAGCTCCATTTGCAACTTGCAAGCTGATAAGATCTGGGAAGTCTGTGAAAGGGCGATTTTTTTTCGCACAAAAGTAGGCAGTGCGAAAGACTTTAGTGGTGGACACAAACTTATGCTTCTGCTGTTCTGCAATATTGGATTGCAGTATCTCCTTTCTGGATACTGCTTGGATATTTCCTGCCTTTACATGTGCTTCTGAAATCCGATGTATGTGGATTTTTTTACGCAGTGAGGTCAACTTATCTTTTTTGGTTTTGCCATATGGAGTAATTGTACCAGTGCTCCATTCTTTGGAAATGGATACACCCTGTGAAACAGACACTCCAAGGTGTTTAATTTCACGACACAATTTGCACCCTAAAAGACCATTTTCTACAAACAGCCAAGGGTTCTTTTTATTAAATTCTATCCACTGATTCTGGTCCCAACATTCCGGAAGAACAATGATATCACTGGCATTAGCAGTGGTATCTTCAGCCACATCGGTAATGAAGTCAACAACCGATTCACTGACTGGTGTAGTTTCTGCAGCGGACACCGCTTGCTGAAGCAAAGGCTCAGCCTGAGTTGAGCAACTTGCAGAATCAGCATGAGATTTCTTACTGGATGCCTTCATGAAGAAATCTGTAATGCTGCTTTTTCGTTTGCTCATTTCTAAAACAATGAAAACAATAAATAATGGTGTAAAATAAGCAGCCTGGCTGGTCTCAGGGTGCTGGCTGGCTGGTCTCAGGGTGCTGGCTGGCTGGTCTCAGGGTGCTGGCTGGCTGGTTTCAGGGTGCTGGCTGGCTGGTCTCAGGGTGCTGGCTGGCCTAGCTGGTCTCAGGGTGCTGGTTGGCTGGCCTCAGGGTACTCGGTAGTTCCCTAGCTGGTCTCAGGGTGCTGGCCTGGCACTCACCCAAGATTCCCCACTTCAAAAATACAAAAAAAGTGTGTGTATATATATATATATATATATATATATATATATATATATAAAAAAATCATACTCCTTTAACAAATAAACTGCAACATTTACAGTACCAGTTTACGAGGACACCTCCAAAATTCACATGCCTTAAATAAATCTAGAACAGATGTAACAAAATAATTTAAGCTGTATGCTATACTAATAAAAAAACACCACAAATGTGTGAAAACGGTTCCCTCGCAGGGGATTGCAATGACTGGGGGCCCCTTCTGCACTATGTCTCTATGCAAGCTACGATATGTGGGGCTCCTTCTGCCGCAAGATGTCCACACATGTGTTGGTCTGTGCAGGGGAGGGAGGTCGGGCATGCTGAGTGTGCCGGCCCGGAGCTCCTCTTCTCAGGCTGCCTGTATTGTTTCTGCAAAGTGGGGCTCAGGCCCCAGGCCACTCACTCATCTGTTCCCATCAATGCAGCCTGATCAGTGCCCATCAAATGGAGCCTTGTCAGTGCCCCCATCAGAGAGCAGGGGTTCCCTTCAGACAGCCCCCCCATCAGAGTGTCCCCATAACAGTGCCCTCATCAGAGAAGCAGGTGTTTTCACGGAGGGGGGAAGTAGCAGAATGGAGGGGGACACAGAGGAAAACTGGAGGGGGGCAGAGAGGAAAACTGGAGGGGGACAGTAGCAGAACAGAGGGGACATTAGCAGAATGGAGGGGACAGCAGAACGGAGGGGGACACGGAGGAAAACTGGAGGGGGACACGGAGGAAAACTGGTAGGGGTGCAACGGATCAAAAAACTCACGGATCGGATCATTCCTCGGATCAGAGTCACGGATCGGATCATTTTTCGAATCAGCAAATAATTATTGAATTTGCAAAAACCTGTGAAAATGCCACCACCATATAGTCCCCACTGCAATATACATCTCCCCCACTGTAATATTGGCTGAGCATGGATGGGTATGGCTGGGTATTGGCAGAGTAAGTATTGGCAGGGTAAGCATTGGCAGGGTATTGCAGAATATTGGCAGGATAGGTATTGCAGAGTATTGGCAGGGTATGTATTGCAGAGTATTGGCAGGGTATGTATTGCAGAGTAGCGGTGGGGTATTGCAGAGTATTGGCAGGGTATTGCAGAGTATTGGCAGGGTATTGCAGAGTATTGGCAGGATATGTATTGCAGAATATTGGCAGGGTATGTATTGCAGAGTATTGGCCGGGTATGTATTGCAGAGTAGCGGTGGGGTATTGCAGAGTATTGGCAGGGTATTGCAGAGTATTGGCAGGGTATGTATTGCAGAATATTGGCAGGGTATGTATTGCAGAGTATTGGCCGGGTATGTATTGCAGAGTAGCGGTGGGGTATTGCAGATTATTGGCAGGGTATTGCAGAGTATTGGCAGGGTATTGCAGAGTATTGGCAGGGTATGTATTGGCAGAGTATTGGCAGGGTATTGCAGAGTATTGGCCAGGTATGTATTGCAGAGTAGCGGTGGGGTATTGCAGAGTATTGGCAGGGTATTGCAGAGTATTGCAGAGTATGTATTACAGAGTATTGGCAGGGTATTGCATTGCAGAGTATTGGCAGGGTATTGCAGAGTATTGCAGAGTATTGGCAGGGTATTGCAGAGTATTGTTAGGGTATTGCAGAGTATTGGCAGAGTATTGCAGAGTATTGGAAGGGTATTGCAGAGTATTGAAAGGGTATTGCAGAGTATTGGCAGGGTATGTATTGCAGAGTATTGGCAGAGTATTGACAGGGTATTGCAGAGTATTGGCATAGTATTGCAGAGTATTGATAGGGTATTGCAGAGTATTGGCAGGGTGTTGCAGAGCATTGGCAGGGTATGTATTGCAGAGTATTGGCAGAGTATTGGCAGGATATTGCAGAGTATTGATAGGGTATTGCAGAGTATTGGCAGGGTATGTATTGGCAGAGTATTGGCAGGGTATTGCAGAGTATTGGCAGGGTATTGCAGAGTATTGGCAGAATATTGGCACAGTTTTGCAGAGTATTGATAGGGTATTGCAGAGTATTGATAGGGTATTGCAGAGTATTGGCAGGGTATGTATTGGCAGAGTATTGCAGAGCATTGGCAGTGTATTGCAGAGTATTGCAGAGTATTGGCACAGTATTGCAGAGTATTGATAGGGTATTGCAGAGTATTGGCAGGTTATTGTAGAGTATTGGCAGGGTATGTATTGGCAGGGTATTGCAGAGTATTGGCAGAGTATTGCAGAGTATTGATAGGGTATTGCAGAGTATTGGCAGGGTATGTATTGCAGAGTATTGGCAGGGTATGTATTGCAGAGTATTGGCAGGGTATTGCAGAGTATTGATAGGGTATGTATTGCAGAGTATTGGCAGGGTATTGCAGAGAATTGATAGGGTATTGCAGAGTATTGGCAGGGTATTGCAGACTATTGGCAGGGTATTGCAGAGTATTGGCAGGGTATGTATTGGCAGGGTATTGCAGAGTATTGGCAGTGTATTTCAGAGTATTGATAGGGTATTTCAGAGTATTGATAGGGTATTGCAGAGTATTGGCAGGGTATGTATTGCAGAGTATTGGCAGGGTATTGTAGAGTATTGATAGGGTATGTATTGCAGAGTATTGGCAGGGTATTGCAGAGTATTGATAGGGTATGTATTGGAGAGTATTGGCAGGGTATTGCAGAGTATTGATAGGGTATTGCAGAGTATTGGCAGGGTATTGCAGACTATTGGCAGGGTATTGCAGAGTGTTGGCAGGGTATGTATTGGAGAGTATTGATAGGGTATTTCAGAGTATTGATAGGGTATTGCAGAGTATTGGCAGGGTATTGCAGAGTATTGATAGAGTATGTATTGCAGAGTATTGGCAGGGTATTGCAGAGTATTGATAGGGTATGTATTGCAGAGTATTGGCAGGGTATTGCAGAGTATTGATAGGGTATGTATTGGAGAGTATTGGCAGGGTATTGCAGAGTATTGATAGGGTATGTATTGGCAGGGTATTGCAGAGTATTGGCAGTGTATTTCAGAGTATTGATAGGGTATTTCAGAGTATTGATAGGGTATTGCAGAGTATTGGCAGGGTATGTATTGCAGAGTATTGGCAGGGTATTGTAGAGTATTGATAGGGTATGTATTGCAGAGTATTGGCAGGGTATTGCAGAGTATTGATAGGGTATGTATTGGAGAGTATTGGCAGGGTATTGCAGAGTATTGATAGGGTATTGCAGAGTATTGGCAGGTTATTGTAGAGTATTGGCAGGGTATGTATTGGCAGGGTATTGCAGAGTATTGGCAGAGTATTGCAGAGTATTGATAGGGTATTGCAGAGTATTGGCAGGGTATGTATTGCAGAGTATTGGCAGGGTATGTATTGCAGAGTATTGGCAGGGTATTGCAGAGTATTGATAGGGTATGTATTGCAGAGTATTGGCAGGGTATTGCAGAGAATTGATAGGGTATTGCAGAGTATTGGCAGGGTATTGCAGACTATTGGCAGGGTATTGCAGAGTATTGGCAGGGTATGTATTGGCAGGGTATTGCAGAGTATTGGCAGTGTATTTCAGAGTATTGATAGGGTATTTCAGAGTATTGATAGGGTATTGCAGAGTATTGGCAGGGTATGTATTGCAGAGTATTGGCAGGGTATTGTAGAGTATTGATAGGGTATGTATTGCAGAGTATTGGCAGGGTATTGCAGAGTATTGATAGGGTATGTATTGGAGAGTATTGGCAGGGTATTGCAGAGTATTGATAGGGTATTGCAGAGTATTGGCAGGGTATTGCAGACTATTGGCAGGGTATTGCAGAGTGTTGGCAGGGTATGTATTGGAGAGTATTGATAGGGTATTTCAGAGTATTGATAGGGTATTGCAGAGTATTGGCAGGGTATTGCAGAGTATTGATAGAGTATGTATTGCAGAGTATTGGCAGGGTATTGCAGAGTATTGATAGGGTATGTATTGCAGAGTATTGGCAGGGTATTGCAGAGTATTGATAGGGTATGTATTGGAGAGTATTGGCAGGGTATTGCAGAGTATTGATAGGGTATGTATTGGCAGGGTATTGCAGAGTATTGGCAGTGTATTTCAGAGTATTGATAGGGTATTTCAGAGTATTGATAGGGTATTGCAGAGTATTGGCAGGGTATGTATTGCAGAGTATTGGCAGGGTATTGTAGAGTATTGATAGGGTATGTATTGCAGAGTATTGGCAGGGTATTGCAGAGTATTGATAGGGTATGTATTGGAGAGTATTGGCAGGGTATTGCAGAGTATTGATAGGGTATTGCAGAGTATTGGCAGGGTATTGCAGACTATTGGCAGGGTATTGCAGAGTGTTGGCAGGGTATGTATTGGAGAGTATTGATAGGGTATTTCAGAGTATTGATAGGGTATTGCAGAGTATTGGCAGGGTATTGCAGAGTATTGATAGAGTATGTATTGCAGAGTATTGGCAGGGTATTGCAGAGTATTGATAGGGTATGTATTGGAGAGTATTGGCAGGGTATTGCAGAGTATTGATAGGGTATTGCAGAGTATTGGCAGGGTATTGCAGACTATTGGCAGGGTATTGCAGAGTGTTGGCAGGGTATGTATTGGAGAGTATTGATAGGGTATTTCAGAGTATTGATAGGGTATTGCAGAGTATTGGCAGGGTATTGCAGAGTATTGATAGAGTATGTATTGCAGAGTATTGGCAGGGTATTGCAGAGTATTGATAGGGTATGTATTGCAGAGTATTGGCAGGGTATTGCAGAGTATTGATAGGGTATTGGCAGGGTATTGCAGAGTATTGGCAGGGTATGTATTGGCAGGGTATTGCAGAGTATTGGCAGGGTATGTATTGCAGAGTATTAGCGGGGTATTGCAGAGTATTGGCAGGGTATTGCAGAGTATTGGCAGGGTATTGCAGAGTATTGGCAGGGTATTGCAGAGTATTGACAGGGTATTGCAGAGTATTGGCAGGGTATTGCAGAGTATTGGCAGGGTATTGCAGAGTATTGATACTGATAGGGTATTGCAGAGTATTGGCAGGGTATTGCAGAGTATTGATGAGTATTGGCAGGGTATTGCAGAGTATTGATAGGGTATTACAGAGTATTGGCAGGGTATTGCAGAGTATTGATAGGGTATTGCAGACTATTGGCAGGGTATTGCAGAGTGCAACTTACACACTAGTGACTAACCTGGTATGATATCCCCTTCCCTTCTGTTCTCGGGGGAGAAGTAAACTGGAAAAGTGCAGCAGCTGTGGCCCCAGGGGGAGGACAGTCCGGAACTCCGTATACCAACAGGCACGCAGCGTGTGTCACACTGCCCACTGACTCGTGCCAGTGCGTGCCCACGTGCACGGACGAAGTCATGTGACCGGTTGCTAGATGCGGAGCGGCCCCTGCCTAGCAACCAGTCACTCGGCGGCTGAGGAGCGGCGGCGGACTACGCGCTGCATAGCCTCAGCCCTCAGGCAGCTAATGGGAACAGCGTTCCCGCTGTGGAAATAGTACGGGAACGCCGTTCCCATGCGTTCCCGCAGGACTCGAGCCCTGGATGTGACATACCTTTCTTGAGTTCTCTATATCAGAAACCCTTTTCATTGGTGTTTGGAGGTAGGTAGGGGGCAGAGACAAGGGTGGCTCAGAAGGGGGAGTACCTTCACCTATTCTCTAAAAAAAAAAAAAGGAAAAAAAACGCCCTCGCAAGTGGTTTATGGCTGGTAAAGCAAAACACTGCAGTGTAATAGTAGAGGACTAAATACCTTCCCAGCAGCCAGCATCAGGTGGAGCCTGATTACTAGAATCTGCTGACTGCTGGGAGACACCCATTGGCAGACACCGGAACTACAACCTCCCGCTCTGGGAAGCACAGTGGGGGATCTAGGCCCTGAAAGCATGCGGACTGGTAGCCATATAGCAAGAGACGATCAAGCATGCAACCCTTCAGCAGTGACAATGAGGTTTCCCCCCCAAAAAAAAATCATTGCCGATATTTGGCCCACAAAATGAGCATTGATGTTTATGATCTACAGTACTATCCCATCCCATTAGATCTACTTAGGGTCACATTAGGATTTTGATGCCTCCAGCACCTTTGTGAATGTAGCTTTACTAGATTATATCTGTAGCCAAATCTGAAAATAAAGAATTATTTCACACCTGAGCATAATGTCTGAATTGTGGTCTTCGCCTCCGTTAGATTATGTCTACAGCTTATGGTGTCTAATACCCACGGGAGAAGGAGAAAGCTTTTGCAAAGAAATAAAAAAAATTAAAAAATCACAGCCCCCTCTGACCCCTCTGTGTAGTAACATGGCGGACTCCCCACAGTTCTTCGGTTGTTGCAGAGGCTGTTATCTCCGACTTCACCTTCTTGTCTACCTTCTGGTGGCTCCGCTATTTCAGCTCCTCCATTTGCTCATACTCTTTGAAGGAACAGCTCAATACAGCACAGGGACCTTAGTCCGTCATGCTGTGAGAACAGCCTGTAGAAAAGGGCCCCGTTGTGGTCGACATGGGAGCTGCGAATCGACAGACCCCCTCCCTGTTACTGTACACAGCAGTCATCTGTCTGTACATGTTTGTTCCTTACTGAGGAAATCATTTAGCAGAAAACTTGTGGTCTTTCAGTACACCTTTGGAGTTATTATTGCATCAGCTAGCTGAAAGTAGTTTTACTTCTTTCGCATTTTCACTTATTCTGTTCATAGCATGCCATATAGATATTTATAAGTGCACCCTCTAGTGGTCAAATGTAAATCAAGAGATGTCATTAGCATCCTTGCTTATAGCTGAACTTTGGGAATGAGACAAAATGTGCCCTTGCAGTGGGGCATCCTCACACTGCAAGGGTTACATCATACCTCCCAACTTTTTGAGATGGGAATGAGGGACACATATTAGCATAAGTATGAAGGCATAGGGCACACTCCACTGCCATGCCCTCTTAACCGCTTCACGCCGATATACGTCGGCAGAAGGGCACGTACAGGCAGAATCACGTACCTGTACGTTGCCCTTTAAGAGGTTTGGGGATGGGCGCACCCGCAGGAAGCTCTGTGAGTTGGGTTGCAGGTCCCGCAGACTTAATCGTTGCGGTGATATGCGCGATCACCTCGCGGGGAGGAAGAACGGGGAGATGCTAAAGTAAACAAGCCAACCCTCTCCTCCAATCCCTACAATGGCTACCAATCACCCAGCGAATTAAATTCAAAATACTAACCACAACATGCAAAGCCATTCACAACTCTGCCCCGAGCTACATCAAGCTAAATCTTGTCTCCAAATATCACCCAAATCATCCTCTCCACTCTTCTCAAGACCTCCTACTCTCAAGCTCTCTCGTCTCCCCCTCCCATGCTCATCTCCAGGATTTCTCCAGAGCCTCTCCCATCCTCTGGACCTCGCTACCTCCACTGGTCCGGCTATCCCCTACTCTCGCTACCTTCAGGCGATCCCTGAAAACTCATCACTTCAGGAAAGCCTATCACGTCTCCAACTAATCTCCTACCACTTCCATCAGCTCATTCCCCACAGTTATAAACTTTTGTACCTCCTGCCCCACCCTATTAGATTGTAAGCTCTTCTGAGCAGGGCCCTCTTAATCCTCTTGTATTTTATTGTATTGTAACTGTATTGTCTCCTTTTATATTGTAAAGCGCTGCATAAACTGTTGTTGTATATAAATCCTGAATAATAATAATAATAGAAAATAAGTATCTCCCCATTCTGCCTAGCAACAGTGTCACTGATCTCTGCTCCCTGTGATTGGAGCAGAGATCAGTGATGTGTAAAACACAGCCACCCCCCCACAGTTAGTAACAAGCCCCTAGGACACACTTAACCCCTACACTGCCACCTAGTGGTTAACCCCTTCAATGGCAGTGTCATTTACACAGGAATCAGAGCATTTGTATAGTATTGGTTGCTGTATAGATGACAATGGTCCCAAAAAATGTGTCCGCCATAATGTCGCAGTCATGCTAAAAATCGCTGATCGCCGCCATTTAAAAAAAAAAATTTATTAATAAAAATGCCATAAAACGATCCTATTTTGTAAACTCTAAACCAATCAATAATCGCTTATTGCGATTTTTTTACCAAAAATATGTAGAATACGTATCGGCCTAGACTGAGGAAAACATTTTTAATATATTTTTGGGGATATTTATTATAGCAAAAAGTAAAAAATGCGTTTTTTTTTTTTTTCAAAAATGGGGCTATTTTTTTGTTTATAGCGCAAAAATTAAAAACCGCAGGAGTGATCAAATACCACCAAAAGAAAGCTCTATTTGTGGGAAAAAAAGGACATCAATTTTATTTGGGAGCCACGTCACACGACCGCGCAATCGTCAATTAAAGCAACGCAGCGCTGAATCGCAAAAAGTGCTCTGGTCAGGAAGGGGGTAAATTCTTCCGGGGCTGAAGTGGTTAAAGGAGAATTATATCAAAAAAATTATTAGTGTTTTTTTTTTGCCAATATTATTCCTTTATATTGGCTTTTGAAACTTACAAATGCAGCAATTTAGTCCCATATCCAAATGCAAGTGAATGCCGCTCTTATCCAATAAATACAAGCAATCCAAGAAACAGATAGTTGTTACATCCAAAGCTGATCACCACAGTGATATAAGATTAGGTTGGCTCCTTACCAGATAGTGTGGACCATATTAAATGGTCAACAGCATATTTAAAATAAGCCGGGATGTCTTCCTGTCAGTCCTCATCCTCTTGCTGCGAAGTCTCCCAGCGATGTAATGCAAAGCAAAAAAAACGATATCTCATAGCACAATATGTTTAAAAAAAATCTGTATCTTTAATAACAGAAGTGCACTTACATATTTTACACCGCAAAATCGCATTAAAAGATGCACAGAGAAGTTTCCCATGCAGGCAGTCTCCAAACACCGGCGGTCCGGCAGGCAGATAGCGTAAAGGCGTTACGTGTAGACCCTGCCCAACAAGACAGAAGTGTATTTCTGGCAGATAACAAGTATCTTTCTATACTTACAGGACCTTCACATGGATAAAACAAGTGGAAATGTGCATGTATGTGCAGAGATGTACTGCATTTTTATTTTTTTTGCTTTGAGGTACTCAAGTGAAGGAGGTTGAGACCCTCGGGATTTCAAGCAGATCCAATTATGAAGAGTTGTAATTAAGTGACTGCTGTTATAGTGGGACACAGCCCACCTTTACCAAGGCAACTACCAAAGTGATTTACCAAACAATAAATACCTTACTTCTCATTAACAGAGTAACGCCAACAGCTATGCCGTTCCCCTCCGAGAGATGCATGACGCATTTATTTGCCTAAAATAGGTGGTGCCTATTGCACTATACCAGGGGTCCCTACCCCTGGTATAGTGCAATAGGCACCACCTATTTTAGGCTGAGCTTTAGGCTGACCTTTTTGGCTGAGAGAGCCATGAACGCCACATATTTTAAAATGTAATTCCATGAGAGCCATACAATATGTTTAAAACTAAATACAAGTAAATGTGTGCATTTTATGTAAGACCAACACTTTTAAAGTACACTAAGTCACTGAATTAAACAATCTCCCCCACTGTAATGTCCACATCTCCCCCCACTGTAATATCCACATCTCCCCCACAATTGTCTGCTTGCTTACCACTACACAAGCAGGCAGATCCACGAACAGTTGAGGTGGGTGATGATGACATCAGTGCACTGCTCACCTAGGCTGCCGCCAGGTGTACCAAGATGGCCGCCGCTCCGGAGCTAGCCCGAAGCTGCGGCCTTTCCTATGGGTTCAATCCCCGGATCGACACACCACGCGATCCACGGATTGAGAGGCGAGAGCCAGATGCAGCCATCCAAAGAGACACATCTGGCTCATGAGCCATAGGTTCCTGGCCCCTGCACTATACCATAGTGTTGCTGTTAGCAGTGTTTTTAATATGCATTTATCATATGATGGGAGTTAGAACATAACTATCCTTGCTTAGAGCCTATCTGGTCTGAGAGGGTGCTACACACACACACACATGCACACACACATATATGTGTGTGTCTGTGTGTGTAGGGGGTGGGGACAAGCGAGCGTGCGGCCTGGTATGGCTCGGGGGGGGGGGGGGGTGCTCGCTCGTCCCCATCCCCTTTCCTGGCCGGCTGGGTAGCGTGCTCGGATAAGGGTCTGATATGGACCTAGGGGGGGACCCCCACGCCGTAGGGATTGGCGTAGATATTCCCCTTTAAGTCCATACCAGGTGACGGGGCCAGCGACGCCTCCTTCGCTGGTCCCGGCTATCTGGAGCGGACTTTTCTCTGGGCGGGAAAAGTCTGTTGATTTCAAAAGTACGGCGGACTGGCACACACACAGCTGTACTGTCTGCCGAAATGCGAGTTTGGCGAACAGATTGATGTGCAAAATCTTTGTCTGTCGGACTTTTGGGTAAAAATAGTCCGCCGGAGCCTACACACGGGCAGATTGTGCAAGTCCGCCGGACTTTTCCACCGGATTGTTTGATCATGTGTACGCGGCATTAGAGTCAACAGAGGAAAGCTGCAGCATTGCAGCAATGCTGCAGCCATAGATGTGAGTATGAATGCTTATTTTTTTACAATAACCCACTTCTCCTTTAAGGCATCAACTGGCAGGTTTTGGTGGATGAACCAGGGTTGAAGATCCGGTTTATCCCAGCCAGGTAGCAGAGCATGATGGGACTTATAGTCCCTGCAGCCCCCATTCACATCTGACCGTTTTATAGCGCGATTCCCGAAGCAGCACTATAATTCCCAACAACACCTGAGAATTGTGTTGCTTGCTACCTGTTATGTGATCCATAGCAACTGCAGCTGGCTACTCAGTGTCCCCTTCAAGATGAATTTTTATTGGCTACTTATAAAATGACACAGTATACTGATTGCTGACATGTTTTGGCCAATACAGCCTTCCTCATGTCATTTTATATGTAGCCAATAAAGATTCATCTCAAAGAGTGCACCGAGTAGCTGGCTTCATTTGCCATTGAAGCACACCCCCTAAAGAGCCGCAAGTAAACTGGGGTCCCCCACCCTGCAGAGCCGGGCACACCAAATTTTTACAGGGACTCTTGAGCCATGGAACAGTCCGCGACATTGTTTTTGGTATTTATTGAGGGTAATAACTTGGATAGGGATGGGAGGTTATAGGATGCCCATTGACTTCAACAACAACTTCAGAGACAACTCCTATATACAGTCTCTATATGCAGCTCCTCTTCTTTCTCCAGCACTCACTTGCTTACAGAACCTAGCTGGATCACTATAAAGATCTGAAAGGTCCCTCAGTCAGATTTAAAGCAATGGCTCATTGTAGGCAGGAAACCGGGTCCCTTGGTTGTGTAGTAGAATTTTAGTGTCCAGCTTACATCACTCCTGTGGCTACTGATTTCAGCCCCACCTCTTCAGGCACTGCCAACCCACCTGGTTGCAGCTTCCCGTTTCACTAGCCCTCTAGACTAACTCTCCCCAGCCCACCCGGCTGACTCTCAGATCTCCAAGGTGTGTTGACCTGCTCCTGCTGTCCTCTCTCCTTGATCCCGCGCCTCCAGGAAGGGTTTCCTCCATGTGTTATGGCAGGATCCTTCCAGCACCCAAGTCCTGGCCCAATGTCACCCCCCCCCCCCTTCCAGACTAGGGGGCACCCTCAAAGTTCACCGACAGCCTCCTCAGCACTCCATATTCCACCAGACTGCCCCTGCTGGCATAGCCAATGTCTATTTATGAGGTCAGCTCTGCCCGCTGCTGGCTCATTGCTGGGGATTGGCTGAGGCCTCATAAATATGCATGGCAGCTCCTCCTTACTCCCACCAGCAGCTCCTCCTTACTCCAAACCTTCAGTTCTGGAAGTTTCTACAAACTTCCAGACCAGATGAAAGTGCCAGAGAGAACTGCCAGATGAGTCATCCATCCCAGAGTCACTGAACGCTGACCCAGATTCACAGCTCAGGCCTAATCCTGAGCTAAATAAATTTACATACACTAACAGAAACCTATCTTCCATCTAGCACACATACTAGAGGGTGCTACACTATAGATTGTATTGGGGATTGAAGATCTTAGTCCAAACACTGGTCTCCACTCTCCAGCCCTTGAATTTTGAATACCGAAGTCGAGCTGGAGTATGGTTTTGCTTTCGCCTGTCAAGTGAAGCTCAAAAAAGTATATGAGCTTCTTTGAGGCAGAATCACAAATGTTTTGGATCAATAGATTTCAATGGGAGTTCCTGAAAATGCAGTAGCAAATAAAAATGTGAAAAATGCACATAGAAAACATGCAAAAAATTATAATAATAATAATAAAAAACAGCGCTCCTATATTACCCGGCTATGCACACACTACGTGGAAATGGAGGCTAAGTGGTAGACCACCTGCTAGCTTTACGCAGTCCACGCTGAACCAAACACTGTTGGAATTTAAACAGCAAAAACTGTGATTTACTTAATTTAGTTGTAGATGCAGATCAATCGTATTTAGTGAGCATCAGCCGTTTTTGTTTTTTTTTCCCCGTCGAGGAACTGAGTGGCTGCGTTTGCACTTATCAAGAATGATATAGATCCACTCTATAGTCATCTGATGTGCAAGTCATGCAGGTAAATCCATTAAAATCAGCCAGCCGAGCTTACAGATACTGTACACCAGACGTCAGCTTCGCCCATGCTAATTGTCCCTTTGGTAAAGGGCTAATCGCCGTCCTTTTCAAGGCCTCTTTTATTGCTGTGTTCATTTTGGAGAAGTTTACTACATGTTTTCTGGAGTCAGTTTGAAATCCGTGTGTTGCTAATTAGAATAAACCATTCATTGGGTTACAGTGTTCCATAACATTTGATATTGAACTGCTGAATTCTGTAAATGGTGATACTCAGTGACATGCTAATGAGGATTATTGTTGGGTGAGCAGTTCCGGCCAAGCATAAGTTCGGGGCGCTCAGCGGGATGTTCGTTCACCGAGCGTACAGTGAATAGCTGCCGGATGTTAAGGGTCAGGCTGGAAAGTCGGTCGTCGCATCATTAACAACAGATGAGTCAACAGCTGTCAGCGGGCTTCCCCACTGACAGCTAAATAAAAAATAAAAAAACATTTGTAAAAAAAGGCCAACATTTTTCCAGAAAACGGCGTGGGGTCCCCCCCCTGAAATCCATACCAGACCCTTATCTGAGCATGCTTTGGCCCCCCCACCCCAAAGCACATTGTCCCCATGTTGATGGGGGCAAAGGCCTCTTCCCCACAACCCTGGGCGGTGGTTGTGGGGGTCTGCTAGCAGGGGGCTTATTGGAATCTAGAAGCCCCCCCATATCCCGAACTCCCCTATGTGAATGAGTAGAGGTACACTGTACCCCTACTTATTTACCAAATAAAAGTGTCAGAAAAAAAAACCACACACACACAGTTATTTTTTATTTATTTTTTAATAAAGAAATTGTCAATGTCCCCCAATGTAGATCCATTGTCAATCACGATGCCTGCCGTACTGCTGGACCCAAAAAAATAAAAAACAGCTTTGCCCGCGACCCAGCATTTGCATTGATATATGTCCTCCAGGGCAGTACACGAGCCCCCATAGCATTTTTATGTCCAATAACTTGCACATAAGCTTACAAAATGGGGACTTTTGACTTTTCAAGTTTGGGTCCCATAGATTTTAATAGGGTTTGAAGTTAGGGTTCAAACTTTTCCATGTTCAGAAGTTCTGGAGATAATGGAACCAGCGGGGGTGTTCAGCCCAACTCTAGTGAGGATTGGTATAGCAGAGTATTCCAAGTGTTTGAGGCAACATCCAAAGATTTTCCATCATGAAAAATGCCTCTTCGTTTGGTTTTTCACAAGGTGTTCTGTTTTGGATATGGGGGAACTTACTCTCTACTAAGAACAAAATGCAAACTCTAAGGGCTGTCTGTTTATCAGCAGTGTAACTAAAATATATATTAAAGTGCCAAACCACTGCTAAGAGGTTCTCACACAACTTGATTTCAATAAAAGTCAGGGGGACAATTCAAAAAGTACCCAATGTATTTTGAGGGCCCAAAAGCACTCCCTTCATGAGGGCTTGAGCAACAATGTAAATGAACTGGACATTTAATGGTATTTTGTATGTACAATTGCAAGCACAGGCCTTGTGAGGAGCTGGTTTAGCTGCCATTGTTGTCAATCAAGCCCTGATGAAGGGCTGCAACCTGGGAACTTAAATCCATCCTCACCATATAGAGCTCTGCTGCAGAACAGTTGAGAAAAGTGGAAAAAATTGTATTGTACCAATAGTATTGAACCCACTGATATTGCTATCTTTAGGTATTGATGTTGATGTAAATCTATTTCTCAGGAAGGCAGCTTCTACACCCCAGAGCAGGGGTAGGCAACCTTAGCCCTCCAGATGTGGTGAAATTACAAGTCCCATGAGACATTGCAAGACCTTGACAATCACAGGTATGGCTCCTAGAGGCAGAGGCATGATGGGATTTGTAGTTTCAAAACAGATGGAGTGTGGAGGTTGCCTACCCCTGCCCCAGAGGATTGCCACAATCTCCTGTGCTTGTAAAGGAACGTAACAAGAACGTAACTTGAAGCATCATACCACTGCAAAGTCAAACAAGATACAACTTTATTCCAAAAAAGTAGCAACGCGTTTTGAGCGTTAGATTCATGCAATGCATGAATCTATCCATAGTAGACAGAGGGGGTGGCTGGAGAGAGAGTATGGTGACCGAGTGCCCCAATGGACGCACCGCCACGGCTGAGGAGGCTGTGGCGATCATCTGGGATGTAGAAGCCACCTTCCTGGGAACCAGATCATTTACATCAACCTCAATATTTTAAGATAGCAATAACAGTTTGATAACCCCGTGGATCCAATACCATGTTTTCTACTTTTCTCAACTGTTCTGCAGCAGAGCCCCATATGGTGAGGGTGGATTTGGCTACGTTGAAGCTCCTAGGTTGCAGCCCTTCTGACAATAGCTCACCAGGCAGTCAGTGCCAAACAGTAAAGCAGAGTCATAGGTGAATGCAGGGCAGGGGTCTGGGAACGTTGCCAACCAAGGTTGTTAAAGAATCATGCAGATAGTCAGGGCAGGCCGCAAATAGACAACAGTCACCAGAATTCAATTTTGTCATAACTTGAAGCAACAGAGCAGACACGAGTAGCAGAAAACAAGTCACAGCTGAAAAACAGGTCAAAATAATTGAAGGGTAGCTTCCGAATCTCTGGCAAGGCGTAACAGACAATCTTGTTCAGGCTCTGCTTTGGTACAATAAGAAGAATTTAAAACAAATCAATACTGAGAGAAATATGGAGGCTTCTATTAGTCATCTTCTTCTGATAATGCAATAGTAACCTGGATTTCTCTGGCTTTTGATATACTTACCTTTTTCTGATGTCTCCTGCCCTGTCACACGATGAGATGGGTCATGGCTCAGCTTATGGACAATATACCAACAATTTAGCACCACATTCCTTGGTTAAATTGTGTAATTGGATGTTATGAGATTTTTTTAGGTGTATGCTCAATGAATTATGAAAATATCATTAAAATATATAATTTTTTTTAGTAACCATTAAAAGGTAAGTATTCCATAAAAGCAAAGCAGTGCATTACAAAAGACTCATACAGTACAGTCCTTGTGGGTACAGCATGGTTATCATGGTTCCCAACATGTTTCGCCCTATAACTGGGCCTTCCTCAGGGGATGCTGTCCACTTGAGTAACACTCGAGTAACAGAGCGTTCTAACAAAATACATACATTGTCACAAATTTCATAATCAAAATATTTTTACATCCATGTGTGCATGTGCAGCTCAGAGAATCCCCACTTACACCAGAATATAGCGTTTGCAAATAATGGTGGTTCAGTGAGTTAAACAGACACCACACGACCAAACATCGGGCAGGCAACCACAGGAGGCATTAAAGACGAGCTACAAAAATAGTATTTAAATGAAAAACGCAAAATGTATTTTTTATCTTAATGGTAAAAATAGGCACGCTTTCATTATAAAAATAAGTAACTGTTATGTTACACCTTATGCAGAGGAGCCCGCAGTTCCAAAATAATTGTTTTAATATTTCAGAAATTTCCTAGAAACTGCATAATGTGTATTTAAAGTAAAATCTGAACTCAAAAAGTGAAAATTTGCTATCATAACGGGGGACATCTAAAAATACTAATTTGTCTCAAGGTGATTCTAAAGGGAAAACATTTATCTTAATGTTTTCAATGCATTAAAGTGTTACTAAACCAATACCAGTAAAATCAGTCTGTATATGCAGAAAAACATGTGTAGCACCCTCTAGTTCGGGAGGTGCTAGAGTGAGGTTTTTTTCTATTGGGTAGGAAAATGTCGGTGTTTGTTTTTATTCTGGGCCGGGAGTGGCTCGGGGCTGGGTGACTCACAGGCAGCATCACTGTCATCTCCCTTTACATTCTAGAAGGTGCTAGAAAGAGAGGAGGAGAGGTGGAGCTGCCTGGGGTAATTTGAGGAGCCTTAACCAATCCCCAACTCGGATTGCCAGGGGGCAGGCCTCCTTAAGTACTCAGGGTCAGCCCAGCTGGGGAGGAGTTGTCAGGTGGACGAGCAGGAGTGAGAGAGTATGGAGGCTGTTGGGGCCCACAGGGAGCTCCCCAGTCTGGGGGGTGACCTTGGGTCGGGGCTTGGTGCATCCAGGAGGAGAGAAGAGATCCTGGGAGAGAGGCACATGAGAGAGCAAGGAGAGGACAGTGGAAGATAACACTGCTAAGAGACTCCATTAGGACTACTGGTCCCAGCCTGGAGGGCTGCTGAGTGAAGCACAGTCAGGAGGACAAGGGAGGCCTGCAAAAGGCAATTCACTGAGTTGGTGTAAGGTGGTGTTAGCTAGTCTGGAACAGTAACGGTCTGCAGCAAGTGAAGCGCTGGAGGAGTGAAGGGAAAGAGGTCTTAAAAGCTAAGTTCGCTTTTTTTTAATTATTATTCCAGCTCCCTCATGTACCAATATAGCATTCATGTACTTTTTTTGCAAAAATATCAAAGCTTTCCATAAAATCTATAGACACTTACCTTACTGTCCTCCATCCATGATTCAAAACATATCTATTGCTTCTGTCTTATGTCCTTACAGACTTTAGATCATGGCACAGGAAGGAGTTGACCAGCAGACCTCATTAGCACACACACTACATCTGACATAGGCTCTTTACCATGTGATCAGCTGTGTCCAATTACAGCTCATCAGTGTAAACAGATGAACCGTGTATTGGTTTTTCCTCCACTTGCACTGACAGACTTAAGTAGAAGAGAGCCGAGCGCTCTCCTGATGGGGGGATCTGCACTTATAATCAGTACATTTGATTAGTAGTGCAGACCCATTGAAGATGCCCACTGGAGTCCACCAGTGATGCCCCCTGGAGACCGCTAGGTGAGCCCACCAGGGATGCCAATCAGTGCCAATCTGTGGCCATTATGGGATGGCACTCCATGCCCAACAGTGATTTCCTGTCAGTGCCTCCTGATCAGGGCTGCCTATCAGTGCATTTATGGGAAAGTAGTCAAGGTGAATATTGGGGGCAACAGGGTTGTAATTGTCACGTTCGTGACAAAAGAGAAGGTTGAAAGGGTCATGTAAAAAGCTCCCTTATGTTCATACTGTGTTTTGCAATTTAAGGCTGGACTGCTCATTTAAGTGTATTATTTTGCTTAATAGTAAATAAATATATTGTTGTGCGCAACCGAAGTGACGTTGCCTCGCGGCTATCTTGATACACCGGCACTCTTCCGCAGCAAACCTAGAGTTAGAAGTCAGCAAGTGGACATCTTTATACACCCACCGGAGTCTTACTTTTCACAGTTATATTTAACAGTAAACTCAGCTTATCTAGAGAAATGCGGTATTAAGAAGTCTGTGACACTGTTTTGATGTTGAATTTTAAAAGCAGCGACAAGCCTGCTGATCTCACAGGTTTGCTGATGTGACCAAACACAGCTGCTTTTAAAATTAAACATCAAAACAGTGTCACGGACTTCTAAATACTGCATTTTACTATATAAGCTCAGTTTACTCTTAAAAATAACTGTGAAAAGCAAGACTCCGGTGGGTGTATAAAGATGTCCGCTTGCCCACTTCTAAATCCAGGCTTACTGCAGACGAGTGCGGGTGTACCAAGCTGGCCGGCGAGGCAACGTCACTTCGGCTGCGCATGTCGCATGCGCAGAAGGCCTATATCGGCTTTCTGATGGGTAGCTGGTGTTCTGATAGAACACCAGCAATAAGGTGATTATAAATATATGATAAAAAGGTGAATAGTCAGGACTAGTGGTTATAGGTAAAAGGGGTATCCTAACAAGTGCCCATCAGTGCTACCAATCAGTGCCCACCAGTGCTGCATATCAGTGCCACCTATCAGTGCCCATCAGTGCTGCTTATCAGTGCTGCATATCAGTTAATAGGCTAAAACCATGCTAATGTGTGAATAAGTAAATAAAACAAAAACTAAAAAGCAGCAGCTTAATGTGGGATACACCCAAAAATATAGTAAAGGAGAAACCGTGCTGATAAAGTCTCAAATTGTATTAGTGCATCCGATTGCATATCATGACAATATGTGTCAATAATCAGAATTATAAAGTAGATCTTAGTAGCGATGCCACCACAGTGATTCACATCAAAAAGTATGCCGCCACCCTAAAGAATTCCTGCTTACCAGATAGCAAGCAAACAAGGCATGTGGCTATAGCCCAGCCAAGGCCTTTACTTGCAACGAAGATCCTATGAACGATCAACGGGGGTGGATGGCTGCAATGTCTCTCACACACTGCCAGCGCTGTAGAATCCATGACCATTTCATTCCGGAAAAACCCAAAAAGAAAGACCGGCCATAGAGTAATATTGTCTAACTCGTTTTATTAAAAATCGATTATTGTACTTATATTAGTAGTTTTAAAATGCACATGGATTAAAACGTAGCCGGCCGGCTCACAACAGGCGCCCCGCGTGGTGACGTCAACACATACGTCAACACGTACCCTCTTCCAGGCGCGTTTCGTCATATGTGATGTTGTCAATGGGGAACGGGCAGCGTGTTGACTCACTACCTTATAAAGCAAAACCACACCTCATTCTCCATTAGTCCATGGGTGATTGGCCACAAAAAACACTATTGTGGTTATGGGGAACCCTCACCTAACAACAAGCGAGGTGTCCAAACACGATTCAAAATAATATCAATTTTTAGAAATAATATTAAAAATAATTTCGATTTTAAAGGAAAATATATTTAAAAAAATATATATACATTGCCTTGCAAAAGTATTCACCCCATTGGCATTTTTCATGTTTTGTTGCCTCACAACCTGGAATTAACATGGATTATTTGAGGATTTGCATAATTTAATTTACAGAACATGCCCACAACTTTGAAGATTTTTTTTTTATTGTGAAGCAAAGAATAAATAGGACAACATAACAGAAAAAGTCAATGTGCATAACTATTCACCCCCCTAAAGTCAATACTTTGTAGAGCTACCTTTTGCGGCTATCACAGCTCCAAGTGGCTTTGGATAAGTCTCTATGAGCTTGCCACATCTTACCACTGGGAAACTGCTCCAGCTCCTTCAAGTTGGATGGGTTGCGCTTGTGAAACGCGATCTTTAAGTCTGACCGCAGATTTTCTATTGGATTGAGGTCTGAGCTTTGACTAGGCCATTCCAACACATTTATATGTTTCCCCTTAAACCACTCAAGTGTTGCTTTAGCAGTGTGTTTGGGATCATTGTCCTGCTGGAAGGTGAACCTTCGTCCTAGCAGAAGGGGCGGATGCCCTGGGTGGTACAATTTATTGGGGGTAGGGGGCGCAGTGAAGTGTGAGAGGCCGGACTGGCCTGCTGGGAAACCAGCACATTTCCTGATAGGCCGTCTTTCCTGGGGCCACTTTAATCTGTGGCTGGCTGCAGCGCTCCCCTCCTGCCTCCTCCTCTTCTTTGTCACACACAGCGCCAGGAGCACTGTGTGTCACATAGCTGGGTCTGTGTGTTGTCGGCGGCGTGGTGTAACAAGGTCCCGCCCCCTCTAAACCGGCTGCCGGATAGCAGATTGATTCAGTCTTCCGCCTATCACAAAAGTTGGTCTGGTGGGGCAGGATTATGGGCACAGTGAGGCGGAATTGATCGGCACAGTGAGGCTGTGATTATGGGCACAACGAGGTGGCATTGATGGGCACAGTGAGGCAGCATTGATGGGCACAGTGATAGGTTGCATTTTATGGGCACTGGTGAGATTGACTGAGTAGGCCAGTCTGAGGGGGGGTCACTGATGTAAGGGGGAGTGAATATAATAATGTAAAGGGACACTGATATAAAGGATTCCCCCCTTATATCAGTAACCCACTCCCCCACCTTACCTTAGTGTATTCTTTTTGTGGAAGGTGGTCTTAAAATTTTATGTTAAGGGGCAATCTGATGGGCATATTTTTTTTTTAAGAGCAACACTGATGGGCACATTTTGTATTAAGGGGCACTCTGATGGTCAGATTTTACGTTAGGGGGCATGTTTTGTTAAGCCCACCAGAGTGCCCCCTAATATAAAATGTGCCCATCAAAACGATGAAATGACACTAAATGCCCTTGTTCCAGCACTGCTCAAATCGCACACAGAGTGGTACAGATTTTGCTCAAGAATATCCCTGTATTTAGCACCATCCATCTTTCCCTCAATGTTTCACTGTGGGGATGGAGTTCTTTGGTAGATGTGATGTGTTGGGTTTGCGCCCAGACATGGCGTTTTCTTTGATGGCCAAAAAGATCAATATTAGTCTCATCAGACCAGCGCACCTTCCTCCATACATTTTGGGAGTCTCCCACATGCCTTTCCACAAACTCAAATGTGCCATTTTGTTTTTTGCTGAAAGTAACGGCTTTCTTCTGGCCACTCTGCCACAAAGCCCAACTCTATTGAGCGTACGGCTTATTGTCATCCTATGTACTCAGATACAGATACTCCAGTCTCTGCCCTCCTTGCCCGATCTGTGAGTTTTGGTGTGTGGCCGTCTCTTGGCAGGTTTGCTGTTGTGCCATGTTCTTTCCATTTGGTTATGATAGATTTGATGGGGCTCCTAGGGATCATCAAAGATTTGGATATTTTTTTATAACCTAACCCTGACTTGTACTTAACAACATTGTCCATCACTTGTTTGGAGAGTTCCTTGGTCTTCATGGCAGTGTTTGGTTAGTGGTGCCTCTTGCTTAGGTGTTGCAGCCTCTGCGGCCTTTAAAAAAGGTGTGTGTATGTAATGACAGTTCATGTGACACTTAGCCCTTGTACACACAGTCGGAGATTCTGACAGAATGTTTCCTATCGGAGCGTTTTGTCGGATATTCCGACTGTGTGTGGTCTGCATCGGACTGTTTCCGTCGGAATATCCGACGGACCAAATTTTCCAACTTGCCGGTAAAATTTTCCGACAAAATGCTCCTATCGAACATACTCTGATCATGTGTAGCCTACTCCGACGGACAAATTGCCACGCATGCCTAGATCAAATTTCTAGACCAAAGCTATTGGCTACTAGCCTGAATGTAGTCCCGTCGTAACGAAATAACGTCATCACGTTATGTACAATCGGATTTTCCGACAACTTAGTCCGACCGTGTGTATGCAACATCACTTCCGGACCTCTTCCGGAATTAATCCGCCGGAATTACTCCGACGGATTTGGTTGTCGGAATCTCCGACCGTGTGTACTTAGGGCTTAGATTGCACACAGGTGGACATCATTTCACTAATTATGTGACTTCTGAAGGTAATTGGTTGCACCAGAGCTTTTTATGGGCTTCACAACAAAGGCGTACTCACATGCCAATTACCATTTTTTTTTATTTCTGAAAAATAGTTTTATGTATATATTTTTTTAATTTTACTTCACCAACTAATGCCGTGTACACACGGCCGGACTTTCCGGCAGAAAAGGTCAGACGGAATCATTTCATCGGATATTCCAATCGTGTGTGGGGCTTCAGCTGACTTTTTTTTCAAAAAGTCTGATGGACCTAGAAATAGAACATGTTTTAAATCTTTCCAACGGAATCAATTCCTGTGGGGAAAACCGTTCGTCTGTGTGCTGGTCCGACGTACTAAATACGACGCAAAGGCAGCTATTGACTACTGGCTATTGAACTTCCTTTTCTAGTCCCGTTGTACGTCATCGCGTTCGAAACGAACGGACTTTGGTGTGATCGTGTGTAGGCAAGTCCGTTCGGTCGGAACTCCGTTTATTCTGATGGAAAGTCCGGTCGCGTGTACACGGCATTAGACTATCGTGTTCTGATCCATCACATATAATTCAGATTAAAAAAGCATTGAACTAAAGGCTGTAATGGAACAAAATAGGTAAAAAGGCAGGGGGGGGGGGGTGAATACTTTAGCAAGGCACTGTATATATATATATATATATATATATATATATATATATATATATATATAATTATTATTATTTTATATATATATATATATATATATATATACCGGTATATGAAAAAATATGCAAAAGGTAGTAAATTACTAGCTAAACATCTCCACTAATATCTTGATCTAAATAGAGCCGCTGGGTAAACATGACCTAATGAAAGACATTAATTCATCCTAATACCCCTCAACGGAACAATGACCTAATGAAAGGCGCTGATTCATCCTAATACCCCTTAACAGGCCAAAGTCTTAGATATTCACCTCACCAGTAAATAACCCATTAAATCCCAGTATGGAATCCAAATCAGGGAAAATAACACACCTTATGGTGTCCCTGGCTGGAAATAAATATCAAGACAAAATCAAAATAGCCTAAACCCCTAGTGGGTGACAATCAGGTGTCACTACCCAAATTAATTCTAAACAGTGTGAATAAATCATAATATTGCAATAAGAGATTAGGACCAGTAACCCCCCAAAACTATCATGAATAAAGATAAACCCTAATAATACCTATATAGAAATCAAATCAGGGAATTAACACACCCTTAGATGCCCCTAACTTAAAAATGGTTAATATGAAAAAATATATGCAAAATTGTATATTATACATACATTTTTCTAAATAACCAGAAAACTGTCAATGGGAAACAATTAAAAAACTAACCAGACCCAAATTTATTATCAATTAAATAGGGAATATAAATAAAGAATGTAGATAAAGAAGAATAATACCCCTCCAGTGGACACAAAATTCAATAATATTATAAATAATATGCAAAATGTTATTTCATCCAATAAAATGTATAAAACACATGTGCTTGCATATTGATACCAACAAACACCATGCACTGAAAAGGTGCAGGGTTTTTGTTGGGATAAGGAAATTGGGTCAACGTGTTTCACAGCAATTCCCATTTCCTCAAGATCTCCTATCTTTTAAACAAGTACAAATGACCAGAAATGTAACTTCTAGAAACAGAAAATGCATGCATGAGTTACAGAACATCACAGAGTTGGGTTGAGTCAGTTAACAATTATAACCTTAATTAGCCACTGCAATGCTTTTAGAAGCAGTGGGGGGAGTCATCCCTGTTTCTCGGTCTTACCGTTCTCACCAGCGAGCCCGGAAAACGATCCAGCGGTTCGCACGGCTGGACACAGAAGTGAGAAGAGACAATATCGTCTCTCCACACCTCGATGATCTAGCAGGACTGGACTGATGTCATGACGTCACTTCCAGTCTAAGGTGGATGTAAGCAATGTTTTTTTTTTATAAATCAATGTTTTGGTTTTTTTTTTATGCTTTTAAGAGTAGAGGAGAGATCTGAGGTCTCATAGACCCCAGATCTCTCCATAAAGAGGACCTGTCCTCCCTTATTTCTATTACAAGGGATATTTACAGTTTTTACGTTTCTTCAGTTGTTTCCTAGTTTTTGTCCTAGACCAAAATTATCTCATGCATCCCAGGAGTCTTCAGGAGGGGAGGAGGGGCTTTCTCAGCTAAGCGCACCATGCTGCCTGAGCTAAGGACAGAAACATACCTCCCAACTTTTTGAGATGGGAACGAGGGACACCTATTAGCAAAAGTATGTAGGCATAGGACACACCCCCTGCCATGCCCCCCTCCCCCTCCCCCCCAAAGGAGAATCATACATAAAAAAATGATTAGTTAAACCCACAAGTGCTTTTTTTTTACTGACTAGAGGAGGAGAGAGATCGTTGTTGCTGATCGCTAGGAACAGCAGATCTCTCTCTACTCCCCTGTCAGAACAGGGATCTGTGTGTTTACACACACAGACCCCCGTTCTGGCTCTTTTAGGAGTGATCGCAGGTGGTCAGCGGACATCGTGGCCACCGGCCACGCCAATCAGCTCCAGCGTTGCGCCGCGGGTGCGCACACCTCCTAACGCTCTTAAAGCAGCCAACATATACCTACGACGATTCACCCAGTAGAGCCAACCTGCCTCAGTAAAATAACGGCGGCTAGTCAGCAAGCGGTTAAACAGTATGTGTGTGTTTACTATCACTTTAATTCTTCTCTTTAAAGGTTGTTTTGCTGTTTTATTATTCTAACAGATAATTGTTAGAATTATTTTAATGATTTCAACAGCAATATTAATATATATTTTTTTATTATTCCAAGAGCAGATTGATTTGCTTCTTCATTATTCCAGCGGATAATTGTTAGAATTATTTTAATGATTCCAACCGCAATATTATTAATTGTATTATTTCAAACAGTAGGTTCTTTTGCTATTTTATTATTCCAGTAGACACAATGTGTCATTAACAATTGCCCTTTTTTTTAAGCATAAAATATTGTTTTCACTTTTTTTTCCCTCTTGACGATGCTTGTGTCTTGCTTCCTTTTTCTCTTCATACCTTGTTTTAGACCCAAATACATCATCACTAGCCACTTCCTGTCTATATGCACTCGCTCCATGGATGGCTGCTTATCATTGCACTGGACTGACCTCTGATAGTGACCTGTCCTGTGCCCTGTGTGTGTCGGCACGGTCTCTTGTAGTCTCCACCTTGGATCACACCTTGTTGATAACTAGCTTGAGTCTGCAGCCCCACTGGACTGGGCTTTTTTCCATGGGGGGCGCTTATTTACGTATCTCCTTTTGCGCTGGGAGCGCACTGCGCTGATTAAATAACACCAAAAGAAGACTCTAGTTGTGTGAGCAAAATGATAAAAATTTTGTTTGGGTACAGTGTTGCATGACCGCGCAATTGTCATTCAAATTACGACAGCGCTGAAAGCTGAAAATTGGCCTGGACAGAAAGGGGGTAAAAATACCCAGTTTTGAAGTGGCTAAAAAAAATAAACACACCCTGGTCAGTTTTCTCGATGCGCTGGGAACTCAGCCTGCTCCCCTCCAATGATCAGACTTGTCCTGACACTCTTCCCCCTACACAGCCTTTTACTGGGAAGCGCAGTGTATTGCTGTTTCTTAGACACGCGCAATTCAGTTCCGAATTCATTTTTTAACAAATTTAGGAAAATTTGTTAATTCAGAAATTCAAAAATTCGGAAATTTGGAAATCCAAAAATTCAAAAGAACGAAAATCCCCAAATAAGAACGAAAATTCAAAAACCCCAAAATTCGAAAATCTGAAATTATAACTAACTAATAGTAACTTAACGATTACTAAATATTAAATTATAGATATTTGAATTCCCTTTCAAATTTGGCTATTAGTGAACATAACAAATGCGAATTTATCCAAAGTTACGAATTATCCATACTAATAAATGCTGTATCTAAACAAATAGAACATAACTAATTAATAATAATAAATAACAATAATAATAAAAACGTATTATTATTTCATTCTGTTTCATGCGGCATTCAATATTTCGGATAATTCGTAACTTCAATACATTTGTATTTGTTACTAACAGCCAAATTTGAAAGGAAATTCCAATATCTATAATTTAATAATTAGTTATTATTAGTTACCGTAGTTAGTTATTATTTTGAATTTTTGGATTTTTGTTCTTTTGAATTTTCGGATTTTCCTTTCTTATGTTCGATTTTTTTTTATTTTTTATTTATTCAAACCACACATGTGAGGTATCACCGGGAACGTTAGAGCGGGGGCAATAATTCTAGCACTAGACCTCCTCTGTAACCTCAAACAGGTAAACTCTAAAGATGTTTAAAGCGTCGCCTATGGAGACTTTTAAGTACCGTAATTTGTCACCATTCCATGAGTGTGCGCACTTTTAAAGCGGGACATGTTAGGTATCTATTTACTTGGTGTGACATCATCTTTCACATTATAGAAAATAATTGGGGTAACTATTGTGTTTTGTTTAATTTAATCATTAAAGTGCATTTTTCCCCATAAAATTGCGTTTGAAAAACCACTGCACATATACCGTGTAACATAAAAAATTGCAACGATCGTCATTTTATTCCCTAGGGCCTCTGCCAATATATATATATATATATATATATATATATATATATATATATATATATATATATATATATAATGTTTGGGGTTATCAGTAATTTTCTAGCTCTAAATACTGATTTAAACTGATTTAAATGTTAAAACTAAAAAAAGTGCCAGAAAAAGCCTGGTCAACAAGTGGTTTAAAGCAGATCTTCATTGCACCTGAGCACCACAGACCAAAAACACTATTTAGTTCAATCTTAACATTCAAAGTAAACTCCCCCATCCATCCATGTCTCCATGCTTTATTTTTGCTGAAAAATCACTTTGAAAAACAACCCCTAGTATTTGCCTTGAGTAAGGGCAAATCCTTCACGTAGCATTTACTTCCTGGAATCCATCTGCCCTTAGCTCAAGCATGCATGCAGGAGAGTAAGCGCTTAGCTCAGAAAACCCCTCCTTCTCTCCTCCCCTCCTGTAGACTCCTGGAATGTATGATATTATTTGGCAAGAAACCAGGAAGTAACTGAAAAAATGTAAAAAAAAAAAAAAAAAAAAAAAGTTTAAAACAAGTAAACTTTCCTATCTATTTACTAATGCTAGCAGCATAAGGATTAAAAATAATCAATGTTGATTGGGATAGTGAAGAATCTCTATTCAGTAATCGTGTATTGCATTGCAGTTATCATCATTTATTTACAGGGCTTTTTTCAGCGGGAACGGGGGGGGGGGGCAAGGCGGATGCAGTTCCGGCACCTCTAGCGCTAACTATATGTAATGGCAAGGGGTGGGTGTGCTGGAGGGTCTATTGATGCTTGCTGCTGGGGGATCTATTCTAGCGGGAGGGGATCTATTTTTACAGGGAGGTATATTGTTGCTGGTGGTGGATCTATTGTTGCTGGGGTGTGTGTCTTATATTGTTTGGGAGGGTCAGTTGTTTCTGGGAGAGATCTACTGTTGAGGGAGGGGTCTATTTTTGCTGGCTGCCGGAGAGTCTATTAATGCTGGCTGTGGGGAGATCTGTTGTTGCTGTCGGGAGTCTATTGTTGCTGGGGGGGGGATTTGTAGTGAGTGGTCCATTGTTATTAGGGGGATCTATTGTTTCTGTCGTAGGCTCTATCGTTACTGGCTGCAGGGGGTCTATTTTACTGCTTTTCTTGTTATTATTACCAAATTCCATACAAATTACTTAGCACCCAAAAATTATACTTGGTTCTCTATTGACTAAAAGGGAAGTGCTGGGAGGTGGGTAGGGGATGGAACCAAGGAATGCTGCTCGGAGGTGGGTAGGGGTGGGGAAAATGGGTGACTCTGAAAGGTTCTGCTCCTATTACTTGAGAAAAAAAGCCCTGCTTATTTATAAAGGACTAGAGCAGTGTTTCTCAAACTTTTTTCAGTAAAGACACCCTTTAAAATGATGGACAATCTCAAGGCACCCTCTAAAATTATGGACAGTCTCAAGGCACCCTCTAAAGTTATGGACAGTGTCAAGCCACCCACTAAAATTATGGACTGTATTAAGGCACCCTCTAAAAGTATGGACAATCTCAAGGCACCCTTTAAAATTGTGGACAGTCTCAAGGCTCCCGCTAAAATTATGTACAGTCTCAAAGCACCCTCTAAAATTATGGACTGTCTCAAGGCACCCTCTAAAATTATGGACTGTCTCAAGGTACCCTCTAAAATTATGGACAGTCTCAAGGTAACCTTTAAAATTATGGACAGTCTCAAGGCACCCTCTAAAATTATGGACTGTCTCAAGGCACCCTCTAAAATTATGGACTGTTTCAAAGCACCCTCTAAAATTATGGACAGTTTCAAGGCACCCTCTAAAATTATGGACTGTCTCAAGGTACCCTCTAAAATTATGGACAATCTCAAGGTAACCTTTAAAATTATGGACAGTCTCAAGGCACCCTCTAAAATTATGGACAGTCTCAAGGCACCCTCTAAAATTATGGACAGTCTCAAGGCACCCTCTAAAATTATGGACTGTCTTAAGGCACCCTCTAAAATTATGGACAATCTCAAGGCACCCTTTAAAATTATGGACAGTCTCAAGGCAGCTTCACCCTGCACCTCCTCCTTCTCGGCTTCGGTGGCTTCCCCTATGTCTCCTCCCTCCTCCATCTCAGCAGCCAATAGAATCGCTTCTCCTCTCAGCCAATCGGGTAACAGGTTCCTGATTTTCTGGGAGGAGAATCAGGAAGACAATAGCAAATATTAATTTGTTATTGTCACACAATCTGCTTCACCCTGTGTCTACTCCTCCTCGGCTTCGGCGGCTTCCCCTGTGTCTCCTCCCTCCTCCTCCCCGGCACCCAATAGAATTGCTTCTCTCAGCCAATCGTGTCTCAGGACCCGCTTCCTGATTGGCCAGGAGGAGAATCAGGAAGACAATAGCCAATATTAATTCGCTATTGTCACAACTGGGTGGGCTCACTGCGCCCCGAGCCCACCAATTGGAGCCTCAGGCTCTAATCATATGCTTCTAAAAAAAAAGCTCATTAGAATCAATGTGTCCAGCACTCTGCATGTAGATTAGTTGCAGGGCGCATGGATTGGGGGGGGGGCGACGCCCCTGCGCCCCACATGGACGGGCCGCCACTGATAAAATGATGTTCTTATACAATTGAAGGTTCTATTTTTCCTTATTTGTTAGCAAAATTAACGTCCATTCCCCTGTGGTTGTTGGGGTCCCCTCCTCCTTTTTAAGGATGTGGCCCGCCCCCTTACAGAGGTTATCTTGGGGTTTTGTTAAGTACTTTCCAGCTCCTCCTCACTCCCTTCTCCAGACTGCACTGTCCACTGTTAACTCTTTCCTCTGCAGACCAGAAGTTCAGGCGAGCAGCACTGAAAGAGCAGGAGCCAGCAGCAAGTTGTACACTACCCCAGGACGATGTCATTTTGTGACGAAACGTGTCAGTGGAGGGAAGGACGGGGGTTTATGAAAGCCGGCCGGCTTTTTCACCTTGCTCATTTATTTGCTTCCTGCTGTAAGTGCATTACCTTTTTAATATTAAAAGTCCAGTTGGTATTACACTATTTTGGGTATAAGCCATATTGACCGTTGAGTGGTGAGGTGACCTCCTGATCCTTTTGAGACGCTTGGATGTTGTTTGGATTTTTCCTGCCTGGAGCGAGGTCTATCCAGAAGCTGTCATCAGTCTTCCCCTCAGATTAAAGGCCCTGGCTGGGGTATAAGCCACAAGCTCTCCTAGCTTGCCACTTGGCAAGCGGCTCTTTCATGTGGTGGAGGTGTATTCACAGTGTGGTGTGTTCCTATGGATTGTCGTGATGAACTTTTTTTTTTTTTTAAACTTGCCTTTATTTTTTTTTTAGATTTTATAATTTTTATTGGTTCAAAGGAAAATGGGTTTTCACAAAACAGCGCCAATTGGGCATTTAAACAAATAAACAATGTCAGTTAAAGATGTGCGCCATACTGGATCGATTACTACCAGAAAAAGAAAAAGAGGCAGAGAGCAGTCAACAAATGACCAGGTCTACGGGGATAGGTGAGTAAGAGATGCGTCTACCCCACAGGCGAGCTTCTTGGGTCAGCAATCCACTGTTGCCAGAGTTCATTAAATAGGTTTGTGGATTGGGTGGCCTTTGCAAACGCATGTTCTATTTGGAAGTGGTGGTTGAGTACCTGAATTAAATCCTTTAAAAGAGGGGCCTGGGTTGACTTCCATTTCCTTGCAATTGCCAGGCGGGCAGCAATTAAGATATGTGCTACCAGAGTTTGCTCTTGTTTGGTCCAGGAGGGGATGGACAAGCCTAGGAGTAGGTCCAAAGGGGATAATGAAAAAGATACAACAGATAACGAGTGAATTAAACGTTCAACTTTCCCCCAGAATTTCCTGATGGCATGGCAGTCCCACCAGATATGGGTTAGTGATCCGATATCGTCACAGCCCCTCCAACATTTGGGGGAGGAGGCCGGGTAGATCCTTGTCAGTTTTTCTGGGGTGAGGTACCACCTATGGTCGTGATGAACTTTTACTTGCATATTCGTTTATCAATTCACTGGTTTATTTATGAGATCTCTTATGGACTTCTAATTCACTGAGATCCGTCTTCACTTATTCATTATTATTATTAGCGAGTAGCGCCGCTCCGCTGTTTTCATTTGTACACTGCAAGTGTGAGAATTTTAACAAATGTATTTTATTATGCTCAATGTGTTAAGCTAAAAAAAATAAAAAATAAAAAAAATTAATTAAAAAAATGCTACTTTAATTTAATTAGCGCAGAAGAGTAAAAGGGGGAGAAGGGTGCAATAATTTAGGGGGCAATGGAGGTGCGCCTAGCTGGGGCTTGGGAAAATGAAGCTTTCCCCCAATATACTTATTCAAACAAGTGTGGCAAGCTGACTTCAGAACATAGTGTGCTGTCTCACCCCGCCTGCTCGCAACTCACTGCCCAGAGCTGCTTAAGGCATTTCATTCAGATTTATACTCCTCACACACACACATAGACACTCTCAGCTATTACTCCCCCCCCCCCTCCTCTCCTCCCTTTGTAATATGGGGATCCCTCTCCATCCCTCAGACAGGAGATTGTCTTAGCAGTTGTTCCAATGCTCGCTGCCTGCGCTGGGAGAGAAAGCAGCAAAGAAGACAAGATTTTCATCCCTTGCACAGCTGTGCTCGCCGAGATAAGCAAAGTCACTGGAAGACGATCCTTAAAGGAGAGAAGGACCGTGCTGAATTGAACAGCGGAAAAGCCCTCCTGCTCTCCCCTGGCAGCGATTTTCCTCTAATCAGTCAATTTTTTTTTTTCCTTGGCTTTTCTTTCAATTTTCTCTTTCGGGAAACGCAAGAGGGGGGTGGGGGGGTGGTGGGAAAACACGAGAAGTAAGAAATCGGAGCGAGCAAGAGACTATTTCGTCAGCGTCTTGACACCGTCGAGGTAAAAGTGCTTTGGGACGTGCATAAGGGGGGGAACGGGGCGAGAGGGGGTTGTTCCTGGTTCTGAAGACCCCTCCGTAGCCCTGTCTCCCTAAAAAACAAAACAAAAAAAAAACAAAAAAACTTGCTTTGCCAATGCCCATCGAGATAGTCTGCAAGATCAAATTTGCAGACGAGGATGGGAACCAGAAAGAAAAAGAGGAAGGGGAGAAGGAAAGCCTGATCGGGGATGAGGCTGCATCGGCAAACCGGGACTTGGCAGGTTTTGCCAGGACCAGCACTTTACATGGACTGCGGCATATCTTCAGGACGGGTAGACTTGGCGTCAAGAGGAGTCTCTGGGCAGTGGTGTTTTTGGCATCTCTGGTGTTTTTCTTGTACCAGGCGGCGAAGTGTGCCTTGTATTACCTCGAACACCCCCACGTCACGTCCTTGGATGAGGAAGTGATGGGTGAGATGATCTTTCCGGCCGTCACCATCTGTAACATCAACCGGTTCAGGCACTCGGCGCTGTCGGACGCCGACATTTACCACCTGGCCAACTTGACGGGACTCCCCCCGAAGGACCGAGACGGGCACCGAGCCTCGGATTTAATGTACCCCGACCCGGACATGCTGGACATAGTCAACCGGACTGGTCACCAACTGGCGGAGATGCTCAAGAGCTGCAACTTCAGCGGGGACAACTGCACCGCACACAACTTCTCGGTGGTGAGTCTCTGGCTACGTGCCAGCTTCTATCACTTGCAATCTGTGTGTTCCTAGCCCTACAAAGTGCCCGCTGATGGCGGGGAGAATATTCCGGTATTTTGCCCCCCGCCCCCTCCTGCGCCTGGGAGGGGACCTGTCACTCAGCTGTCAGTCCACAGTACCCTACCCAAAGGTTGCAATCCTCTGACAGCTGCATTGTGTCTTCAGGCGCCTCGCAACCCTCTCTCTGATAAAAAGTTACAATCCTGACACGGTATAAATCACAGCTGATTTATATTCTACAATCAATGTGAGATGTTACTTCATAGCAGCTTTTATTCATCTTTTCCCACCAGCGGCTGCATTAATCCATTTTATATCTTTTGCGGCAAAGGTAAAATACGAGAGCCGTGCATGCCTGATTAATAGAAACTCTTTAGGACGTGCTTTCCGACCCCCAACAAATTTATTTTCCTAAAGGCATGCAATTTAAATGTAAAAAAAAAAAAAAACATTTACAGTTTCTTGTATGGATTTGTTACATTATTGCTGCAGTTGGGTGGAACACCTCCATTTTTTTTTTTATACTGATCTACTAATTTTGGGTAAAATTTTAGAAGAACCCGTCATACCGTTTTCTCGTGGTTTGGTCAACTTCCTTTGATGCACATCTTTCAAGTTTAATAATTTTCATAATATAATATTCAGGATACTTTAGGTTCTTCACCAGCCTGTCCTACCTAACGCCATACTGGACTTTTTTAGGGGGAAGCCCCAATTTTGACAATGGCGGCCAATTTTCACAAAATGAGGACCTACTGCAAATATGCAGGGATGCCTTCTGTGGTATGATTGCAGGCGATTGTCCAGAATGCTGCAGGATATTTTTGTTCTCATTTTTGTTACATTGTCCCATTATCACTATCCCCAAAATAAAAAATAAATAAAAAAAAGAACACTTTGAGCCCTGCACCTTCATATCATACCCAACCCACCATTTGACTTTTTAAGGGAAGTCAATTTTGACAATTTTGGGCAATTTCCAGGACTTAAAAAATAAGACATTGCAAACATGTAGGGATGCCTCAGAATAGTGCTTATGGTAGCAGAGATTGTCCAGAATGCTGCAAGATATTTTTTGTTGTCATTTTCGTTACATATTCCCATTTATGGAGATGTATTAAAACTGGAGAGTGCAAAATCTAGTGCAGCTCTGCATAGAAACCAATCAGCTTCCAGTTTTTTTTTGTTTTTTTTCAAAGCTTAATCGAACAAGCAGAAGTTAGAAACTGATTGGCTGCCATGCACAGCTGCACCAGATTCTGAGTGCTCAAGTTTTAGTTAATCTACCCCATTATCACTAGTACCAAGAAAAAAAAATAAGACTTTGAGCCCCGCACCATCATATCATACCCAACCCTCCATTTGACTTTTTAGGAGAAGTCGATTTTGACAATTTCAGGCAATTTTCAGGACTTGTAGAGATTGTCCAGCATGCTGCAAGATATTCGTGTTCTCATTTTTTTTTCTAGAGCTTTATTTGCTACTTCGTCCCAGTATCAGTAGTAATAAAAAAGACACTTTAAGACCCACACCATCTTATGCCCAACCCCCCCTCATTTGATTTTTTTTCTTTTAGGGCAAGCCACTGTTGACAATTTTAGCCAATTTTCAAGACTTAAAAAAAGAAGACATTGCAAATGCATAGGATAGTGCTTACGGTTGCAGAAATTGCCCAGCATGCTGCAATATATTTTTTGTTCTCCTTTTTTCTAGTTCTTTATTTGCTACATTGTCCCATTATCAGGAGTAAAAAAAAAAAAAAAAAAAAAAAACACACCATCATGTCATACACAACACCTCATCTGACTTTTTATGGGAAGTCAATAAGTCAATTTTGACAATATCAGACAATTTCCAGGACTTGAAAAGGAAGACTGTATAGGGATGCCTAAGGATAAGTGATTAAGTGATTACGGTTACAGAGATTGTCCAGCATGCTGCAGGATATTTTTTGTTCTCCCTTTTTTTAGTTTATCTACATATTTATTTTTGTTTTTTTATTATAATTTTTTTTTATTTGCTACGGTGTCCTATTATCAGTAGTAATAAAAAAAATAAAAATAAAAACAAAAAACTGGTGAATGCAAAATCTGATGCAGCTGTGCATGGTGTTTAATCAGCTTCTAACTTCAGCTTCTTCAATTAAGCTTTGACAATAAAACCTGGAAGCTGATTGGCTACTATGCACCGCTGCACCAGATTTTGCACTTTCCAGTTTTAGTAAATCTGCACCATCTTTTCATACCAACCCCCCATTTGATTTTTTTTTTTTTTTTAGGCAGACAACTTTTGGCAATTTTAGACAATTTTCAGGACTTAAAAAGGAGAGTTATCGATAATATATGTAGGAATGTCTAAGGATACGGTTTATGATTGCAGAGATTGTCCAGTATATTGCAAGATTTTTTATTTTTTGTCTAATTTTTGCTAGTTCTTTATTTCCTACATTATCACTGGTAACAAAAAGGAAGGATACTTTTAGTTCTGTGCCATCTTATCATACACCCCCCCCCCCCCCCCCATTTGATTTGTATATGGGCATTTGTTTTTGACGATTTCAGCCAATATTCACGACTTACTGCAAAAATATATTCTGTGTTTAGTGGATGATATGATTGTGTAGATTTTCCAGCAAGCTGCAAATATTTTTGTATGCTTATTTTTCCTAGTTTTATAATTGCTAGATAACATTCTCGGTGCAGCCATTGTAAATAATCATCTGCAACGTACATAATATCCTCAGATCCCATGTCAGATTTCTCCCATAGCGTTAAAGTTGTTGAGAGAAGATGCATTGATTTTCCACTGCCGGCTACTTAGCAATGGCAGGGTGAATTTAAATTGCAAAATGGATTTCAATATCGTATCTTCAGCTCCATAATATTGCAATGAGTGACAGATCAACTGTAAGGTCATTTACAAATAATGGCATGGTCGTTTTTTTTTTCCAGTGGTGTGCTAGGTGATGGTGATTCCCCTCCCCCCACCCCCCCCCCCCCCCCCCCGCTGTTCCTTGGCTGTCAGTGATTTCAACTGCAAGGTGACAGGATGGGATGAATAAGCATGGAAGCAGTGGCGTGGGAGGGGTTAATTTGTTTTGGCGACGATTAAATTAGTACAGAGAAGAAACCACAAGGCGCTCGGTAGGGGAACAGCGTCCAAGAGGAAAAAGAGAGAGAGGAAGCTAAATGTTCTAAATGTCATCGGTTCAGTCCGAGCTGAGCTGAACGAGCGATTAAGTGTTTTGTTATTGCTAAGCAGCAGACAAGGGTCACCGAGACGGCAGGGACAAAAAAAAAAATGTTGAATAATACCGTGGTTGCGTTAGAAGTGGCACAGCGCCGGTCTGTGGGTCTATTTATAAGTCGCATATATACTGGTCATTGTATCCTCCGACTAATGTAGACTGTATACAAACCGATGTTTCCTCCAATGTGATTACATTTGGGTAAACCGTCCGACACGTAGACTTCATCTTCCCTCTTATAAAGAGGACAGTTTTCAATGGTTGATTTTCTTAACATTAACTTTTTTATTAAAGCACAACAAAAAAAAAAATTAAAAAATCACACCAGCATTCCATTATCGACATTCAAAATTTCATAACTAAAATTTGTAAACAACAGAAATTTTCAATTGACTGGTAAATATCATTGACTGATTGGTGGTCATCCGACTGGTTAAAAACATTGACTAATTGCCGGTCAGCCGACTGGTAAATATCGTTGACTGATTGCTGGTCAGCTGACTGGTTAATATCGTTGACTGATTGCTGGTCATCCGTTTGTTAAAAAAAAGTTGACTGATTGCCGTCAGCCAACTGGTAAATATCATTGAATGATTGCCGGTCAGCCAACTGGTAAATATCATTGACTGTTTACTAGTCAGCCGACTGGTAAATATCATTGACTGATTGCTGGTCAGCCGACTGATTGCCGGTCAGCTAAATGGTAAATATGGTTGACTGATTGGCGCTGAGCCGACTGGTAAAAATCATTAAATGATTGCAGGTCTGTCAACTGGTAAATATCGTTGACTGATTGCTGGTCGGCTGACTGGAAAATATCGTTGACTGATTGCTGGTCAGCTGACTGGTAAATATTATTGACTGATTGCTGGTCATCTGACTGGTAAAAAAACGTTGACTGATTGCTTGTCAGCCGACTGGTAAATATCATTGACTGATTGCTGGTTTGCTGACTGGTTAATATCGTTGACTGATTGCAGGTCAGCCGACTGGTAAGAATCATTAAATGATTGCAGGTCTGCCGACTGGTAAGTATCGTTGACTGATTGCCAGTCTGACGACTGGTAAATGTAGTTGACTGATTTCTGGTTAGCTGACTGGTAAATATCATTGACTGATTGATGGTCATCCGACTGGTAAAAACCATTGACTGATTGCCGGTCAGCTGACTGGTAAATATCGTTGACTGATTGCTAGTCAGCCAACTGGCAAATATTGTTGACTGATTGCCAGTCATCTGACTGGTAAAAAACGTTGACTGATTGCCAGTCAGCTGACTGGTAATTATTGTTGACTGATTTCTGGTTAGCTGACTGGTAAACATCATTGGCTGATTGATGGTCATCCGACTGGTAAAAACCATTGACTGATTGCTGGTCAGCTGACTGGTAAATATTGTTGACTGATTGCTAGTCAGCCAACTCGTAAATATTGTTGACTGATTGCCAGTCAGCCGACTGGTAAATATCATTGACTATTTGCCAGTCAGTCGACTGGTAAATATTGTTGACTGATTGCCAGTCAGCCGACTGGTAAATATCATTGACTATTTGCCAGTCAGCCGACTGGTAAATATTGTTGACTGATTGCCAGTCAGCCGACTGGTAAATATCATTGACTATTTGCCAGTCAGCCGACTGGTAAATGTTGTTGACTGATTGCTGGTCAGCTGACTGGTAAATATGGTCAACTGATTGCCGGTCAGCTGACTGATAAATATGGTTGACTGATTGCCGGTCAGCTGACTGGTAAAAATCATTAAATGATTGCAGATCTGCTGACTGGTAAGTATCGTTGACTGATTACTGATCTGCCGGTAAATATCATTGACTGACAGTCAGACAACTGGTAAATATCATTGAATGATTGCCTGTCAGCCGACTGGGAAATTCTTGCATAAAAATTACAGTGCTCACAATACATCATAAATTAATCCAATCAATAAGTGAACAAATTATAAGAAACGTCCATATAAGTTATGCATAGGTGTTTCAATCATTAAAGTGCAATAGTGCTCCAAACTTTAAGGTGTACCAAACACCCTTCTATATCCCCACTCATTAAACAAAATGGATCCCTAGCTGCTCAGTCTATTGGTCATTCAGGCTAGAACACTGGCCCAGAGTGCCAATTCACAGAAGGCTCCAAAGTAGATTTCCTCCAAAGCAGGTACCAAAATAGAAAACAAAACGTAGGTAGGTACTTACGAAATGTAAAGGTTAAAATCGCATGAACATTTTGCAGAGATAAAATTGAGCGAACGCCGCATCCAGCGTGCACTCCACCAAAACCGGAAATGGCGTAGTTTGGATTTGAAACGGAAAATTACGTCAACACGTTTCGTCCTCCCACAAAGCGTCGTCAAGGACCTTGGCGCCTTGTGGGAGGGCGAAACGCGTTGATGTAATTTCCGGTTTCTGCAATTTGTTCACGCAATTTTAACCTTTCTATCCTGTAAGTACCCACCTACGTTTGCACAATAAAACAAATCTGCCAAATTGTACTTCACTATCGGTCCCTTTCTGTTTTCTATTTTGGTACCTGCCTATGACCATTATAATTTGAGGAGATCTACTTTGGAGCCTTCTGTGATTTGCATTGTGCATTGTAGCCAATCAGCTTCTAACTTGGGCGGGCGTTATATGTCGTCCTCGGCTTCTCACCTCTCCAGCACAGCGATTGGGGATGAGGCTTGTCCCACGGACAGAGCCCATCCTAGCTCCGTGTAAAGAGCCAATAAAAAAATGTCTCTTTACCACGTGACCGCCTGTGTCCAATCATCACAGCCAGTCACAGAATGTTAACAAACCTGGGTAACGAGGTGTTACTGGGTTCTCCTCCTCACACACCAATCATGTGTGAGAAGGAGATTGCAGTAACATCTCGTTACCGCTTACAGTGTACACCAATCACACTGATTGCCCCTCCTAATAAAGAGGACATGTCAACACCCATCAAAGTACCTATCACAGCCCATCAGAGTAACCAAGTACCTGTCTCCAGCCCATCAGAGTACCCGAGTACCTATCTGCAGCCCATGCCCCATAGAATATACATTGGGGTGTTTGCTTTCCAAAATGGGGTAATTTTGTGGGTAATTCCACTGTCCTGGTGCTCAAGGACCTTCAAAAGTGTGATAGGTAGGAATGAAATTGAGATGTGTAATCTATGCTCCTGAAGGTACTACTTCAATGTTGGGCCTCTGTATGTGAACTGGCTGTGTAAAAGTCACTCAGGATGAGTAGCAGAATGTGTTTTGGGGTGTAATTTTTGCTATATACATGCTATGAGTTAGAATTATCTTATAAATTGACAATTTTGTGTAATTAACCATTCAAAAGACTCATAATTCTTCACAGAATATACGTTGGGGTATTTGTTTTCCAAAATGTGGTCATTTTGCGGGTAATTCCATTGTCCTGGTGCTCTGGGATTGTACAAGTAATACAAATATTACTTTTTTTGTAATGTTAAGGTCAACAAATTTATGAAATTGAATAATAATAAAAATATGAATAACAATCATAATAATAACCAAATTATAAAAATATAATATACAAGTAATACATAAAAAAAAATGAATGATGATAATAATAATAATAATAAAGATGATAATAATAATTGTAATAATAACAATAGTGGTAAAATTAACTTTTTTTATGACCATAAGGGCAATGGTGTGCTTTGGTCAAGTATCTTATACTTACTGATCTTTGGCTGGATGCTTTTATAGCCTTCGGTTTTACACATGATATTGACAAATTAGAATGGGAAGAACAATGGCTGTAAATGTGATAAGTGCTCCATTACACGAGGCTAACGGGCAATTCTTTAATTTGCTAGACTGACTCTGTGGTCACTTTAAGAATGTTAAACGGGCAGCAGTAATGGGAAGTTGAAGGATCCCACAGACAAGCTCTCATAATTATTATTATTATTATACAGGATTTATGTAGCACCAACAGTTTACGCAGCGCTTTACAACTTGGGGGTAGACAGTACAAATACAATACAATTTATCACAGTAGGAATCAGAGAGCCCTGCTCACTAGAGCTTACAATCTAAGAGGGAGGGTCAAGAGATACAAGAGGTAATAACTGTGGGGCATGTGCTGATGGAAAAAATTAATGTACAATTGTTAGGTGGGGGCCAGATAGGCTTTTCTGAAGAGATGAGTTTTCAGGGATTGTCTGGAAGTAGACAAAGTAGGAGAAAGTCAGACAGATTGGGGTAGAGTGTTCCAGAGGATGATAGAGTCTCTGGAGAAGTCTTGGGGGCAAGCATTGGATTAGGTGACAAGGGAGCTAGAGAGCAGGAGGTCTTGGGAGGAGCTCGAGTTGGTTGGTATTTTGAGATAAGGTCAGTGATGTAGCTGGGGGCCAAGATGTATCTTGAATTTAATTTGTTGGTTAAGTGGCAGCAATGGAGGGATTGGCAGAGGGGTGTAGCACACGCCGAGGTGGATGAGCCTGGCAGCAGCGTTCATGATGGACTGAAGGGGAGCCTATGTAAAGGTAAGCCAATGAGGTGGGAGTTGCAGTAGTCAAGGCGAGAGATGACCAGGGAGGGGATTAGAAGCTTTGTGGTGACATTGGTTAGGAAGGGGCGTATCTTGGAGATGTTGCACAGGTTGAAGTCACAAGCTTTGAATAGCGATTGGATGTGGGGCCGAAAGGATAGTTCAGAGTCCAGGATTACACCTAGGACCTTAGCGCGGGGGGACGGGTTGATAATTGAGCCGTTGATTTTGAAATCAGGGGAAGTGGCACGTGGGGGAGGAAATATCATGAGCTCGATTTTGGATAGATTGAGTTTGAGGAAGTGATGTGACATCCATACAGATATGTATGTTAGTAAGTTGGTGATGCTTGACGAGACAAATGGAGAGAGCTGCGGGGTGGAGAGATAAATTTGGGTGTATCAGCATAGAAATTATATTGAAAGTCATGGGAGGCAATCCACTGACCCAGGCAAGAGGTATAGATTGAGAAAGGGAGAGGTCCAAGAACAGAACCTTGGGGGACCCCGAAGGAGAAAGGACAAGGAGAAGAGGAAGTAGAGTTGTAACTGAGACTGAAGGAGCGGTAATCTCTTTAACCACTTAAGGACCGCCGTATTGCCACTGTACGTCATTACAATGGCACAGGCAGGCACAAGCACGTACATGTACGTGCCTGCCTTCCAGCGGGTGGGGGGTCCGATCGGACCCCCTCCCGCTGGATACGGCGGTCCAGTTCGCTCCAGGAGCGATCCGTGATGAGGGGATGGCCGTTGGTTTCTGGCCACCCCCTCTGGATCGCTCCTGGCCAATGAGAAGCTTCCTCCCACTGTGTATTGTTTACACAGGAAGGAGGAAGTGATGTCATTCTCCTCGGGGCGGTCTTTTTGACCGGACTACGAGGAGAAGACTAAAAGTAAGTGTGCACCAACACTACACTGACATGTAGGTACACACAGGCACACAACCCCCCCCCCCCCCCCGATCCCCCCCCAGTCACAGTATTCAGTGTCAGTTGTAACAGTAAAAACTGTCAGGGCAGTTAGTGTTAGGTCCAGGGTAACCCCCTATCACCCCCCAATAAAGATTTAACCCCCTGATTGCCCCTAGAGTTAACCCTTTCACCTCTTTTGCCAGTGTCACTAAGCGATCATTTTTCTGATCGCTGCATTAGTGTCGCTAGTGTCACTAGGTAGCTAGTTATTTTTTTAGGTTCACCGCCTGGTTTTTATAGTGCTAGGTACCCCGATATACCCCGATATTATACCCAATAATGGTTTTAACCCCCTGATTGCCCCTAGTTAACCCTTTCACCCCCTTTTGCCAGTGTCACTAAGCGATCATTTTTCTGATCGCTGCATTAGTGTCGCTAGTTAGCTAGTTTTTTTTTTAGGTTCACCGCCAGGTTTTTATAGCGCTAGGTACCCCGATATACTACCCAATAATGGTTTTAACCCCCTGATTGCCCCTAGTTAACCCTTTCACCCCCTTTTGCTAGTGTCACTAAGCGATCGTTTTTCTGATCGCTGCATTAGTGTCACTAGTGCCGCTAGGTAGCTAGTTATTTTTTTAGGTTCACCGCCAGGTTTTTATAGCGCTAGGTACCCCGATATACTACCCAATAATGGTTTTAACCCCCTGATTGCCCCTAGTTAACCCTTTCACCCCCTTTTGCCAGTGTCACTAAGCGATCGTTTTTCTGATCGCTGCATTAGTGTCACTAGTGTCGTTAGGTAGCTAGTTATTTTTTTAGGTTCACCGCCAGGTTTTTATAGTGTTAGGTACCCCGATATACTACCCTATAATGGTTTTAACCCCCTGATTGCCCCTAGTTAACCCTTTCACCCCCTTTTGCCAGTGTCACTAAGCGATCATTTTTCTGATCGCTGCATTAGTGTCGCTAGGTAGCTAGTTATTTTTTTAGGTTCACCGCCTGGTTTTTATAGCGCTAGGTACCCCGATATACTACCCAATAATGGTTTTAACCCCCTGATTGCCCCTAGTTAACCCTTTCACCCCCTTTTGCCAGTGTCACTGAGCGATCATTTTTCTGATCGCTGCATTAGTGTCGCTAGTGTCGCTAGGTAGCTAGTTTTTTTTTTAGGTTCACCGCCAGGTTTTTATAGCGCTAGGTACCCCGATATACTACCCAATAATGGTTTTAACCCCCTGATTGCCCATAGTTAACCCTTTCACCAGCGATCACAGTATAAGTGTCACTGGTGACGCTGGTTAGCCAGTTAGTTATTTATGTTCCCCGTCAGGTTTTTATATAGCGCCAGGGACCCCCATATACTACCTAATAAAAATGTGAACCCCCTGATTGGCCCTAGTTAACCCTTTCACCACTGATCACTGTATAAGTGTTACGGGTGACTCTGGTTAGTTTGCTTTTTATAGCATCAGGGCACCCACCATTTATTACCCAATAAAGGTTTAAGCCCCTGATCACCCGGCGGGTGATATAAATTAGGTTTTAGGGTCAGGGTCTGCGTCGTCCCAGGCAGCGCTAGGTTAGTGCCAGTACCGCTAACACCCACACGCAAAGCATAAACCTCCCGTAGTGGTATAGAATCTGGACAGATCAATATCTGATATACTCCCCAGCAGTTTAGGGTTCCAAAAAAACGCATTGTTAGCGGGATCAGCCCGGATACCTGCTAGCACCTGCGTTTTGCCCCTCTGCCCAGCCCACCCAAGTGCAGTATCGATCGATCACTGTCACTTACAAAACACTAAACACATAACTGCAGCGATCGCAGAGTCAGGCCTGATCCCTGCGATCGCTAACAGTTTTTTTGGTAGCATTTTATATTTAAATCCGGAAGGCAGTGCTTGGTTTTCGGGGTCCCGTACGTGGCTAGGCTCCCAAAAAGTCCCCCACATGTGGTATCCCCGTACTCGGGAGAAGCAGCAGAATTTATTTTGGGGTGTAATTTGACTTATGCCCATAGCATGTGTTAGCAATATATCATTTAGTGACAACTTTGTGCAAAAAAAAAAAGTTTGTAATATTCCCGCAATTTGTGGCAAAATATAAAATATTCCATGGACTCAACATGCCTCTCAGTAAATAGCTTGGGGTGTCTACTTTCCAAAATGGGGTAATTTTGGGGGGTTTTGTGCTATTTTGGCATTTTATGGCCTTCGAAACTGTGATAGGTAGTGAGGAGTGAAATCAAAAATTTGCACCCTTAGAAATCCTGAAGGTGGTGATTGGTTTTTCGGGGTGCCGTGCGCGACTAGACTCCCAAAAAGTCCCACACGTGGTATCCCCATACTCGGGAGAAGTAGCGGAATATATTTTGGGGTGCAATTCCACATATAACTATGGCATGTGTGAGCAATATATCATTTAGTGACAACTTTTTGTAAAAAAAAATTTTTTTTTTATTTTTTGTCATTATTCAATCCCTTGGGACAAAAAAAAAAAATATTCAATGGTCTCAACATGGCCCTCAGCAAATAGCTTGGGGTGTCTACTTTCCAAAATGGGGTCATTTGGGGGGGTTTGTACTGCCCTGCCATTTTAGCACCTCAAGAAATGAGATCGGCAGTCATAAATTAAAAGCTGTGTAAATTCCAGAAAATGTACTCTAGTTTGTAGACGCTATAACTTTTGCGCAAACCAAAAAATATACACTTATTGACATTTTTTTTTACTAAAGACATGTGGCTGAATAAATTCTGCCCTCAATGTATGACTAAAATTTAGTTTATTCGATTTTTCTTATAACAAAAATAAGAAAATATCTTTTTTTTTCTAAATTTTCGCTCTTTTTCCATTTATATCGCAAAAAATAAAAATCGCAGAGGCAATCAAATACCATCAAAAGAAAGCTCTATTTGTGGGAAGAAAAGGACGCAAATTTCGTTTGGGTGCAATATTGCATGACCGCGCAATTACCAGTTAAAACAGCGCAGTGCGAAATTGTAAAAAGACCTCTGGTCCTTAAGGTGTTTATTGGTCCGGGGCTGAAGTGGTTAAGCAAGTCTCGACCAGCTCCTGCAGTTAAGTGCCTATTCCTGCCTTCTTGTTGGACAATAACTGTGACAGGCATCCTCATGGGCCAATGAGGAGGTATGAGAGGGGCAGAACAGAGATCTCGAGCACAGGAATTAGTCACATGACTAGTCGCAGTAGAGCCTGGGTCCACAGAGTCACATTAAGTAAACCAAACAATACTTAAAGCTGAACTTTAATTTACAGCCACAGAGGGTATAAATCCACTATGTGTGCACCAAATAAGGTTACCACCTGTCCGGGATTCATTCAGACAGTCTGAGTTTTGAATCATGTGTCCAGGTTTCAGTCTGCCTGAAATCCAGACACAATATTTAGACAGGAATGTGGCTCAGGACAGGGACAGACAGGAGGGGGAGGGGGCACTATGCACCACATTAATATTTTCTTTGGAGCCCCCAAAGGTGTCCCAGGTCTGTTACAATCCTGTAGTGTATACTAAAATAAAAATAAAATGCTGTGCACCGCTAAACTGTTTGGGTTTGGCTTGAAGAAAAAGTGGCAACCCTAGCACCAAACACCTTTGCAAACCTAGATGTTACTATGCAAAAATAGCAGTGACATCATCACTGTGCTGTACATAGTATGTGCAGAGAGCAGAGCTGTGGAAGGGGCCCAACAGGCTCCGCCCACTACAGGCTGACTGTAGAAAAGTACTGGAGGGGGCGGAGACAAGACCGGTCACCCTGGAGAGAGAGCAGCAGTAAGCCGTCTTTATTACAGGAAGGGTTATATAAGAGATGAACCATAAAGGAAAGCAACAAACTTTCCAATATCATTGTCGCCGACATCCCAAAACGTGTAAATGGAAAGATCCCCTAACAAGGAGATCACAGTACCCCCCGGTACAGCGGGACTTTTAAAGCAGACCAAAATATGAGTAAAAAATATATTAAAAATCTATTCACAAAAATAATACACAAAATCGTTTTACAGGACAGTATAAAAATCCATATATATATCAATGCGTGGAATCATACATGTAAATATATAGTCTGTTCAACTGCCTAGACACCACACATGGAGATAGTCTGTTCCCCCAGCAGCACAATATAAGACCTATGTCGGGTTTGATGTGGGCCACCTATGGGTCCCTAGAAGCAATTTTCAAGTCTTGCCACAGATTCTCAATTGGATTTAGGTCTGGACTTTGACTGGGTCATTTTAACTCATGACTATGCTTTGATCTAAACCATTCCATTGTAGCTCTGGAAGTATGTTTATCCCTTTCATGACTAAGCCTATTTTTGGCATTTGGTATTTACAAGTTAAAATCCATATTTTTTGCTAGAAAATTACTTGGAACCCCCAAACATTATATATATATTTTTTAGCAGAGACTCTAGAGAATAAAACGGTGATTGTTGCAATATTTTATGCCACACGGTATTTGTGCAGTGGTGTATTAAACGCAACTTTTTGGGAAAGGGGACACTTTCATGAATTTAAAAAAAATGAAACAGTAAAATTAGCCCAATTTTTTTGCATAATGAAAGATAATGTTACGCCGAGTAAATAGATACCAAACATGTCACACTTTATAATTGCATGCACTCGTGGATTGACGACAAAGTACGGTACCTAAAAATCTCAATAGGCGATGCTTTAAAAAAAATTACGGTAACCAGGTTAGCATTACAGAGGAGGTCTAGAGAGGAATTATTGCTCTCGCTCTGACGATCGCGGCGATACCTCACATGTGTGATTTGAACACCGTTTACATATGCGGGCGCGACTTTGGTATGTGTTTTCTTTGCTTCGCTAGCTCGCGGGGACGGCGGGCTCTTTAAAAAAAAATGTTTATTTTTTTTTATTTATTTTAAAATGAATAAATTGCTTTTAAAAAAAAATACAATTTTGATCACTTTTATTGTTGTCCCAAGGATTGTAAACATCCCTTGTGACAGTAATAGGTGGTGACAGGTACTTTTTATGGAGGGATCGGGGATCTAAAAGACCCCCGATCCCTCCTTTACACTTCAAAGTATTGAGATCGCCGAAAACGGCGATTCTGAATACGGTATATTTTTTTTAAACCGGCGCCATTGGCAGCTGAGTAAACGGGAAGTGACGTCGCTTCCGTGTTTACTATTAGGAGGCTGGAATGAAGCAGATTACGGCTTCGTTCCAGTTCCTCCCCAGCAGCCGGAGGCATCAGATCAGGTAACAGCAGCGGGAGGCGGCGGGAGGGGGTTGTCCCCTCCCGCTCCTCCGGCATTACAGCCGAGCGGCTTTTAGCCGCTTCGGTTGTTATGGCTGGATAGCCAATCGCCCGCTGTAAAAAATGGTACCGGGATGATGCCTGCAGGTGCGGGCATCATCCCGGTATAACCCCCGGAAGCCGAGTACCCACATCTGCGTACGCTCGGCGGGAAGGGGTTATTGTCATTGTCCTGCTGGAAGGTGAACCTCCACCCCAATCTTGAGTCTTTTGCAGACTCTAATGCCTTGTACACAAGATCTGACTTTCCGACGGGAAATGTTGGATGTCAGGCTGTTGGCGGAAAATCCGACTGTGTGTGTACGCTCCATTGGACAATTGTTGTCGGATTTTCCGCCAACAAATGTTGGCTAGCATGTTTTCAAATTTTCCGCCAACAAATGTGTGTTGTCACATTTTCCGATCGTGTGTACACAAGTCCATCGGACAAAAATCCAAAGTACGCATGCTCAGAAACAGAAACAGTCGATCTTGGAAACTAGCGTTTGGCAAATTATGAAATCTCCATGAAATGAAATTATGAAATGATGAAATCTCCAAATGCAGCGCACAATTCTCTTCTTCTTTAATGGGATAATAATGAAGCTGCTTTGCTGGTGATACTGATGGAATTATTGCAAACATTTTCAACGGCTGTTTTTTTCTAGTGATATCAAGAAGAATATTATTATGGGGTTTTTTTTATTTGTGCAAGTTACCACAACACCATTATCCTGTAGTTTTTAAGATCAACGATACAACTATGTTGGTGTCCCTTGTCAATTTTATATTGTATTTTTTTTTAAATGTAACTGCCGACTCCCAACTGTCATTTGAAGTAAAACACACAGCCAAGTATTATTCTACACAATTCTTTTTTATTGTGCATTAAAAAAAAAAAATTAGACATGCTATCTGCCAATAGAACCAAAAATTGCATTCTATGCATCTAAAAATATAGAAAATATACCAAATCCAATCATTATTATTCAACCAAAAAAATAATGTCAAAGCAATAACTCCAAGGCCAATAATAAATAACACGTCATCTCCTACGATTCCGCAACATGCCTGGTTGACGAATGGCCATTCAGAAACAAACTGAAAAGCGCGAACTGAAAAGTGCTAAAAGAAAAATGCGAAAAGAAAAGCGCGAATCAACACTCACCAAACTTCTACTAACACAAAATTAGCAGAAGGAGCCCAAAGGGTGGCGCTAAAGAGCTGAAAAAAACATAATACATCTAGTACGTCACTACATTCATAATTGTTGGCCAACATTTGTGTGGCCGTGTGTATGCAAGTTTGAGCCAACACCCTTCGGACAAAATTCCATGGTTTTGTTGGCCAACAATCTGATCGCGTGTACGAGGCTTTACAGGTTTTAGATAGTTGCATAATTACATAGTTAGTCAGGTTGAAAAAAGACACAAGTCCATCCAGTTCAACCTTAAAGTGGTTGTAAACCCTTACAACATACTTTGACCTACAGGTAAGCCTAGATTAAGGCTTACCTGTAGGTCCAAGAAATATCTCCTGAACCTACATGGTTTAGGAGATATTTGCCGAAAGACAGGCACCGCTGTCTACGGCACATGCACTGAGCGCGGCACCGTCAACGGCGATATGCCGCACGCGGCGGCTCCCGTGCGCATGCGCGAGAGTGACGTCATCACTGCTCCGGCGAATCACAGCGCCAGAGCAGCGAGACCCACGGAGACCCACCAAGAAGATGGATGCTCGGAACTACAGGGGACAGCCGTGACTTCGCTGGCTCCTGTGTCAGGTAAGAGACACATAATGGACTACTATGCGATGCATAGTGGTCCATTATGCTTTACCTTTGCAGGGAATGAAAGAGGAAGTAAACTCATCAGGGTTTACTTCCTCTTTAAAAACAATCAATACATAAAAAATAAAAAATATCGTACAATCCAATATACCCAATTTTATGCCCACAGTTGATCCAGAGGAAGGCAAAAAAGATTGTTCTGTATTTGGCTCCATCCATCTTCCCATCAACTCTGACCAGCTTCTCTGTGGCCTGCTGAAGAAAAGCATCAACAACAACATGATGCTGCCACCACCATGTTTCACAGTGGAGATGGTGTGTTCAGGGTGATGTGGAGTGTTAGTTTTCTGCCACACATAGCGTTTTGCCTTTAGGCCAGAAAGTTCAATTTTGGTTTAATCTGACCAGAGCACCTTCTTCCACATGTTTGCTGTGTCCCCCACATGGCTTCTCGCAAACAGCAAACAGGACTTCTTATGGCTTTCTTTCAACAATGTCTTTCTTCTTGTCACTCTTCCATAAAGGGCAGATTTGTGGAGAACACGACTAATAGGTGTCCTGTGGACAGATTCTGCCATCTGAGCTGTGGATCTCTGCAGCTCCTCCAGGTTTACCATGGACCTCTTGGCTGCTTCTCTGATTAATGCTCTCCTTGCCGTTAGTTTAGGTGGACAGCCATGTCTTGGTAGGTTTGCAGCTGTGCCATACTCTTCATTTTTGGATGATGAATTAAACAGTGCTCTGTGAGATGTTCAAAGCTTGGGATATTTTTTTATTATAACCTAACCCTGCTTTAAAATTCTCCACAACTTTATCCTTGACCTGTCTGGTGTGTTCCTTGGCCTTCATGGCCTGTTTGTTCACTAAGGTTCTCTAACAAACCTCTGAGGGCTTCACAAAATACCTCTATTGATACTGAGATTAAATTACACACAGGTGGACTCTATTTACCAATAAGGTGACTTTTGAAGGCAATTGGTTCCACTAGATTTTAGTTAGGGGTATCAGAGTAAAGGGGGCTGAATACAAATGCATACCACACTGTTTTATTTGTAAAAAAATAGGAAAACCATTTATCATTTTCTTTCCACTGCACATTTATGTACCACTTTGTGTTGGTTTATCACATAAAATCCCAATAAAATACATTTACGTTTTTGGATGTAACATGACAAAATCTGGAAAATGTTAAGGGGTGTGAATACTTTTTTCAAGGCGCTGTAAATGAGTCTTTTAATGTGCAGAAAATTTGAAGTACAAAAAGTTAAATTATTTTAATTTCTCCATATATTTAACATGCAAATGGAGGCCTTGGGCTTGCTGGGACTAGTAGTGCAACACAGTGGCAGATCATTTAGCGGTAGCATACAGGTGTGGAGCAGCTGTACTAATTTAGTGTAACAAGGATGTAATCAGAATTTCTTGTTATACTTAAAAAGGAACATTTTCTTCTTTTCAATGATAATTCTGGGAGCACCTGATAAGCACCTTCATTTGATTGAGTTTTGTTTTGATGGAAGATTGTTAAGTTCTGAAATCCATAAATTGTCTTTTGATTTATTATTGCAAATTTGAAAAAATAAGGATTCATTAACTTCCCAAGCTTACCGTGGGCGCGCGTTACCTTTCTGCTGTGACCCGTTTTTATGTAGGGTGAAAGAGATATATAAAATAAACCCGATACTAACCTATGATTAAAAATTGTGTAAGCAGAGAAGGGCGGCAGCACTTCCAGCATAAAATTATTATTTTTTGAAATCCTATTAAAAAACGAGGACATGACAGGCAGCCAGCTCAAAAAGATTCAGCAAACGCATTTCACACACCTGTGCTTAGTCATTGCAATGACTAAGCACAGGTGTGTGAAACGCGTTTGCTGAATTTTTTTGAGCTGGCTGCATGTCACATCATGTCCTCGTTTTTAATGGAATTTCAATAAAATGATAATTTTGTGTTGGAATTTTCTTCATAATTTTGTATCTTTTGACTCTGCACCAAGGCTGGCACCTGGCTTGCTTTATAGCAGTGGAGACCTGATGATTTGCCTGGAGAAACACAATCCCTTTGTTTCACTTTGTGTAAGCAGAGGCTGCCTTCACTGAAATCTGTATGTCGAAATTATCAGTAGAACTGGAACTATTGGCAGCTGAAGTTATGGGCAAATCTTGGCTGGCTCCTCCTTCTCCTAGCCATTGAACCTTCCTATAGGTCAGTGAGACCTCAGTAGAAACTTAGTAGGTGTGACAGGGTGTGGCCAAGCTGGACTTTACCAGGAAAATTGGAGATTTGTATATAACTTCAGCTGCCTGTAATTCTGAATCTGCTGATTCCTTTGCCATACCGTTTTCACTTTATAATATTAAACTTTTTTTTTTTTTTAGCTTAACAGACAGAGCTCAATATAATAAAAATCCCCCAATAAACTATTTGTTAGGATTATTACTCCAGTATTTGCAGTTGACAGCTTTCAATGCTGCTGGTTCCTGCTTTCTCTGTGCTGATTCCCTGAACTTCCAGTTTTCACAGGAAAGAGTGAACAGTGGACAGTGCAGTCCCCAGCCAGTCTATTAGCTTAATGAAAGGAGGAGTGGGGGAGTGTCTTGCCATTCTAAGCTATGGGGTTATGTATATGTGCAGAAGAATATAAATAAATGCTTATGAAATGTAGCACCATTATTTAAAAAGGGGCCAAAATATATCCCTGGGAATTACAGACAAGTTAGCCTAACATCAATAGTATGCAAGCTCTTGGAGGGGATGATAAGGGACTATATACAAGATTTTAGTAATGAAAACGGTATTAGTAGCAGTAATCAGCATTGGTTCATGAAAAATTGTTCTTGCCAAACCAATCTATTACCTTCTATGAGGAGGTGAGTTACCATCTAGATAAAGGAAGGCCCGTGGATGTGGTGAATCTGGATTTTGCAAAAGCATTTGTTCCCCATAAACATTTACTGTACAAAATAAGGTCTGTTGGCATGTACCATAGGGTGAGTACATGGATTGAAAACTGGCTACAAGGGCGAGTTGCAGTCTTTTAATACTCTTTTTCTCTAGCACGTTTCCACCAAATCTCTCTCATTGAAAATGTCCAGCTGCTAGCCATATTTACACTGCTGAGTTACCTGCGGTCTCTTACTTCTTGTAGTTGCATGTACTCTTATTAGTATATTTTGGACAATTCTCCCACATTTTCTGCTGCTGGGTAGTTTTACACTGCTCTATTGTATGCAGTCTCTTAATACTTAAAGTGGTTGTAAACACTTACAATCCACTTTTTTCTACAGGTAAGCCCATAATAGGGCTTACCTATAGCTACCCCGGATATCTCCTACACCTGCATGGTTTAGGAGATATCTCCTGTATCTGCATGTGCCGAAGTCATCAGCACATGCGCACTGAAGCAAACGGCACGTATGTGTTCCATTACCAGGAATGACATCAATGGGGCTCTGGCCAATCACAGCACTGGAGCCGCAATACCCGGAAGTAACTCCGGGGAGAAATGTTGCCAGCCGGTGCTGTGTACAGGTACCGCAGCGGGGGCTTCGATATCAGGTGAGTATTACATAATGAGCTAGTATGCTATGCATACTAGCTCATTATGCCTTTGTCTTACAGGTCTCTTTTTTTTTTTCATGTGGATTTACAACCACCTTAATGAGAACTTGATAGAAATGGCCAGCAGCACAGCGGTTTTGTAGCAGCGAGAACAAGGACAGCCATAGTGAACCACTGGCCAATTTCTATCTGCCAGTCAAACTGAGTCTATTACCATTTGATGAAAAAGCATGTGTCACTGCTTAAGCTGTATGAAAAAAAAACAAAAAAAAAACGTTTTTTTCCAAGTTAAATTAATCAGATTGGGGTGCTGCTGCTGTATGGAAACCAAACTATATGTAAAATAAAATAAAAATCTATTCCAAATAAGGGCTGCCACTGAGACTGTCCATAAATATTATGCTGTTGCAGAACACCGTGTATAGCTTTAACCACTTCAGCTCAGTAAGGTTTAACCCCCCCCCCCCCCCCCCCTATGACCAGGCCATTTTTTGCGATACGGCATTGTGTTACTTTAACTGACAATTGCGTGGTCGTGCGACGCTGTACCCAAATACAATTTTTGTCTTTTTTTTCTTCCCCGCCACAAATAGAGCTTTCTTTTGGTAATATTTGATCACCTCTGTGGTCTTTTGCGCTATAAACAATTTCAGGGGAAAAAAAAGCAATATTTCTTACGATCTGCTACAAAACTTATCCAATAAAAAAATGTAAAAAAATCAAATTTCTTCATAAATTTAGGCCAATATGTATTCTGCTACATATTTTTGGTAACAAAATAAATCCCAATAAGCATATATTGATTAGTTTGTGAAAAAGTTATAGTGTCTACAAACTATGGCATATATACTGGAATTTTTATTTAGGTATCTTTTTTACTAGTAATGGTGGTGATTACTGAATTATAGCGGGACTGCAATATTACGGCGGATAAATCTGACACTAACTGACACTTTTGTGGGAACCAGTGACACTTAGCCCTTGTACACACGGTCGGAGATTCCGACAACCAAATCCGTCGGATTTTGTCCAACGGATTTTGTCCGAAACTGTTGCATACACACGGTCGGACAAAGTTGTCGGAAAATCCGACGTGATGACATTATTTTGTTATGACGGGACTACATTCACGCTAGTAGCCAATAGCTTTGGTGTAGGAATTTGATCTGAGCATGCGTGGCACTTTGTCCGATCGGAATTCTCTACACATGATCGGAGTATGTCCAATCGGAGCATTTTGTCGGAAAATGTTACCAACAAGTTGGAAAACTTGGTCCGTCGGATACTCTGACGGAAACAGTCCGATGTAGACCACACACAGTCGGAATATCCGACCAAACGGTCCGATCGGACACATTCCGTCAGAATCTCCGACCGTGTGTACAAGGGCTAATACAGTGATCAATGCTAAAAATATGCACTGTCACTGTATCAACGACACTCGCTGGAAAGGGGTTAACATCAGGGTCCATCAAAAGGTTAACTGTGTGCCTAACCAGTATTTGTGTACTGTGTGGGAGGTGCTTTTACTACGGGAAGGTATGCTTTGCAGGAACACAGGATCCATGACTTCCCTCCTTCCCTCATATGACACCTTCCAGTGAGCCTCCTACAACCCATACCCAATAGAGAAAGGCCCTGGACCCACCTGTCTATGGATTTCATTGAGGAGTTACCCAACTCCCAGGGCAACACAGTTATCCTCATGGTGGTTGATCGGTTGTCAAAGTTGTGTCATTGTATTCCACCAAAGAAGTTGCCCACTTCTATGGGAGCTGGCAATTAGCCGACAGCTGAGCGGCCAGCTCAGAGAAGCAAGGGCTGAGCCCAGCCCTGAGAGAACCTAACTGATTAATCTAGGGATCTAATTATATGGATGGGGCTTTGAAACATATTACATACATTTCTTTTATAAGATCGTTGACATAGAACCTAAGCCCATTATTGAGGGACTACAGTGGCCATGTGAGTTGTTGACAGGCAGTTTGCACTACACAGTTACTCAATGGTTATTGCAATGTAGATATTATGCAGTAAAAAGTCACATATATTCAACTTATTATAAAAACATAATATGTGCATATTAGGATCTGGAATAAGTTATAACATTATAAAATCATCTTAAAAAACATTACCTCTAAAATAAATCATAATCTAAAAAAAACATGAAACTTAAATTAAAACGTAAATATATATATATGTGTGTGTGTGTACACATGTATATAATCCAACGTTCCTGATGAAATAATTTAGAGGGACATGTAATCTACTGTGTGTATATTGGAAAAAGCTCGTGAGCAAAAAATGCATTGACAATAATTGCAAATTGTGGTCAAAAGTTGGATATAAAACTGTTTAAATCGATGTCTATGTTGAGGCCTCCAGGATGTAGAGACCCCAACCTGTATATCCATTGTGTTTCCTTCTGTGAAACCTTTATCTTATTATTATTACTCATTCCAATGACCCTTAATCTGGTCTATCCCATTAAATATGAGTCCCTTTGGGTCTTTTTGATGTACCTCTTTAAAATCTCTAGAAAGACTGTGTATCGGAAAACCTTTTCTGATATTATTAATATGTTCCCTGATCCCAATAGATAGGGGCCTAGTAGTTCTGCCTACATATTGCAATCTACATGGGCAGTCGATGATATAGGGAACGTGTGTGCTGTTACATGTAATTGATCCCCTTATTTGGTATTCTTTATTTGTTACTCCGGATCTAAAGGATTCTCTCTTTCTGGGTTGTTTTTTGCTCACTCTACATGGTAGGTATTTTTGGCATCTATAAAACACTTTCATGTTCGAGAATAATCTCAAATGTTTTGGGGGATCAATAACGTTATGAACTACATGATTTCTGAGGGTGGGTGCTTTCCTTTAGACAAATTTTGGTCTTTTGGGAAGAATTGTAGAAGGAGTCCTATCTGATTTCAATATAGGCCAGTACTTCCTTACAATACGCTCTACCCCCTGGTATTGCCTATTGAATCCAGTAATGAACGCCACATCAGTACTGTATATGGTTCCTTCTTTTTCTTGCTTTTTTACAGTAATTTATTCCTGTTCATATTCTTCACTTCAGATTTCAGTTTTTCTAGGCTCCTCTATGATAGTGCTCAGCATCCTGTCCTTTTTTTTTTTTTTTCGTTTTTTTTTAGTAGAATGCCTTTTATTCCTAAAAGTGGTAAGAATTTAAGAATGAAACTGCCCCCCTATAGACTTTAATGTCATCCAGCTCTAAGTTAGATTTGCCGTCCTTTAATACACAGCAGTTAGGATATGTTCATGTGTTAAGAATCAACTTCTGTCCCCAGATATTTATGCCCCGCCCCTCCACTCTCATGCCTCCATCTTTGAGAACCTTGCATGTGCACAGATGTGCCAGGAGTTCAGGACCTGCCAGAGATCTGCAGAACATCTGCGTATGCTTGGGGTTTCCTGCACATGCACTCACAATGCTGCTATCTGGGGCCTTGATAACTGCATCATCTACGCGCGAGCATGGGAAATCTGTGCAGATGTGCTACATGTCTCTTCCAGGTCCTGAAGACCGTGCGGCACATTTGCACATGCGCAGAATCCCTCAGAGCACATGCACCGATCAGTAAAACTGCCTGCTGGGATATTTGATGTGGACATCCGAGAAGGCAATGGGAAGGGGGGCACTTCATCATTCTTAATTAGACAAGAAATAAGGAAATGCTACATTGCAGGTCAGAAAAAGTTTTTAAAATAAGTAATTTTTATCCAAATATGAGAGAGTTGGGGGGGAGGGGGACAAGAGAAAAAAAGGTTGTATTACTGGATGAAGGTCCGCTTTAAGTTTAGAGTCGTTGTTAGTATGTGATTCCCTGTTGTGCATAGTTTCTTCCCTTTCTCAGTTGTGGCCTAAAATATCCATTTTATAAATGAATAAATACAATTTAACCACTTCAGCTCCGGACCAATAAATACCTTAAGGACCAGAGGTCTTTTTGCAATTTCGCACTGCGCTGCTTTAACTGGTAATTGCGCGGTCATGCAATATTGCACCCAAACGAAATTTGCGTCCTTTTCTTCCCACAAATAGAGCTTTCTTTTGATGGTATTTGATTGCCTCTGCGATTTTTTTTTTTTGCGATATAAATGGAAAAAGAGCGAAAATTTTGAAAAAAAAAGATATTTTCTTCTTTTTGTTATAAGAAAAATCGAATAAACTAAATTTTAGTCATACATTGAGGGCAAAATTTATTCAGCCACATGTCTTTAGTAAAAAAAATGTCAATAAGCGTATATTTTTTGGTTTGCGCAAAAGTTATAGCGTCTACAAACTAGAGTACATTTTCTGGAATTTACACAGCTTTTAATTTATGACTGCCGATCTCATTTCTTGAGGTGCTAAAATGGCAGGGCAGTACAAATCCCCCCCAAATGACCCCATTTTGGAAAGTAGACACCCCAAGGAAATTGCTGATGGGTATGTTGAGCCCATTGAATATTTATTTTTTTTGTCCTAAGGGATTGAATAATGACAAAAAAAAAAAAAAAAAATTTTTTTTACAAAAAGTTGTCACTAAATGATATATTGCTCACACATGCCATGGTTATATGTGGAATTGCACCCCAAAATATATTCCGCTACTTCTCCCGAGTATGGGGATACCACATATGTGGGACTTTTTGGGAGTCTAGTCGCGCACGGCACCCCGAAAACCAATCACCACCTTCAGGATTTCTAAGGGTGCAAATTTTTGATTTAACTCCTCACTACCTATCACAGTTTCGAAGGCCATAAAATGCCAAAATAGCACAAAACCCCCCAAAATGACCCCATTTTGGAAAGTAGACACCCCAAGCTATTTACTGAGAGGCATGTTGAGTCCATGGAATATTTTATATTTTGCCACAAGTTGCGGGAATATTACAAACTTTTTTTTTTTGCACCAAGTTGTCACTAAATGATATATTGCTCACACATGCTATGGGCATATGTGAAATGACACCCCAAAATACATTCTGCTGCTTCTCCTGAGTATGGGGATACCACATGTGTGGGACTTTTTGGGAGTCTAGTCGCGCACGGCACCCCGAAAACCAATCACCACCTTCAGGATTTCTAAGGGTGCAAATTTTTGATTTAACTCCTCACTACCTATCACAGTTTCGAAGTCCATAAAATGCCAAAATAGCACAAAACCCCCCCAAATGACCCCATTTTGGAAAGTAGACACCCCAAGCTATTTACTGAGAGGCATGTTGAGTCCATGGAATATTTTATATTTTGCCAAAAGTTGCGGGAATATTACAAACTTTTTTTTTTTTTTGCACAAAGTTGTCACTAAATGATATATTGCTCACACATGCTATGGGCAGAAGTCAAATTACACCCCAAAATAAATTCTGCTGCTTCTCCCGAGTACGGGGATACCACATGTGGGGGACTTTTTGGGAGCCTAGCCACGTACGGGACCCCGAAAACCAAGCACTGCCTTCCGGATTTGAATATAAAATGCTACCAAAAAACCTGTTAGCGATGGCAGGGATCAGGCCTGACTCTGCGATCGCTGCAGTTATGTGTTTAGTGTTTTGTAAGTGACAGTGATCGATCGATACTGCACTTGGGTGGGCTGGGCAGAGGGGCAAAACGCAGGTGCCAGCAGGTATTTGGGCTGATCCCGCTAACAATGCGTTTTTTTGGAACCCTAAACTGCTGGGGACGCTAGTATAGATCTGATCAGATCAGATATTGATCTGTTCAGATTCTATACCACTACGGGAGGTGTATGCTTTGTGTGTGGGTGTTAGCGGTACTGGCACTAACCTAGCGCTGCCTGGGGCGACGCAGACCCTGACCCTAAAACCTAATTGATATCACCCGCCGGGTGATCAGGGGGTTAAACCTTTATTGGGTAATTAATGGTGGGTGCCCTGATGCTATAAAAAACAAACTAACCAGAGTCACCCGTAACACTTATACGGTGATCAGTGGTGAAAGGGTTAACTAGGAGCAATCAGGGGGTTCAAATTTTTATTAGGTAGTATATGGGGGTCCCTGGCGCTATATAAAAACCTGACGGGGAACCTAAATAACTAACTGGCTAACCAGCGTCACCAGTGACACTTATACTGTGATCGCTGGTGAAAGGGGGTGAAAGGGTTAACTAGCAGCAATCAGGGGGTTAAAACCATTATTGGGTAGTATATCGGGGTACCTAGCGCTATAAAAACCTGGCGGTGAACCTAAAAAAATAACTAGCTACCTAGCGACACTGATGCAGCGTTCAGAAAAATTATCGCTTAGTGACACTGGCTAAAGGGGGTGAAAGGGTTAACTAGCAGAAATCAGGGGGTTAAAACCATTATTGGGTAGTATATCGGGGTACCTAGCGCTATAAAAACCTGGCGGTGAGCCTAAAAAAATAACTAGCTACCTAGCGACTGTAGCGACACTAATGCAGCGATCAGAAAAACGATCGCTTAGTGACACTGGCAAAAGGGGGTGAAAGGGTTAACTAGCGGCAATCAGGGGGTTAAAACCATTATTGGGTAGTATATCGGGGTACCTAGCGATATAAAAACCTGGCGGTGAACCTAAAAAAATAACTAGCTACCTAGCGACACATGCAGCGATCAGAAAAATGATCGCTTAGTGACACTGGCAAAAGGGGGTGAAAGGGTTAACTCTAGGGGCAATCAGGGGGTTAAATCTTTATTGGGGGGTGATAGGGGGCTACCCTGGACCTAACACTAACTATCCTGACAGTTTTTACTGTCACAACTGACACTGAATGCATTGATCAGTAAAGAAATGATCAATGCAATCAGTGACACTGTGACTGGGGGGGGAGGGGGGGCGGGGGGGCGATCGGGGGGGGGATCGGGGGGGGGGGTTTGTGTGCCTGTGTGTACCTACATGTCAGTGTAGTGTTGGTGCACACTTACTTTCTGTCTTCTCCTCGTAGTCCGGTCAAAAAGACCGCCCCGAGGAGAATGACATCACTTCCTCCTTCCTGTGTAAACAATACACAGGGGAGGAAGCTTCTCATTGGCCAGGAGCGATCCAGAGGGGGTGGCCGAAAACCAACGGCCATTCCCTCATCACGGAGCGCTCCTGGACCGAATCGGACCGCCGTAACCAGCGGGAGGGGGTCCGATCGGACCCCCCACCCGCTGGAAGGCAATCACGTAGATGTACGTGATTGTGCCTGCCTGTGCCATTGTGCTGACGTACATTGGCAATACGGCGGTCCTCAAGTGGTTAAGCAATTAAATAAACATAATTAACACCAAGCAAGTTGGCTAGTTCCCTCTGTCCTTGGCATGGTTGGAACTCCCCTACCTATTCCCCCCCCTTTTTTTATGTTTTCTCCTCTTTGACCCACCTGTTACCCCCCACCCGAGGACAGAGCATGGATGGGATGTTGATACCTTGGGTGGCGTCCAAAGAGTGATGACGCGGCACAAGGCGACTGGTGGTCGTATTTGACTCTGATCCGGGTTTTTGGGGCTAGTTGTTATTATATGTCGATAAGTTATACAGAGGGACAAAATTAACCTCTGCTTTGCTCCTCTCCCTTCCTCCCTTCCCGATGTTCCTCTCTGCTTCTATTAATCTCCTCCCCCCAATCCCCCCTTCATCCACCCTTACCCCAATATATTGATATGCAAATGACTTTGTCATATTTTTGTATTCTTGAATTTTATTTGTCTTTATAAAAGAAAAAAATATATATTCAACCATAAATCAACATAATTAAAAAAACAACTTCATATCATAAGTTTCCCCTTTTTACGTCGGAGCCAAGGACCCCCTTCACTTCAGAAGACCCCTGTCACATCAGGAGTATCCCCTTTTACATTAAAGGCTCTCCTTCACATCAGATGACCCCCATTTCACATCAGAGACTGTGCTTCACACCAGAAGACCCCCCCCCTCTTTTTTAATCAATTCACACCCATTACATCATAAGCTTCCCATCACTTTAGAAGCCCCCTTTTTATGCCAAAGGTTCCCTTTCACATCAGAGACTCTGCTTCATATCAGATGCCCTCCTTTTTACATCAAAGCCCCCCTTTACATCAGAAGACCCCATCACATCAGAACTCCCCCCAGTGCACACTAGAAGCCTAATATCAGAAGCTCCCCCTTTTACCTCAGAGGATCCCCTTCACCTCAGAAAACCCCATAACATCAGAAATATCCCCCTTTTACATCAAAGGCTCTGCTTTCCATCAGAAGACCCCCCTTTCACATCAGAGACTCTGCTTCACACCAGAAGCCGCTCCTCCTTTTTTTCAACCCCACCTTTATATCAGAAGCTCCCCGTCACTTTAGAAGCCCCCTTTTTATGTCAAAGGCTCCCTTTCACATCAGAGACTCTGCTTCACACCAGAAGTCCCCCCCTTTTACATCAAAGGCTCCCTTTACATCAGAAGACCCCCATCACATCAGAAGCCCCCATTTCACATCAGAAGCCCCCATTGCACATCAAAAGCATAATATCTTATCAGAAACCTATCCTTACATATGAAGGCTCCCATTTGCACCTCAGACCCCCCCCCCCCCCTGACTTCCCATCAGAGTCATAAGTCCCCCTGCCCTACCTTACAGTTTTCAGAACTGTAGCAGCATGGCACAGGACAAGAGGTGGAGCAGGTCTAGACGGAGGGTGGGAGTTGGAGAATGGCTTCTTCTGAATTCTGGGGTGACCTTGGATCCTGCCGCCCTGGTTCAGCATCATGCATTTCAATGGTGGGGTCAGCACAGCCACCAGCACCATAGCACACGTATGATGCCGTGTGCTCTGGACACTTAGCATCATCCCTCCAGCTGAACGAATCAAAGACAGAGCTTCTTATCTTACACCCAAATCATAAGCCCACAACCAAAACCTCCTGGTCTGCACCAACCGTCTTTGGGCAGACTATCTCCCCAAAGACCAAAGCCAAGAGTCTCGGGGTTATTTTAATTGCACAAATGTCAATGGATGCGCAAATAGGATCTGTAGTCAGTGGATCTCACCATCTGCTACGCATGCTTCGCAGACTCATCCCTTTTATCCCAAAGAATGACAAAGCAGTGGTAGTTGGAACAATCATCATCATTAATTCACGACTGGACTACGCAAACTCGCTTTACATAGGATTACCACAATATCAACTTGCGCGATTAAAACTGATCCAAAACACGGCGGCAAGGCTGATATCAGGAAAAAAAACCTGGGAATCCATCTCTCCTTCGCTGAGGAGCTTACATTGGCTAACCGTAAAAAATCGGATCACGTTCAAGACCCTTTGCCTCACCCACAAATGCGTGCATAGAGAAGCACCGCAATACCTAATGGAGAAAATAAATCATTACACACCAAACCGCAGTCTTCGATCAGCCAACAAAAACCTCCTCCTCGTGCCCAAAGCCCGGTATAAATCCAAGGGTGGTCGGAGATTCGCTGTCCAAGGGCCTCGGCTATGGAATGCTCTACCAATCAACATCCGCCTGGATGAAAATCACCTGGCTTTTAGGAAAAAACTCAAGACCTTCCTCTTTTAGCAGATGATCAAAGCTCGCCACAGCGCCTAGAGGCAATTCAGTTCGCATTGTGCGCTATACAAGTATTTCATTCATTCATTCATTCATATGGTGCTGGCGACTGTTCCAACCACGGAAAGACATGACGCACGCAAGTACAGAACAAATTTGGAGACCTCTACTCTCGGTGACAAATTGGCATTCATACAATAATGGTGGGATTTGCAGGTTTAGCTAGAAGGTTTAACTCTGAAGTATTGTACATTCACCATCAAATCAAAGCAGGTTAATTCATAGAGACGTCCGGTCCCTTTTAATTAATTTCACTATGACTAATTTTTTCTCATTCCGTGATATCAGTGGCTTTTCTGTAATTACAGAGATACAAATAATGAAACTGAGAATTTAAAACGTTGTCAACCTGGCAAGCGGAATGAGCTCCAAAACCTTTCACGAGAAGTAGTTGTAAATATGCAATAAACTGTTTGTCACGATTGTATTAATAGTATTTTGCTTACTTTTAGAGGCAGGGTGCCGGGTTGCCTTATGTTGTTTTACAAGCTTTTTTGCTTCTTCGATGTGCAGCAATAACGGGCGAGATTACAGGAGCAGATGGGGACCTGATACAGTTGAGATGGAATAAGAATTATTTGCATTTAAGATCTATACATAGAAATTTCTAAAAAGAAAATCTCGTGACAATACTACTAAATGTAGATCATGTCCCAGGTGTGGAAGAGGTACGGGCTGCCTGGAAACAGAAGCTGATGGCAGTGGGCCACATATCATATTGATTGGGTGGGAAAGGATCAGGAGAAAATTGAAGAGGACGAGAAGAAAAATGTAAGATTTCACTTCGCTGAAATTTATGTAAAAATCTGAATATTCCAACAAAATTTTGGCAAAATTGCTAAAAAAAAAAAAAAAGAAGAAATTGAAAGTGTATCAAGATCTCAAGTTAAAAAATGTCATACATTGCAGCTTACCAGTCTTGATATGGTGGCTGCATTGATTTTCCTTTTTAGGCTTCTCCTTCATTTTTACCTGGTGATCCTGCCCTAGTGTGACAACACTTACCGTACTGTATCTAATCTTTTAAAGCGTGTCTATGGTCAATATTTTTAATCATAGATTATTTTCCACATTGTATTCAATTGTCTCTAGCTCAGGTCTGTTAACCTGAATGTTCTCGCAGTTTTGTAAAACTTTCTTTGTGAAGACCCCACACATTTCCTTCCTTGAATTCTGTGATACGTAGTCACTATGCCCTGTGGGTAGGCCCTGCCGTGTCACACATTTCACAGAGCCCGCCTTCTGACTACAGAGGCGCTGAGAGGAGGAGTTACAGGAGGTGGAGTTAGCAAGGTACCATGGGGTAGGTAGTCCTTTGATATTGAGGAATAGCAGGAAAGCATGCTGGGAATCCAGAAAGTTGTTTAAAGAGATGGCCAGCAGAAACAATGCTGATTTTATAAAAATGAAAGTGTATGCTGTGACCATAGATTTCCTTTAAAAAGGAAGTATAGCCAAACGAAAAAAAAAAAAAAAAATAGACCCTGCAAGCACAAGGCAAAGGTATAATGAGCTAGTATGCATAGCAAACTAGCTCGTTATGAATAACTTACCTGAGATGGAAGCCCCCGAAGCGGCTCTCATTGTCCTCCTCCGATGCCGCCATCTATCCCGGAATGACTTCCGGGTATCGGGGCTCCGGCGATGTGACTGGCCGGAGCCATGATGATGTCACGCGTCACGTGCCGCGATGGTGTCCCGCATGCGTGCGGGAGCCACCACTAACGGCATGCCCAGTGCTCCTGTGCGCCGCTGTCTGTGTCAGTGCCTTTCTCCTAAACCGTGTAGGTTTAGGAGATATTTCTTGTACCTACAGGTAAGCTTTAATCTAGGCTTACCTCTAGGTAAAAGTGGTTTGTAAGGGTTTACAGACACTTTAATAACTAATAAAACCCGGCAGGGGGTCTTAACCTTCGCCATACTATCCAAAGCTAGAAAAAAATAAAAAGTTTTGGTTTAACATACACTTTAGTGCTTTTTTAATGAAGCCATAAGTAGATTAAAGGGTTTGAATTTAATAATTGCCTGGAGGTCGGCTTCTTCAGCTTTAATAGGCTTTAATAGATGTAGCCTTTTCGGTAATGATATTTTGCCTAAGGGCTCCTAGGTGCGGGTTTTCACATCTCAAGTACCTTTTTGGCTTGTGTTCATTTATGTTCGTAGCTGCAAATTGTGTATAATTGTTTTCTAAACAGTCCCTCGCCATAGTAAATCATTAAAATACTCAGATCTGGTTAATGTAAGATTTGTTATTCTCTAAAACTTTAAATGGTTACTGAGAATTGACTCTAATTAGTAGCGCTCGGGGCATACATCCCGGGGGGGGGGGGGGGGGGGGGGTTGGCACTGGAAATGTTCGGTGAACGTAGAAATAACTATCCTGCAGCAAGGACGGGGTTAATGCAGCGCCCGGCCTAATGATTAGAGGCATCAGCAGAACTTGCTGACCCGTGGCTATCCTCCTGGGTCGATCCTGTACAAAATGAGCTCAGGGATATTAACTCCAGCCCTCCCCGGGCGTTACACTCGGCTGGCACCCCCGAGCTCGCCTATGAGAGTGGAGAAGTAGAGATTTCAGAGGCTTGCGCTTTGGCAAATAGCTCGCTCTCCTCCGAGACCCCGGGGGAGCTGCAGGAGGGGGGATTTCTCTTCTTTCTGTATTAAGAGCTCACGTCAGGCAGTTTTCTCTCCGCTGCGTTCCCCTGATTGCAGAAGAGAGTGAAAAACTTCCACCCGGAGACAAACCTTGCACCAGGAGCTGTGTGATTGCTTAAAAGTGTTTGTTCAGTACAAAACGGCCTCATTCATGCGGCGCTACAGCTCTGCGCCATACCAGGGAGCTGTCAGGTTAATGCCGACTACAAAATTCTTATAGCTCGGAATTTCATTCCCTATTATAAAGATTCTGTCTATCTATCTATCTATCTATCTATCTATCTATCTATCTATCTATCTATCTATCTATCTATCTATATCTATATCTATATCTATCTATCTATCTATCTATCTATCTATCTATCTATCTATCTATCTATCTATCTGTATCTGTCTGTCTGTCTCTGTCTATCTTTCTGTATATCTGTGTGTGTATGTATGTATCTATCTATCTGTATATCTATCTGTATATCTATCTGTATATCTATCTATCTATCTATCTATCTATCTATCTATCTATCTATCTATCTATCTATCTATGTGTGTATGTATGTATCTATCTGTCTATCTATCTATCTATGTGTGTATGTATGTATCTATCTGTCTATCTATCTATCTATCTATCTATCTATCTATCTATCTATCTATCTATCTATCTATCTATCTATCTATCTGTATCTGTCTGTCTGTCTCTGTCTATCTTTCTGTATATCTATGTGTGTATGTATGTATCTATCTATCTGTATATCTATCTGTATATCTATCTATCTATCTATCTATCTGTCTATATATATCTATCTGTATATCTATCTATCTTTCTGTCTATCTTTCTATCTATCTATCTATCTGTCTGTCTGTCTGTCTGTCTGTCTGTCTATCTATCTATCTATCTATGTGTGTATGTATGTATCTATCTGTCTATCTATCTATCTATCTATCTATCTATCTATCTATCTATATATATCTATCTGTATATCTATCTATCTTTCTGTCTATCTATCTATCTATCTCTGTCTATCTATCTCTGGCTATCTATCTATCTATCTATCTATCTATCTATCTATCTATCTATCTATCTATCTGTATCTGTCTGTCTCTGTCTATGTATCTGAATATGTATGTATGTATCTATCTATCTATCCGTTTATCTATCTGTCTATCTGTATCTGTCTGTCTCTGTCTATGTATCTGAATATCTATGTATGTATGTATGTATGTATGTATGTATCTATCTATCTATCTATCTGTCTATGTCTATCTATCTGTATATCTATCTGTCTGTCTATCTGTATCTGTCTATATATTTGTATATCTATCTGTATATGTATGTATGTATGTATCAATCTATCTATATATCTATCTGTCTATCTATCCTTCTATCCATCTATCTATCTACACTGTATTACCAACTGCTACACATGGATGAGTGAGTTTGGGGTGGAGGAACTTGACTGGCCTGCACAGAGTCCTGACCTCAACCCGATAGAACACCTTTGGGATGAATTAGAGCAGAGACAGCGAGCCAGGCCTTTTTAAATTCCTATCTATTTACAACTTCTAGCAGCATGAGGAAAATGAATGTTGATTGGGAGTGTAGTGCACTACTGCCTTGGGAGCTGCTGGGTGTGTTCATATCTATCTGGTAACTGCATCCGTTCTTCAGCCCCTCGCACGAATTTCACAAAACAGCAGACAGTCCATTAAACTTTGAAAGAAAATGTTTATTCACTTGCTTGCAGTGTGTTACATGTTGATCATGGAAATATGAGCTGCCTCTTACTTTCTGGTTCCTAATGGTATTAAATGTCCTTTCCTATAATGAACTGACCAATGCCTCTCTGGAAGACATTGTGGTAAATGGATGCTGGAAGCCCCAGGCCTCACCTGCCTATCTTGACTCCTGCAGTCCTCACGCGTCAGTTCAGGAAAGTCCTGGACATATAAGCACCGCTGGGTTGCACTCCCTTTGCTCTCTCCCATCGACGGTCCATGATTTCCACAGAAGGTCGACCCCAGTCTACTGCGTCCTCTTAGTAGCTGCTTCCCGTTCCACATGTTCGGATACATCCCAAGCTGAGATGCCCGGTCCACTCCTGCAGATTACATGATGGCGGTTATTCTGACTATCCGGCGCTGAGGTCTCTGAACCCTCAGGCCTTCAAGTCTGTTCCTGCTATCCAGTGCTGAGGTCTCTGAACCCTCAGGCCTTCAAGTCTGTTCCTGCTATCCAGTGCTGAGGTCTCTGAACCCTCAGGCCTTCAAGTCTGTTCCTTGTGGGTTACATTTCTGCTGCTTCTTCCCATTCCTCCCCCCGGAGCATGTGACCCCCAGCTTATATGCGAGGCCTGCCCCTGCCAATACAATTTAATGATTGGTCCAGGGCTCTCCATACAAACTGCCTGCACTCCAGTCCCCAGCCCACCTTCCTTCCAGAACATTTCCAATGGAAGGTAAGGGAGATCTTCAAGGGCAGAATGCAGGTGGCCACACCCTCCCCTCTCCACTCTGTCACTCCTCCTCTCCCAGAGCAGACAACCAGGCCTTAAAGTGCAAGGCCCTGGTTAAATTTACCTAACACTTACCTTATCTAAACTATTTAACACCCACCTAAAGGTGGTGGGCGCTACAGGAGAGTGAAGTTCCTAAGTGTATTTTTTCCTGAAAGTTTGTGTTAGTTTAATGGCTGCACAAACATCGTGTGACATAAAAAAAATGGCAAGAGCCTCAATTTTATTCTCCAGGGCCTCTGCTTTCAGAAAATGTATAGGGTTTAGGGCAGAGGTCTCAAACTGGTGGCCCTCCAGCTGTTGAAAAACTACAAGTCCCATGAGGCATTGCAAGGCTGATAGTTAAGAGCAAGACTCCCAAAAGCAATGGCATGATGGGACTTGTAGTTTCACAACATTTGGAGGGCCACCAGTTTGAGACCCCTGGTTTAGGGGTTCTAGATAATGTTTTAGGAAAAAAAAGGCTGATTTTTAAACGTAGGCAAGCGGTTAAATTAGTGACCTCGCACCATTATAATTTTCTTGAAGGACGGGCTTAATTGCTGCATGTAGATGTGTCTTCAGAAAAATGTGTTCACTGTCTGCCATCTGAAGGTAAAATTGTATTTCTTGTAAAAGTGTCATAATCAAATCACACTTATTTCAAGCAAGAACTCGCATTGCTAATTTGCCACCAATTATTTTTTTTTCGTGCAGCATGTGTTAAATAAAAGAACCTATCGAGGAACGACAATTTCCATAATGGATTGGCTTTGCCTTAAGCCTCGTACGCACAATCAGATTGTTGGCAGAGGATTCTCTGTTGACAGACTGTTGTCCTAAAATCTTACCGTTAGTACTCTCCTTCTGAATTGTTGTCCAACTTTCGGCCAACAAATGTTGGCTGACAGGCTAGTTTTCAGCGGACAATGGTCTGTTGTCTGATTTTCGTATGGTCAGTACACAAGTCCGTCACACAAAAGTACAAACACGCATGCTTGAAATCAATACTCACCAAACATTAAGGGGTCCAAAGGGTGGTGCTCAAGAGCTGAAATTCCTCGTAGTACGTCACTACTTTCATCTTTGTTGGGCCGAAATCATGTACCATTTGTATGCAAGTCGGACAAAAGTCTGACGCTTTGTTGGCCAACAATCCGGTCGTGTGTACGAGGCTTAACTGCTTGTGGCTGTAATGTATTGCCGTATCAAATTGGTAAAAATGACAGGAGACCAGTCCTTTATTTAAAAAAAGAAAAGAAAAAAAAGTGTCCCGCGATGTAACTCCATTTCAATCACAGCGTCCCACCACCCAAGAAAAAAAAAGAAACCGGAAAAAACTCTGCCTCGATGGGAGGCTCCTGCAGGAATTTTCAGAATTCTGCAAAAAACCTGGTTGATCCTGCTACTCTCTATCTCCACCTCCTGCCCATGTCCACAGGGCTGCTAGGGATTTTGCAGAGCGGTGTTGGCAGCTCTGCACATGCTCAGTTTTCAGTGAGTTTCTAGGCTGAGTATTACCTCCTTATCACATCTGAGCAACCCATGTGACTATAGAGCAGTGATCTCCAAACTGTGGCCCGAGTGCCAGATGCGGCCCTTTGCTTGCCTTTATGTGCCTTTATGTGGCCCCTTGGGGCACTATTCCTCTCATTAATTAAAGACATAATTTCCTCTTACTGACACCAATGATGAGGTACCATTCTTTCCACCGAAATCAACAGTAGGGCATAATTCCTTTCATTGATGACAACAGTGGGGCCCTATTCCTTCCACTGGCACCAATGATGAGGCACAATTCCTGCCACTGACACCAATGATGGGGCACCATTCCTCCCACTGACACCAATGATGGGGCACTATTCCTGCCACTGACACCAATGATGGGGCACTATTCCTGCCACTGACACCAATGAAGGGGCACAATTCCTGCCACTGACACCAATGATGAGGCACTATTCCTGCCACTGACACCAATGATGGGGCACTATTCCTCCTAAAATCTTACCGTTAGTATGCTCCTTCTGAATTGTTGTCCAACTTTCGGTCAACAAATGTTGGATGACAGGCTAGTTTTCGGCGGACAATAGTCTGTTGTCTGATTTTCGTATATGGTCAGTACACAAGTCCGTCACACAAAAGTACAAACACGCATGCTTGAAATCAATACTCACCAAACATGAAATTAGCAGAAGGGGTCCAAAGGGTGGTGCTCAAGAGCTGAAATTCCTCGTAGTACGTCACTACTTTTGTTGGCCGGCAATTGTGTACCGTTAGTATGCAAGACAAGTTCCTGGCACACGCCCTTTGGACAAAAATCAGACACTTGGTTGGCCAACAATCTGATTGTGTGTACGAGGCTTAAGCCATGCTGTTTAACGGCAGACGCCTCGTTCCGTCAATCAAATCTCTGGCGCGGTCCTTGTAGGTTTCCCGCTGAGCCAGAGAGGGAAGACAATCAGCCGTTTCCCCTGGCCAGCCACATACCTGAAGAGATTTGGCTGAACTCTTAGCAAGAGTGGCACGTTTCCTGCTTATCGCATCTCCTCTCCAGTCTGCCCCCAGCTGTGCGAGCGGTGCGGACCCCTCCGTACATACATCTACAATCACGCCTTTATTGCGGCAGTGTGATAGCATCGTGGCGGCGACAGCTGAGATGTGACTGGAGTAATAGCTAGATCCTTTCCTGATAACTTTTCTCCGGAACATTGTATCAGATTGCATGACAATGAGACTTTGGGAAGAGAAATGTAATGGAGAGAAGGGGTTTAATGATGGCTCAGAGTTGGCCATATAGAAAGCTCAGCTTCTGAAATATTTGCTGTCCTTTTAGCATCAAAATAACTCCAAGTGGCCTATGCAAAATACTTTGTGGGATACAACCGTATTTTTGCCCTGTCTGTGTGTTTCATCATAAAAGCTGAACTGCGGGGAAAGCTGTAAGACCTTTCCCCGCAGGTTCTTCTCCCCTATGCTCCGGCGGTCACAGGTCCTGTGATGTCATCAAGTCCAATGCATAGCCCATAGCCCTGCATTGGATTTGAGAACCTCAAAGGATAATCCAGTCCACCACCAGAGTGTAAGAGAGAAGAGCATAGGGGAAAATGTAGGGTAAAAAAGTGCAGGAGAGAAGAGCATAGGGGAGAGTGTAGAGGAGAGTGTAGGGGAGAAGAGAAAAGGGGAGGGCGTAGGGTAGAAGACCGTAGGGGAGAGTGTAGGGGAGAAGAGCATAGGGGAGAGTATAGGGGAGAAGACAAAAAGAGAGAACAAAGGGAAGAGAGTGTAGAGAGAAGAGCAAAGGGGGAGGCATAGGGTACAGTGTATAGGGGGAGAAGATCAAAGGGGAGAGTGTAGGGGAGAAGAACATAGGGGAGAGTATAGGGGAGAAGACAAAAGGAGAGAACAAAGGGAAGAGAGTGTAGGGGAGAAGAGCAAAGGGAAGAACATAGGGGACAGTGTATATGGGTAGAAGATCATAGGGGAGAGTGTAGGGGAGATGAGCGTAGGGGAGAAGAGCGTAAGGGAGATTTTCCAGGAGAGGAGAGTATGGGAGAGCATAGGGGAGAATGTAGGTTAGAAGAGCAAAGGGGAGAGTGTAGGGGAGAAGAGCATAGGGGAGGGCATAGGAGAGAAAAGCATAGGGGAAAGTGTAGGGGAGAAGAGTATAGGGAAGAAAAGCAAAGGGGAGGGCATAGTGGAGAGTGTCCAGAAGAGGAGTGTAGGGGAGAGCATAGGGGAGAATGTAGGAGAGGAGGGTATAGGGGAGGGTGTAGGAGAGAAGAGCATAGGGGAGAGTGCAGGGGGAAATGTAGGGGAGAAGAGCATAGGGGAAAGTGTAGGAGAGAAGAGCAAAGGGGAGAGTGAAGGGGAGAAGAGTGTAGGGGAGAAGAACAAAGTGGAGGGCATAGGGGGGAGTGTAGGGTAGAAGAGCACAGGGGAGAAGAGCAAAGGGGAGAGAGTTCAAGAGAGGAATGTAGGGGAGAGCAAAGGGGAGAATGTAGGTTAGAAGAACAAAGAGGAGAGCATATAGGAGAGTGTAGGGGAGAAGAGCATAGGGGAGAGTGTGGGCGAGAATAGCGTACAGGAGAGCGCAGGGTAGAAGAGTGTAGGGAAGAGTGTGGGGGAGAAGAGCCTACTGGAGAGCGTAGGGGAGGGCATAGTCATAGCATAGGGGAGAAAAGCGTAGGGGAGAAGAGCACAGGTGAGAGCATAGGAGAGAAGATCCTTGATTGTCCCTTTTAAATATATAGGATTACAATTTTCTAGACATACTCAATTTGATATATTTTCACATAGACTCTATACAGTCTGCTAGTGTTTTTTTAAACCTGGGTGAATAAAATTATAGAGGCCAGTAAATTAGTGTCCTTCTCAACCAAAAATGATCCCCATAGAAATTTACACATACCGTAATTAATATTGATAGTAATATGGATACATTTGAGGCCACATACACATTGAGAGTTAATAACGCACTTTTAGGAGCAATCAGTGCTTTACATATGGCATATATCACATTAAAGTGGTTGTAAACCCCACAACTTTGTCATGTAAATCAGCATAAAAAACCCTAATGAACATTGCTTGTAGATATCTCCTTACTTGCTTAGTATTGTTGCAATCCTTTTTGTTCTTTAGAATGACGTCACTGAGCATGCCCAGATCTCCCCCGATTTACAGAACACTCTATGTACTTTGTCTATCTATTATCAGGACTTCCTACGGCACACAACAATGAAATCCCAGGAGACTGCAGAATCATTCAGAGCTTCCTCCTACACCCCATGTGACCATGTGACATCACATGCAGTGTAAACCAGGGCATCGGACAGCATTACTGCAGTCTTATCAGCTGAAGCTGATAAGACTGATAAAGGCAAACACTAGATAATCAGCACAAGTTAATACTATGAAATAAAATAAGTCAGCTATGAGCAGGGAAGCAGGGTTGCCATAGAAATGTTGGATTGAGAAGGAGGCTTGGTTAACAGTACAGGAAGTGCTCACTGTAAGGGCGGAAATACATTCCACTGTGGACTCAGCAAACAATACTTAAGATGGCGCTGCCTTACCCCCTTTTAAAGTTTCTTTAAATAGTAAGAAATATGTGATTTGGGCTGGATTACAGTGGCTATAGTTTAATATAGTTTGATAATTACTTGCAATTATAATGGACTAAATGAAAAGAAGCATCAGACTGGGAGAGTTTACTTCCTCTTTAAGGACAGGCAAGCTAGACCATAGAGATTTCCAAGTATATACATTGTAAATGCTATCTTTCTATTGTAATATTTCCTTAGTAAACTAAAAATAGGTAAAGTATACACAACACACGTGTTTTATACAGGTTAGGTCAGATTTATGGGGGGTGCGAGCTGTTTTGATGCACTGTAGAGTTAGCCTGGAATTCTACTTTAACTCCATTGTAGCCAATTGTAGGATCAGGAAACACTTTAAGAGCACTGACAGTGACATATGGATAAGATGTGTTTCTGCTTCGTCTTCTAGATGTTTGAATTGTTTTTGCGGTTACACAGAATTGGCCCCTCCGGGTCCCACAGCTGTAATGTGCGACCTGAAGGTCTCAGAGCGATCTTCTGCCCAGCCTGAAATTAGATTGATACTGTAAGGCCGTCCTATCATACACCTCTAGATGATTCTACGGCACCGCGCCACAAATGAAAAATGACTTTCCTCCCAGAGAGATCATGCAATTTTAATTATCCAGCTTTGTGGAATAATCTGAAACTTTGATTTCAAAAAGTTAAAATAGCTTTTATATCCTTGCTGATATAGATGATAGGGCTGGTTGGCAAAGAAGTGGGGTTTTTGTGATGTGTGAAAGTCTAATACAGAGGATTCCAGCTATTTCCATTTTCTTGTTTCTTTAATTAACATGTCATTCGATATTAACAATTATATGAAGGTATGGAGTGTACGTTAGAGCAGTGTTTCTCAACCAAGACGCCATTTGGGTTCCTGAGCAAATCATGTCTCATTGGTTTAATGGGGTATAGAAGTCTATTTAACCGCTTGCCTATAAGGCCAATTGTGACATTTTCACATACAGTACATATTACAAACAGCATTTTTTTTTGCTAGAAAATTACTTAGAACCCCCAAACATGATATATTTTCTGAAAGCAGAGACGCTGAAGAATAAAATAGTTGAAGAATTAAATAGAACTTGCTGTTGCAATATTTTTGATGTCACTGGATATTTGCACAGCCGCTTATCAAATGCAAATTTTCTTCCAAAAATCCAATTAAATGATTTTTGGTGCACACAAAGCCCTTGTACACACGGTCGGAGATTCCAACAACCAAATCCGTCGGATTTTGGCCGACGGATCTTGTCCGAAACTGTTGCATACACACGGTCGGACAAAGTCGTAGGAAAATTTGATCACTCAGAGCGTGATGACGTTATTTCGTTACAACGGGACTATGTTCAGGCTAGTAGCCAATAGCTTTGATGTAGGAATTTGATCTGAGCATGCGTGGCACTTTGTCCGATCGGAATTCTCTACACATGATCGGAGTATGTCCGATCGGAGCATTTTGTCGGAAAATATTTCCGGCAAGTTGGAAAATTTATTCCGACGGAAACAGTCCGATGCAGACCACACACAGTCGGAATATCCGACAAAACGCTCCGATCGGACACATTCCATCGAAATCTCCGATCGTGTGTACAAGGGCTAACACAATATAACACCCCATTTTTGGTAAAATATAAAAGATGATATTGCATCAAGTAAATAGATACCAAACATGACAAGATTTAAATTTGCACACACCTGTGAAATAGCGACAAGCTGCGGTACCTAAAACTGTCCATAGGTAATGTTTTACAAGCCTTTACTGGTTATCAGTTTAGAAATAATATTGAATTATGGATTTATTTGTCTCGCTCTGACATTTACGGTGATGCCTCACTTGTGCGGTGCAATCACTGTTTCCATATGTGTACCAGACCTATGTGCATGTTTGCATTTGTATGTCATTTAACCTTATTGCTATCACAAACAGGGACAAGCCCACTTGTGATAGCTGTGAGCAGGTGACAGGAACTCTTTATGGAGAGATCATTAGACCCTTGATGTCTCCTGTGCTCTCTAAAACAACTAAGAGCCGGTTCACACAGGGGGGACCTGGGATCCGACTTCAAGTTGCCCCAAGTCGCCCCCAGGTCACGCGGTTGAGAAAATCAATGGAAGTGAATGGAGCCGTCTTAATGTACACTACTGAAGTCAGAAAGCTACAAAAAGGTTCCTGTACGACTTCAATCCGACTTCCAGGCGACTTGTACCCATTGATTTCAATGGAAGTTGCCTCCAAGTCGGATCCTCTGTCTTAATAGAAGCAACTTTCCAGGAGGTAAAAATAGTTTTCTAGGCAAACTCCTCCCTCCCACAGAGCTGATTATTATGTGATTGGCCACTGGCAAAGTCCCTGTCCTGGAGGCAACTTCAATTTTCCTGGTAAGTTGCCTCAAGTCGTGCTGTGATTCATACTCAAATTGTGTCCAAGTTTCCTCCCAAAGTCGCTCTGGAAGTCGTGTTGCCCCTGTGTGAACCGGATCTAACTGAGCACAGATTAAGGTTGATCATATGCTTCCTTGGCTGTAACAGCTGGGAAATGACTGCTCTGAAACCAGGAGTGATAATAACATAATAATAATAGTAATATTTTCTCCTCCCTGATCCCCAACTCTTGACTTTACCACTTAGATCAAAAGCACAACTATTGATTCCTCCACGTATATCAGGGTGTGTGGTGTAAACCTAGACTCTGACATTTCTTTCCTCCGTAACATGTTCAACATTTGCCCTTTCGTTACTAACGACACAATAAAACAGCAAATTCACTCCCCAGATATCTCCTACCTTGACTACTGCAACTCTCTCCTCAATGGCCTACCTCTAGACATGCTACCCCCCCTTCAGTCTACCATGAATGTTGTCATCCAACTCATCCACCTTACTATAGCAACTGCGGCTGCCACCCCTCTCTGCCAATCTCCCCACTGGCTTCCATATGTCCAAAGTATGAAATTCAGTATACAAACTACAACATACAGTACAAAGTCATCCACAACTCTGTTCCAGGAACATCACCAACCTCATCTCAAAGTATCACCCAAACTGCCCTCTTCGGTGTTCACAAGACCTCCTGCTCTATAGCTTCCTCATCATCTCCTCCCATGCACACCTCCAGGATGTCTCCAGAGCCTCATTCATCCTCTAGAACTCCCTACCCCGATATGCCCATTTATGGCCTACACTGTCCACCTTTAGAGGATCTCTGAAAACTCATCGATTCAGGGAAGCCTATCCCACCTCCACCTAAAAACTGTACTTCAACCATCTCCATCAGCCCATTCCTCACAGCTATTACAATGTGCCTCCTCTCTTTTAGATTGTAATTTTCACAAGCAAGGCTCTCCTAATCCTTCTGTATTGAACTGTATTGTAACTTATATTGTGCAAACTGTTGACTCTATATAAATCCTAAAATAATAATAATAGGTTCACAATCTTTACACCATATGAAAGTCAATGTCACATCAATGTGACACTTCTTTCTGTCCCCCAACGATGTCCAATTGCAGACGAAACGCATAGAGTAGGGCTTTGGCCTGTGACATCATCACACCCGCCAGTGCACAATGGCACGAGGTTACATGCCGTATTTCTGAGATGTTTATGAGTATCTTTGTATACAAATAAAGCATGGGGTTTTAGCGATACTACTCTATGTAGCTTTTATTTGTTTCTTTTTATGACCACTGAGAAAATTTGTATATGCTATTGGACTGGTTGCAACATCTTTGATCTGAGTAGCAGGATCTGGAGTTTGGTCTAATTATTGGTGCTGCTTTATTATTTTTAAAGTGCAGTGGATCTCTTTATCATACAGGGATCATTTAATTCTGGTAAGAAGTTTGCACATCTGGTGGTTCGGCAGTTTGGTAGCACTCCATGTTTATTTGACACACAAACTCAAGGGGAAAATTGGCCTATTCAAGTTAAGGGCTCTTGATGTCTTAAAGGGCTATACACCTTCATTTTATGGACACTGCTTGTGGACATTTTTTTCAGAACTTTTGTGCTATTGTTCACTATTATTCACAAAATTGTCACTTGATTATTTGTTTATTGCTTTGGGTTATATTTCATTTGGTGTAAATATTGAGCATATTGGTTATTATCTTTAGGTATAACCAGTATTCGGATTGGGGCACATTTCCTCCCACTGATGGAAGATACTATTCTTGCCACTGGCCAGTGGCGGCTAGTGTTTTTATTTTTTTGGGGGGAAGGGGGCAAACAACCCCCCCATCTGCCGGTTGGTCTGACACTTACCCCATCTAGGCAGGGGGCATCAGGCAGCCGCTCCTGTGTCCCTTTCCTCCATCGCGGTGGCTGTGCGTCTCCTCCCCTCCTCCTAGGTATCCAATAGCATCACCTGTCCTTTTAGCCAATCGGTTGATGGCTCTCAGACCCACTTTCTGATTGGCTGGGAGGAGGATCAGTGTTAGAATAGCAAATATTCTGCCTATATATTATATTGATGCCTATTAGAGCCTTTGCCTCTAACCAGTGCTTCAACCCCCCCCCCCCCCAGCATTGGAATTTATGCATCCAGCAAGGGGCCGGATACATGGATAGGGGGGCGACAGCATGGATGGGGGGTGCCCATGTGCCCTTAATGGATAGGCCGCCCCTGCCACTGACACTAACATTGGTGCATAATTCCTGTTACTGACATTGACAACAGGACACTATTTCTCCCATTGACAAAAACGATGGGGCACTATTCCTCCCACTGATATGAATGATGGGGTACTATTACTTCCACTGATATGAACGATGGGGTACTAGTCATTCTACTGATATGAACGATGGGGTACTATTCCTTCCATGGATATGAACGATGGGGTACTATTCCTTCCACTGATATGAACAATGGGGTACTATTCCTTCCACTGATATGAATGATGGGGTACTATTCCTTCCACTGATATGAACGATGGGGTACTATTCCTTCCACTGATATGAACGATGGGGTACTATTCCTTCCATGGATATGAACGATGGGGTACTATTCCTTCCACTGATATGAACTATGGCGTACTATTCCTTCCACTGATATGAACGATGGTGTACTATTCCTTCCACTGATATGAACGATGGCGTACTATTCCTTCCACTGATATGAACGATGGGGTACTACCGTATATACTCGAGTATAAGCCGAGATTTTCAGCCTCTTTTTTGAGGCTGAAAGTGCCCCCCTCGGCTTATACTCGAGTCATCGCTGTCTGCCTGCTCGATCAGCGTGTCGAGCAGACAGACAGCGGCCATTCTATTCTAATTCAAAAGCCGCGCCTCCGGCTCCGCCTTCGCCTGTGATAGGCGGAACACTGAATTTCCCAGCAGCCTGTGTTCCGCCTATCACGGACATCCGCTCATCCTCGTACTACGGACGAGGATGAAAGGATGGCCGTGATAGGCGGAACACAGACTGCTGGGAAATTGTGTTCCGCCTATCACAGACAGGGAGGCGCGGCATTTGAACAGGAAAATGGGCGCCGACGAAGAGCGGTGATCCTGGGACGGGACCGGACGGAGGCTCGGCTCGGCTCGGGACGGGACGGGACCGGACGGAGTCTCGGGACGGGACGGGACCGGACCGGACGGAGGCTCGGCTCGGGACGGGACGGGACCGGACGGAGGCTCGGGACCGGACGGAGGCTGGGGACACAGGTAGGCTGGACACACAAGGCCTCTCACACACACACACACACACACACACACACACACACACACACGGATGGACACACACACAGGGATGGATGGATGGATGGACACACACACAGGGATGGACAGGCATATCTCACCCTCGGCTTATACACGAGTCAATAGGTTTCCCAGTTTTTTGGGGGTAAATTGGGGGCCTCGGCTTATACTCGGGTCGGCCTATACTCGAGTATATACGGTATTCCTTCCACTGATGCCAATTATGGTATACAATTCCTCCCCCTAATGCCAAAGATGCATTGTTTACTCCTGCTGACTCCAGGGCAATTTAAGTCTAAAGGACAGTAAACTAGCTCTTGGTTTAGAAAGTTTGGAGACCCCTTACTCAGACGAATGCCTGTCTGGCACTCATGGTATTGAGATTTGATTTAAGTACGACAATATACTAGTGAATGGAATGAAATTTTATTTATCATTAATGGTGACTTGGCTTGCATTTTGGCACAACGCTGTGGCCTCGCCTTTTCTAATTAAATTTTTATCCGTGTCTTCATTTGGGAATGGCTTCAGTTGATATGAGATGCTAAATACATATGCTACTCAGCAGTGAAGCACCAGTCTTAATTGTCATTAATTGAGGTGAGAGAAAAATCCCCCCCCCCCACCCCATTGAGAGCAGAAATATGGATCATCCGCCATTCTTTCATTGCCAGCTCTCCACTGTCACTCTGAAGTTCCTTCCCAGAATCGTATTCTCCACTCCGCCAGCTTCTCTTTTGTCTATGGCTGACCTGTGCCTCGCAGCTGTTAATATGTGTCAGGGAGGAAGAATATTCCTTCTAATTAGTAAATTACCTCCTGGGACGGGCCCAGCCATGGATGATATGTGGCCTATTTTACCTGCACTGACCCTTTTCCTCTACAACACTTACATTTTAAATCCTCCCTCCCCAACTGCAGAACCCTATGATTCCCCCACGCTCTTTGCTCTAGGATAGGTTCAAGAAAACTGCTGGCCTTGTGCTACCAAACAAGTACAATTGGCCAGTGGAAAGAATGCCCCTTACATTGGTGGTCAGTGGGAAGAATGCTCCTTACATTGGTGGTCTGTGGGAAGAATGCCCCTTACATTGGTGATCAGCGAGAACAATGCCCCTTACATTGGTGGTCAGTGGGAAGAATGTTCCTTACATTGGTGGCCAGTGGGAAGAATGTCCCTTACATTGATCATCATTGGGAAGAATGTGCCTTACATTGGTGGTCAGTGGGAAGAATGCCCCTTACATTGGTGGTCAGTGGGAAGAATGCTCCTTACATTGGTGGTCAGTGGGAAGAATTCTCCTTACATTGGTGATCAGTGGGAAGAATGCCCCTTACATTGGGGATCAGTAGGAAGAATGCCCCTTACATTGGTGGTCAGTGGGAAGAATGCTCCTTACATTGATGATCAGTGGGAAGAATGCCCCTTACATTGGTGGTCAATGGGAAGAATTCTCCTTACATTGGTGATCAATGGGTAGAATGCCCCTTACATTGGTGGTTAGTGGGAAGAATGCCCCTTACATTGGTGGTCAATGGGAAGAATTCTCCTTACATTGGTGATCAATGGGTAGAATGCCCCTTACATTGGTGGTCAGTGGGAAGAATTCTCCTTACATTGGTGATCAGTGGGAAGAATGCCCCTTACATTGGGGATCAGTAGGAAGAATGCCCCTTACATTGGTGGTCAGTGGGAAGAATGTTCCTTACATTGATGATCAGTGGGAAGAATGTCCTTTACATTGGAGGTCAATGGGAAGAATTCTCCTTATATTGGTGGTCAGTGGGTAGAATGCCCCTTACATTGGTGGTTAGTGGGAAGAATGCTCCTTATATTGGTAGTCAGTGGGAAGAATGCTCCTTATATTGGTGATCAGTGGGAAGAATGTCCTTTACATTGGTGTTCAATGGGAAGAATTCTCCTTATATTGGTGGTCACTGGGTAGAATGCCCCTTACATTGGTGGTTAGTGGGAAGAATGTCCTTTAAATTGGTGGTAAATGGGAAGAATTCTCCTTACATTGGTGGTCAGTGGGTAGAATGCCCCTTACATTGGTGGTTAGTGGGAAGAATGTCCTTTACATTGGTGGTAAATGGGAAGAATTCTCCTTACATTGGTGGTTAGTGGGAAGAATGTCCCTTACATTGGTGATCAGTGGGAAGAATGCCCCTTACATTGGAGGTCAATGGGAAGAATTCTCCTTATATTGGTGGTCAGTGGGTAGAATGCCCCTTACATTGGTGGTTAGTGGGAAGAATGTCCCTTACATTGGTGACCAGTGGGAAGAATGCTCCTTATATTGGTAGTCAGTGGGAAGAATGCTCCTTATATTGGTAGTCAGTGGGAAGAATGCTCCTTATATTGGTAGTCAGTGGGAAGAATGTCCTTTACATTGGTGGTCAATGGGAAGAATTCTCCTTAAATTGGTGATCAATTGGAAACATGCCTCTCACATTGGAGGTCAATGGTAAGAATGCCATCTGTAATGAGAGTTAGAAAGGACATTGCTCTCATTCTGCTAGCTCTGTTACGTTTTGTTGGCTCTGAAACTATGAAGGGCTTTATCAGATTGCAGGTCAGACTGCCATTGCTCAAGAAACCCCCAGCAATCTCCGGAGGGGCTCTGGTGTTCCACAGAACCCTCAGTAAGAATGACTGCCATAGTCCATCCAAAAAGAAAACTTTTTTTTTTTTTTTACTTCAGATGGACTTTAGTTTTATTAATAGTAAAGTTTACGGATATGTTTTTTATTTTTATTTTATTTTTTCAAATTAACATTCAAAACAAAATGCAAATACACACATTTAAAAAAACAGACCAATCTGAAAACAAGACATTTTCTGAACTCGGTAAAAGCATGAAGCTTTACTTATGTCGGAGTTATAAAGCAAAGGTAGTTATTGTGTATTGTGAATAACATACTCAGAAAACATGAATGCAGAACCAACAAACTGTGTTCAGCTGGCCCTTGTTTTATAAATGTCAAACAATAATGTGCATTTTATTAAAAGGTAAACATTAAACATATTAATATAATTCACTCTTCCACATAAAAGAAAATATGATGTAAAGTAAGAAGTTGCTTTGTTCTGTGTACAGCAATGGATGTGGGCACACGGCTGCGAAACGCATTGATAGGCATGCGTGACCCCACAGGTTACTTCACTGTTACACACTCATGTAGCCACACATTAGGCATCCTCTCTTCTTATTGCCATATCCTGCATGGTAACCCGCAAACTATTCTGCTGCATCTTCAAAGCTGAATTCCCCAAAACCTTTAGTGCCGATTCACACAGGGGCCGCACTACTTCAGCGCGACTTTGCAAGGCGACTTTTAGCGACTTACAACATGACTTCAAGTCGCCCCCAGGATAGGATTGGCTGTGGCCAATCAAAGAATAATCGCATGAACTTGAGAAGTACTTGCAGGGGGAAGCCGAGACAGCCGCCGAGGGACCCCAGAAGAGCAGGTTCGGGGCTACTCTGTGCAAAATGAGCTGCACAGTGGAGGTAAGTATAACATGTTTGTTATTTAAAATTTTTTAAAAAAATTCCCTTTACAACCCCTTTAAGGTTGCTATAGAACTTCCACTTGATCTCAATGCCTGAAGCTTCCAGTTTAGTGAATGGACGTACCATCTGTTGAATATCACTGTCCTACATCTACAGGGCTGGGAGCATTTCCTAAATGTGCTTTTCTGAGTACTTTCATGAGTTCCTATTTTGATAAGGGCATTTTATATTTCTCAGATCTTTATATGTCTACAGATGCGTTGCTTTCAGACATACAATACATGAAATACCTACAGCCATGACATTACCGCGGCATCCAGAAGTGTCCGTTTAATTACCGGAAAATTGCCCTCCTAGTATTTTTTTTACCTTTTATGCATCCCTTTAAGTGCTTCTCTTGTCTGTACTTCATGTTAATTTCCAGTCAGCTTTTGGATTCCAAACGGCGTGGGCTCTGCCTCGGTGCTTTGCTTCGTAATTTTGTTCTTAAACAATGTGTCATTTGCATTTATTGACAAACACTGTTGGAAAGAGAATAGCATCGTTTAGATGTGCTCCTGTTTGATGTGGTTTTTCCAAACACATACTAATTTGATGGGGTGTATTGTAGGGCATACATCCTCCCCCCAGGACACCCTGCTCTGTTATGCCGCGTACACACGACCGGACTTTTTGACAGCAAAGGTCCGACGGAACGAGTCCGATCGTGTGTGGGCTCCATCGGACCTATGCTTGCCAAAAATCCGGCGGATTTTAGAAATAGAACATGTTTTAAATTTTTCCACTAGAACTCCGCCGGACTGAGAAATCAGTTCGTGTGCATGCTAGTCCGACGGACAAAAACCGACGCTAGGGCAGCTATTGGCTACTGGCTATGACCTTCCTTGTTCTAGTCCGGTCGTACGTCATCACGTTCTAATCTGTCGGAACTTTGGTGTGATTGTGTGTGGCCAAGTCCGTTCATTGGGAAAGTCTGTCGGAACTCCGCCGAAAGTCCATCGGAAAGACCGTCGGACCTAGTCCCTCAAAAAGTCCGGTCGTGTGTAAGCGGCATTACAGTTGTCTTTGTGATTCATGTGGATTTGAGAACGCTTTGTAGGTGCAAACAGGAGGGTCGGGCCAATCTGGTGGCTTTGTAGTCAACCTGACCATAAATGTTAATAGATGGTTGCATTTCTGGCACAATTCAACTGCCCAAAGGATCCCATCAGTGGCGGCTGGTGGGTTCTCCTTATGGGGAATTAGGAACTTATTATGAATTGTTTTTTGCTATGTGATGTTGAGACAAGAGGAGTACCTCGTCCACTGTAATGTATTTTTATATTGAAAAAAACAAAATAGAAACTGAATAAAAAAAAAAAGAATTATGTGCGCAGACTGCAGTTCCTCTTTAAGACAGTATCGGCATATACAGCCATGTACAGCCTTTCATGTCTATTGGCGGCTGCTGCTAGCAGCACGTTTGCTTCCAGGGTGGGGGAAATATGCCGGAATTCACATTGCTTGGATTCAAGCCACCAGTGTGCAAAAGCCCTAATACCATAGCCAGGGCCGTCTTTAAGGCAGGGCAAAAGGGGCAGCTGCCCTGGGCCCTGTCATTGCTGTGGGGCCCAAAGCAGCTTCCTCATACTTGCTAACTATTTCAGTTTAAATTCCCTTGTCCCTTGAAGTTTTAGTCCCGTGCTGTGTCCCGTTATCTCAGTGTGAAGTGCTGCTACTAATGCTGCCCTGATCTGCCCTATTGCTGTGTACAGATAACTCACCTGCAGACCCTGTTTTTACATGTAAATAACCGGCATTCATAAATAAACAGCTGCGGCCGGCGGCATTGATATGTAAATAAAGGCGGCATTCATATGTATATCATGCCCCCCTGCAGTGAGGAGATGATGTGCTGTAACCTCTAGCAACCAATAAGTGAGCAGTATTATTGTACAGTAATCTCTAGCAACCAATTAACAAGCAGAAATCATTTGCTGTAACCTCTAGCAACTAATCAGTGAGCCGTTATGTGTGCTGTAACCTCTAGCATCCAGTCAGTAAGCAGTAATGATATGCTGTAACTGCTGGCAACCAATCACAATTGCTGCCTGATCTGATACAGTAAACTGATTTTAAGTCTAGCTGCTATTTATTGTATGTCTCAGAGCAGGTGGAGAGTGAATTTGCATGGGGGGGGGCCAAGAAAATTTTTGCCCAGGGTCCAATCAATCTTAAAGACGGCACTGACCATAGCTCCCAACTGTCCCTGATTTTGAGGGACTGTCGCTGATTTGGAGCAATGTCCCTCTGTCCCTCTTTCTGTCCCTCATTTTGGTCTGATCTATATAGTTGTATATAAAATGCACTTTGTATCTATCAAAAAGTGTTTTCCAGCGCAAAACCTTTCATTTGATTTCTAAATTGGTAAATTCCAAAATCCAATATAAAGGAATAGTAGTGGCAAAAAAAGCACTTGTGGGTGGGACCAATCTTTTTTCTTTTTGTACAATTCTCCTTTAGGGGGCGTGGCAAGGGGTGTGTCCTATGCCTGCATACTTTTGCTGATAGGTGTCCCTTATTCCCATCTCAAAAAGTTGGGAGGTATGCCTAAGGCCTTGTACTCACGGTCGGACATTCCGACGGAAAATGTCCAATCGGACCGCGTTGTCGGATAATCCGACCGTGTGTGGGCTTCATCTGACTTTTTCCGTCGGAATGTCCGACCAACAAAGTTTGAGAGCTGGATATAAAAATTTTCCGACAACATGATCCGATGGGACTTTGTCCGATCGTTTGTAGAGAATTCCGATCGGCCAAAGTGCCACGCATGCTCAGATCAAATTCCTAGACCAAAGCTATTGGCTACTAGCCTGAATGTTGTCCCGTCGTAACGAAATAACGTCATCACGTTACGAACAATCGGATTTTCCGACAACTTTGTCTGACCGTGTGTATGCAACACCAGTTTTGGACAAAATCCGACAGATTTTGTTGTCGGAATGTCCGACAGTGTGTACAAGGGCTAATACAGTAGAACTATGTAAAAAAAAAAACATGAGCCATATTAAAGTTACCAGGTAATAATTGAAGTCATTAGGTATTCATTACAATAATAAATTGCAATATGCACTCACTGAAAATACACTATGCATTACCTTTCATAAGACCTGCTCAAAGAGTGAATTAATAACAGAGTGCAATGAGAATAACCCACGGCAACCAATCATTTATAATTTTGGGTCAGCGAAGGATAAATTCGGGTTGCTCTGGGTTAGTGCCCATTGCACATTGCTTTTTACCTTTACTGAATAAACGCTTCGGGGTCACCAGCGGAGCGTGACGAAGATACAAAGGGCTGCAAGCTTCAGGTGACACGCAGGTAATTGAGAAATGTGGGGAGCACACTTAGGCAGCGGCACGGGGCAGACTGGATGGACAGGGAGCAGCGAGGAAGGGCTGGAGTGTAGTGATGTGAAAAATGAAGAGGACGCAGATTGCAGGCAAGAATTAAATCCAATTAACTTACAGGGTGCTAGGTTACTTTAATAATGATGCACTGTCATTTCTCAAGTAGCTGTCACCTGGTGACAGATATAAATTGTCCCATGGGAGTACTTAATTAACTAGGCAAACAAGCTGTGAGCATGCTAACGAAGAGATTATTAGCTTATGGTACATGTTTATCAGTGGGAGACTTGGAGATGTTCAATGAGAGGAGAACACTATATTAATTAAACAGGTAAATAGCAGAGATACAGCCATCCGCATTGTTGTGCCCTATGGGTTCCACAGGCTGTGTGGGCTGTAGCACCATCCATGGTGAGGCTGATGGTCTGCAACTTCATTGTGAACTCTTGGATATCATTTACAATAACAATAGATACATTAAAGTGCATTTAAAGTGGAGTGCCACCCAAAAGTGTAACTTCCGCTCATTTGTCTCCTCTCCCCCTCCGGTGCCACAATTGGCACCTTTCAGGGGGGGGGGGCAGATTACTGTCTTTGAGTCTGGACTGTGGTCTGTGACGTCACCCCGGGGGTCCCTCCTCCTCTCCCTGTCGCCGGGCCAGTAGGAGAAAGGAGCAGGGCCTCACGCATGTGCAGTAGGGTTCCCACCGTGAAGCCGTAAGGCTATACTGCCGGGTTCCCTTACCCGCAATTCCGGTGGCATGCACCCGTCAGCTGATGGAAACATCAGCTGCGGTGCCGACATCGCTGGACTCCAGGACAGGAAAGTGTCCTATTGTTAAAAGCCTGCAGCTGTAGTATGTGTAGCTAGATAGAATAGACGGGAAAAAAAAACATATCAAATGTTTAATTTGAGAAAATGAACCACTTTAAAAAGAAAATAAGGCCATTTTGAAATTGATGGCAGCAACACATCTCAAAAAAGTTGGGACAGGTCAACAAAAAGCTGGCAAAGTACAACATAGCTGTTAAGCAGGCAATCGGCATTAATATTGGCAATCATGGAAAAAAATGACTGGCGTTCTTAAGAATGTACAATCAAAATTTCCTAAAACATGGCTTCAGTACACCTTACCAAGCGTGAATCCTTCAAGCCTGACCTACCTTTAGCTCTTCTATCTCATTCTTGAGCCAAACCTGTGGGGATCATACTACATATCCCTCCCCCTGCCCCCTTGTTCCTCCCCGACCCTCCCCACTCTTTCACAGGTTCCCACCAGCCTTTTTTTCCTCTCCCTCCCCCTTGCTTTGCCAATCCCGAAAATGACTTTCTCTACTCAACTGTTTTCTCAATTTTGGATAAAATGATAAGAAGAGTTTGGAAGCTGGACATGGCATGGGTTATTTGCCGGCAGGGCCGCTGATAGAAATCATGGGGCCCCGTACAGCCTAACTAGTGGGGCCCCCTTCAGCTCCACCCCTGGTCCCGCCCCTGGTACCTCCTTCAGCCCCACCCATGGCCCCTCCCCTGGCCCCTCCCCAGACCCCGCCTTAAAACACAGTGCAGGTTTGTCTACAAGTGATATTTATTTTTCTCACAGCAACCCAGGAAGGCCACTTGCCCTCTGGAAGATTTACCCCCCTTCATGACCAGGCAATTTTTTGCGATACAGCACTGCGTTATTTTAACTGACAATTGCTTGGTCATGCGACTCTGTACTTAAATAAAATGTATGTAATTTTTTTCCCTCACAAATAGAGATTTCTTTTGGTGGTATTTGGTCACCTCTGCGTTTTTTTACTTTTTGCTTTTCTAAACAAAAAATAAAAACTATTTTGAAAAAATATATATATTTTTTACTTTCTGCAATAAAACGTATCCAATAAAAAAATTTAACAAATCAAATTTCTTCAATAGTTTAGGCCAATATGTATTCTGCAACATATTTTTTGTAAAAAAATAATCCCAAAAAGCGTTGATTGGTTTGCGCAAAAGTTATAGCATCTACAATCTATTTGATGTATTTATGTATTTTTTTATTTATTTTTACTAGTAATGGTAGCAATCAGCGACTTCACAGCGGGACATGGCAATGCCATAATGTACTGCAGAGACAATGTTACCCATGCCATGCCACCAATACGATATTGTGCTGCAGACAGTGCCACCGATGCAGCCAATGCCATATTGTGCTGCAGACACTGCCACCCATGCCGCCAATGGCATAATTGCCATTGGCAGCATGGGTGGCACTGTCTCTGCAGGCAGCACATGCATTATGGCATTAGCATCATGGGTGGCACTGTCTGCTGCACATTACGGCATTGGCAGCATGGATGGGTAGCATTGTCTCTGCAGGCAGGACATGCGTTATGGGCCATAATGCATGTGATACCTGCAGACAGTGTCACCCATGCTGCCAATGCCATAATGTATAGATGCTGCAGCAGTAGTAGTAGTTCTTGAAGCCCCTACCCCCCCCCCCCCCCCAACCAAGCACATACCTGTGTAATTGTTAGCTGGGCCCCAGGAGTCACTTCCTCCGTGATCCTGCCGCTGCCTGGACTTGAGGGTCCACAAACTAGTTAGATGGGATGCCTCTGCTAATGTCCTCTTCTGACTGCCGCCGCTGCTCGCCTGTTGCCTCCCTGCCAGTGCAACTTCTGCTAATTCTCATGTGGAGAGAGATATCACTCCGCAGCACCACCAGGGGGGGCGGCACGCACTGCCACTACAGAGGACGCGCTGGCCGGGATGAGGAGCGGGTGCAGAATAGGCATTCTTTTGCGGCCGAAATAGAAGAAATAGTCCCTCCCCTTCCTCCACCTAATCGTGTGCACAAAAAAAAAAAGTCAAATGTAATGAGCGGGGGGGGGGGGGGGGGGCAGTGTGTTGGGCGCTGGCGGCGGGATGGGGCGGTGTTGTGTTGTGTATGGCGGGATGGTGATTGTCGGAGGTTTACTCTGATCGCAGATTTTTTTTTTTTTTTTTTTACATTAAATTGCTTATCTGTTAAGGTTGCCCGGGCCCCCCTGCTGGTCAGGCCCGGTACAACAGGGCCAGTTGTACTGGCCTATCAGCGGCCCTGTTTGCCGGTATCACTCTTGCAAACTTGCATATGCTGTTCCTCCAAACTCGCTCCTCCATGTCTTTATGTACCTTGCTTTGTGCACTGGTCCAAATCATATGGTGGAGGGGGGATTATGGTGTGGGGTTGATTTTCAGGGATTGGGCTTGGCTCCTTAGTTTCAGTTAAGGGAACTCTAATGCCGCGTACACACGGTCGGAGAATCCGTCGGAATGCGTCTTATCGGACCGTGTCGTCAGATAATCTGACTGTGTGTGGTATGCATCGGACTGATTCCGTCCGAATCTCCGTCGGACCCAATTTTCCAACATGTTGAAAATATTTCCCGACCAACTGGGCCGGTCGGACCTAATCCGATCATGTGTAGCGAATTTTGATCGGACCAAGTGCCACGCATGCTCAGATCAAATTCCTACATCAAAGCTATTGGCTACTAGCCTGAATGTAGTCCCATCGTAACGAAATTACGTCACCGCGCTCTTGGCAAACGCTAAATCAGACAACTTGGCCCGACCGTGTGTATGCAACAGTTTCGGACACAATCCGTCGGACTAAATCCGACAGACAAAATCCGACGGATTTAGTTGGCAAAATCTCCGACCGTGTGTACGTGGGCTTAAGGAGTCAGCATACCAAGACATTTTGGACAATTTCATGCTCCCAACTTTGTGGGAACAGTTTGGGGATGGCCCCTTCCTGTTCCAACATGACTGCTCACCAGTGCACAAAGCAAGGTCCATAAAGAAATGGATGAGTGAGTTTGCGGTGGAGGAACTTGACTGGCCTGCAGAGAGTCCTGACCTCAACCCGATAGAACACCTTTGGGATGAATTAGAGTAGAGACTGTGAGCCAGGTCTTCTCGTCCACATCAGTGCCTGACCTCACAAATGCGCTTCTGGAAGAATCAAACTAGTCTGCAGTGTAGTTGAGCATCATGGGAAATGTAGCTCCAAAACATCAGGGGTGCCAAGGTTCACCATCACTGCCATAGACACACTCCTAAACCTTGTGGACGGCCTTCCCAGAAGAGTTGAAGCTGTTATAGCTACAAAGGGTGGGCAAACTCAATATTGAACCCTACAGACTAAGACTGGGATGCCAATAAAGTTCATGTGGGTGTAAAGGCAGGCGTCTCAATACTTTTTGCAATATACTGTGTATATATATATATATATATATATATATATATATATATATATATATATATATATATATATATATATATATATATTTTACTTTTTTTTGTCTGAGTATATATCCCATGCATGTCTGAAACCCCCTACTGTTGACTGATTCACTACCTCTGCTTGAAGCCTATTCCAAGTATCAACTGGTCATTCTGTAAAATAATACTTTCTGAGACTCATGAAAGCGGTTCTTTTAAAAAAAAAAACAGACACTCACCTGTCCAGGGATCCAGCACTGTTCTCACTCGAACGGGTTTATTCAATCGGTCTTTGGGTCCCAGCACTGGCATGTTGACCAGCCAGCTGTGACTCTGTGCTGACTTCCCAATCACTGTCTATTGTTACAAACACTGTGAAGAGCTTGCAGCAAGAGGCTGCAAGAGATCAGCAAATGCAAGGGTGTTGATTTTCTAAAGGCAAGTAGGCTTTTTTTATTTTGCAAGATGATTTTCTCCTACCTTATGAAATTAGGTGAAGCTCTGCTGACTCCCATCATCAAATCATATGCAAGCTATTTTTTTTTTTATTTCCTTGCATGTGATTGAGTATTCTTTGAAAAATGAATTTTCATGGCACTGTTAAACTTATGCCTCGAACACACGATCAGATTGTTGGCCAACAAAACCGTGCAATTTTGTCAGAAGGGTGTTGGCCCAAATTTGTCTTTCATACACACGGTCACACAATTGTTGGCCAACAATTATGAACGTAGTGACGTACATGATGCACTATGTAGTTTTTCATCTCTTTAGCGCCACCCTTTGGGCTCCTTCTGCTAATTTCGTGTTAGTAGAAGTTTGGTGAGTGTTGATTCGCGCTTTTCAGTTCGCACTTTTCATTTTGTTCTTTTCATTTTGTGCTTTTCTTTTCGCGTTTTTCATTTAGCCCTTTTTAGTTTGTGCGTTTCATCTCGTGCTTTTCAGATCACTTCTGAAAAGCCGTTCGTCAACCAGCCATGTTGTGGAATCGGAGGAGATAACGTGTTATTTATTATTGGCCTTGGAGTTATTGCTTTGACATTATTTTTTTTGGTTGAATAATAATGATTTGATTTTGTATATTTTCTATATTTTTGGATGCATAGAATGCACTTTTTGGTTAAGTTCTATTGGCAGATATCATGTCTAATTTTATTTGTTTTCTTTTTTTAATGCAGAATAAAACAATTGTGTAGAATAATACTTGGCTGTGTGTTTTACTTCAAATGACAGTTTGGGAGTAGGCAGTTACAATAAAAAAAAAAATGCAATGTAAAATGAAGGGACACCAACATAATTGTATCTTTGATCCTATAAACTACGGGATAATGGTGTTGTGGTAACTTGTCCAAATAAAATTAAAACAAACATAATAATATTATTCTTGATGTCAAAAAGCCTTTGAAAATTAGTTTGCAATAACTCCATCAGTATTACCAGCAAAGCAGCTTCATTATTATCCCATTAAAGAAGAAGAGAATTGTGCGCTGCATTTGGAGATTTCATAATTTGCCGCGTCACGAATGTTAATTCGCCATTACAAGTCCGTCGGACAAAATTCCAAAGTACAAACACACATGCTCAGAAGCAAGGACAAGCTGGAAGCGGTCGGTCTTGTAAATTAACAAGACCGACCGCTTCCAGCTCGTCCTTGCTTTCGAGCATGTGTGTTTGTTCTTTGGAATTTTGTCCGACGGACTTGTGTACTTGTAAATCCGACGACAGATATTTGTCCGCGGAAAATTTGAAAACCTGCCATCCAACATTTGTCCACAGAAAATCTGACAACAATTGTCCGATGGCGCGTACACACGGTGGGATTTACCGCCAACAGCCTGACATCACACGATTCCCGTCGGAAAGTCCGATCGTGTGTACGGGGGGCTTAAGGGAAAATTCCCTTGCAAAGTGAACTGTCCTAGTAAATCAACCCTATAGCATAAAAGATGGAATGAAAGCAACCAACAGCAATGCAAAAGGTGCTCCCCTTTAATATCTTTTTTTTATGATCACAGATGTGTAGTAAATAATTTACAAGTGTACAAACCTTACACGACCCCTCGGCTTCACAATAAAGCTATAGAACTTCCTATTATATGTTCTTCTTATGTGTACACTGACTGTTCTGGGGCAAGATTTACGAAGCTCGCTACAGCTAACTGCGATATCATTTATATCTATTTTAAAATCAATTAAACAACTTAATTTAATAAAGTATAATTTTTTGGCACATTCCATTATTCTGTAACATTTAATGGGGAAAGCTGAACTATTCACATTAGTCATCCTTACATGTGATGACAATGGCTGTGGTGGTTCTTACCCCATGAGGGTTATATGCTTGCAGTATTACTAATTATTAAAGTGATATTAAGACCTCAGTCTTTTTTAAGCCCTTTCGGCAGCTGATTTAACCATTTACTGAGTATGCAGCTTCTATATAATTTAATACTTGTTCCTGTTTGTACTGGTGCCATGACCCACGCCCCAGGTTTCCTGTTTCAGGGTGGCTCCTTGCTTCTGCAGCATTATATGGAGCCACCCTTGCATGCAGGGACTTGAGTTGTATCTCCATACACTGTGTGCATCCATAGAAACAAACAGCCCCATAGCCTAGGATGAGAATGCGACCCCTTGCTTGATCCCCACCGGCCATGCGTGATCGTGTGCACAAGCAGCAGCACGGGGTTTTGTGTGTATTAACACACAAATCCCTGTGCTGTCAGAGGAGAGGAAACACATTGTTTGTTCCTATAGGAACAGCGAAATGTCTCCTCTCATATGCAGTCTTATACTGATACAGTTAGAACACACTTAGGGAACACACATTTAACCCTTGATCGCCCCCTAGTGTTAACCCCTTCCCTAACCAGTGCCATTTACACAGTAATCAGTGCAATTTTATAGCACTGACCGCTGTATAAATGTCAGTGGTCCCAAAAATGTGTCAAAAGTGTCCGATCTGTCCGCCGCAATGTCGCAATACTGCTAAAAATAGCAGGTCACCGCCATTACTAGTAAAAAATAAAATACAAATAAAAATGCCATAAAAATTGCTTAAATCTGTCCCCTATTTTGTAGACGCTATAACTTTTGCGAAAACCAATCAATATACGCTTATTGCGATTTTTTTTATTTTTTTTTACCAAAAATATGTAGAAAAATACATAACGGTCTAAACTGAGGAGAAAAATTAATTTTTCTTATATATTTTTCGGGGATATTTATTATAGCAAAAAGTAAAAAATATTGCTTTTGTTTCAAAATTGTCGCTCTTTTTTTGTTTATAGCGCAAAAAATAAAAACCGCAGAGGTGATCAAATACCACCAAAAGAAAGCTCTATTTATGGGAAAAAAAGGACACATGGGCAGTGGGCTACTACTCACATGACAGCGATCACGGCTCCTGATCACAGGGAGAAATGATCTCTGTCATGTCACTAGGCAGAACGGGGAAATGCCTTGTTTCCGGGCATCTCCCCATACTGCCTCTCCATCTGACGATCATGGCCGCCGGCGAACATCGAGTTAGTGGGCAGCCCCCGCAAGGCAGTAAATTCAAAGGTACATACAGGTACGCCCATTTGCCTGTACCAGCCATTCTGCCGACGTATATATGTGTGTGTACGGTGGTAGGCAAGTGATTAAATACCACCAAAAGAAAGCTTTATTTGTGTGAATCAGATGATAACACTTTCATATGAGTAGAGTGTAGCATGACCGCGCAAAAGTGTAATTCGAAAAGTGACAGCACTGAAAGCTGAAAATTGGCCTGGGCAGGAAGGGGTGAAGGTGCCCCGGTAGGCAAGTGGTTAAGAGAATGTTGGGGTTTGACTCTGACATTTATTTGTAGCTCGACATAACTACTCTTCCCCGTAAAGATGGATGATGTCTAGATGGCTTTCCACCGCAGTGTTTCTTATAGGAAGGAGGGTGAGCTCACATTATTCCGTTGCTTGGTTGAGCTTCCTATGAGATGGTTGAGAGTGTTATTAGAAGACACAGAAACGTGGAGAATCCCAGAGCTTCCAACAATAGACAGTGATTGGGAAGTCAGCACGACTTTAACACATGATGCTTGGATGATATGATTTAAGTTCTTAGCTGAGGGAATATATACCGGTATAGTATATACAGTACTCCTTGCGCTGCGTGTGAAGTCAACAGATTCTGTCCAATTTAGCATGATGATGACCAAATTAGAAAGCCTGCATTTTTTTTTTTTGTTTTGGATATAACGGGGACAGGTTAGACCATTGGGTGTCAATGTATAAGGTATTAAGGGCCTACCTGCAACATCACAAAAGGGCCACTCATAAAATCCAGTATATGTACTGCTACTGATAAAGCCTGCAGACATGTCACAGGGGATGGCCAGAGGCTGGGGACATGCTGCAGGCGTGGTTGGAGACTGGAAACCATAGAATAATATCGTAGGACAGGGATCTTCAAACTGCGGCCCTCCAGCCGTTGCGGAACTACACATCCCAGGACCTCGAATTCCAACTCACCTTCTCTGCCTGGTGGGGAAGGCAGAGAAGGTGAGTTGGAGTTCGAGGTCCCGGACGAGCCAATAGATCATCCTTAGCAGCGAGTTTACAGCCTCATGGTGCGCCCTTTGGACCAGGACTTCGTTGTTACATCCAACGGGAGAAACACAAGCGTATCTGACTCACTGCCATATGGTATGTGCGTCCACCATTGTTGGTAAGAGTACCTCATTGTGTGTCCATAGTACCGGTGTTCCCCAGGGCCAGACTTACCATTGGGCTTGACTGGGCTCAAGCCCATGGGCCCCGCCAAATAGGGGGCCCCGCGGGCCCCGCTGAGATACATAGATGAGTGTACTCGGCTTGGCTCCACTCACAGTCACGCTCAGTGCCGCCCTATGATGGACATAACACAGAGATTGGGCATTATTGTGAGCCAAGCCGAGTATACTCGGCTACTCTCGGTTCCGCTCGGGACTGCGAGAGGACTGGAGAGCCGCCGAGAGGACCCGAGAGCCGCCGAGATACACAGGACTCTGTATCTCGGTGGCACCATTTTTAAACATCAAGACTGCAATGACAAGGCTGCAAATGACACTGGACGAGGCTGCAGATGACAAGGCTACAATGACAAGGCTGCAGATGGATGGACAAGGCTGCAGATGGACACTGATAAGTCTGCATTGATGGGTATTTAAATGTAAGTTTTTTCCTTAAAATTCCCTCCTAAACTTGGGGGCGCGTGTTATACGCCGATAAATATGGTAATGTATAGAAGGTGGGGCACAAAAGTGACTCAAGCCCAGGGGCCCCCACCACCCTAAACCCTTGTACACACGGTTGGAGAATCCGTCGAAATGTGTCCTATCGGACCGTGTCGTTGGATAATCCGACTGTGTGTGGTATGCATCGGACTGATTCCGTCGGAATATCCGTCGGACCCAATTTTCCAACACGTTGGAAATATTTCCCGACCAACTGGGCCGGTCGGACATACTCCGATCATGTGTAGAGAATTTTGATCGGACCAAGTGCCACGCATGCTCAGATTAAATTCCTACATCAAAGCTATTGGCTACTAGCCTGAATGTAGTCCCATCGTAACGAAATTACATCATCACGTTCTGAAAGATCAGATTTTTCGCCAACTTTGTCCGACCGTGTGTATGCAACAGTTTCGGACAAGATCCGACGGACAAAATCCGACGGGCAAAGTCCGACGGATTTGGTTGTGGAAATCTCCGACCCGTGTGTACAGGGGCTAAGTCTTGTCCTGGTGTTCCCTGTGTTTCAAGCAACATATCCCTTCTCGGTTATTGTCTCTGAGACATCATTGATAATTTTTATCTGCATTTGAGTTCTCCAAGAGAGACTTTCACGAACCAGTTTCATTACTGGTCACTGGACTTCACATTGAATATTGTGCACTATTGTATGTTTTGATTTCATATTTATTTGGGCACATGTCATTTATGACCCTAAGTGTTTAAGCGCTACACATGTGTTTTTCTAAATCTTAGGGTATACTTACACTGAAATATAGAGCCATGTCCTTTCTATATTAGTGGCTCTGTGAAGTTTAGTCCCCCTGGGAAAGACAAAGTGTCATTGTATAGAGTCAGTTCAAGAGAGAAAGACAGGGTTCTCTATCTCTGATTCCTATCAGGAGTGTCTGCTAATTACATGTAATGATTAGACTATAAAAGCTTCTAGCAATGTAGCTGTCGCTAATTTATTAGGCAGCTGGAGACAGGCTCTTCCCCTCTCTTGAGAGATTTCTGCTCAGGTCTAATGGAACAGTGGTCACTTAAGATCATTTATGGATAACCCGTCAATGCAGTCCGCCTCTGTGGGTATCAAGATGCCCATCTGGTCTCCGAAGATGCACATTTCGTAGAGCAGCATGATGTGTCCTCTAACAAGGATGAGGGGTTAAAATGCTCAGCCCTGAATTTGCAGAATTTACCAATGGAAAGTACACCCCTACTACTCTAAATTCATTCTTCTAGTATTGGTATTAGGACTCTTAAGTAGTAAATTTTGAATGTCACACTAGTTCACTCAAAGGGCACCCCCCTATTTCTTTGGTATTAATTACCCAGATAGCAAGCAACTGTGCTGCAAGTTTGAAAATGACTTGCTAAGCTATTGCTAGACTTGGCCGGGTTCACAAGTTTGTTGCACAATTGCAGCAAGTCTGCATTGCATGACTCCAGATCAACTTGCCAGTCTGCTGCAAGTTTTGGTTCAGTTATGTTGTGCAATAGTCATCCCAACACAGGGGGCACTGTGACTGAATTTTCATGCTGTAGAGTTGCAGAGCTCTTGCTGTAGACTCACCGCTGCAACTTTAGTCTAGCTTGAGTCTTGCCATGCAAATTTGCTACAAATTGGAAAAATGTCAACTAGAACTTGTGCTTCAAGTGCTCTGCGTGTGTACGACTTGCCAGTGAAAATGAAGGCCTCTTGAGCCCCTATAGGGAAAGAGAGTCTTGACTGATGGGGGCATGGCCAGGTTCCAGACAAGGCGGGTTGATGGTCACCAAGGATTGGTGGAAAAATGGGGGATGGGCTAGGCCTGAGCTCAGAAGATTATTTTCCCAGGGAATTCTAGGTCTTTTGAAGAAATAAATGGAAGAGCTACCCACCCTCCTGCCACTTTCTTCCTTTATGGTATGTCACAGCTTGCTGCGGTTTCTTGACCTTGCCAGCATTTAAAGTTGCTGTAATGGGCTATGCCCTTGGAATTGGAAGTAGGCTGTCTGTCCAGCACTTATGGTAAGGACAGGCCCCCTTTGGAATTGTGTGCTCACAGTACAACTGTGACTGGCACTGGTTTAAGGTGTTCACATGTTATGTGTTGGAATTTAAATAAAGCTGTGGCCTTGCCCTTTCCAACCTAATGGTTGTAAGCAGAGCCGGTACTCTGCTTACAGAGGGCCGGTAGGGGCGGTTGCCCTGGGCGGTACAATTTATTGGGGGTGGGGGGTGGCCCAGTGAAGAGAGCATCTGAGCACCACAAAAACTCAATTTAATATCTCTATGCTTTATTTTGTTGAGGAATAACTTTGAAAAACAACCCCCGGCATTTCTGGCCATGGCCATCTCGAGCAAGGGCAAATGATTCATGTAGCAATTAGTTCCTGGAATCTATCTGCCCTACTTCAAGCATACATGCAGGTGTTCCGTCAGCTTAGGCGACCCATCAGAATGTGTAACAGAAGTGAGGTTTCGTTGCCGCCATCTTGCTACACCCTGCACTCCTCCACAATGAGGATACACTGAGAAGGGGGCAAGCGGACATCTTGTTACACCCACCAGATTTTACACTTTTTTTCAACAGTAAACTGAGAGTATCAAGTGAAACACAGTACTTAGAACTAGAGTGTAAATGTTTAGATGTTGAATTTTAAAAGCAGCAAACTTCTGTCTGATTAGAAAACCTGTCCTATCAGCAGGCTCGCCGCTGCTTTTAAAATTCAACATCTAAACAGTCAGACGGAGTTCTAAGTACTGTATTTGACTATATAAACTCAGTTTACTGTTAAAAATAAGTGTAAAATGCAAACCTCCGGTGGGTGTAACAAGATGTCCGCTTGCCCCCTTCTCACTGTTTTTTTTAGTATACACAATAGGATTGTAAAAGACCTTGGTGCGGGAGTAGAAGGGGTAGTGAGATGTACACCAACAGACTTTGAGGGATGGGGAGGATGGGACAGCCTGTTTGCTTTTATGTCAGTTATCTAAAAAATTTTTTCTTCTATAAAAATTCTTGATGGTATTTCACTATTGTGAGTTCTGTTTCTCCTTAAGGTGCTTCCATGGATTTTTATTTGTGAGATCTGCTTTCACTATCTGTGATGCTGAGTGTGCCAGTTGCCCCATGGTTAGATGCTGAAAGTGGTTGCACACCCTGTACATCTACTTTTACCTACAGGTAAGCCTATATTAGGGCTTACCTGTTGGTGCTTGAAATATCTCCTAAACCTCCACGGTTCAGGAGATATTTACGAAAGACCCGAGCACTGATGACTGTGGCGCATGCGCTGGTGTCATTGGTGCATGCACACTTTAGAAAGGGCACATCATGCCGTATCTAATAGGGGCCATGTGCAGGAGTGACGTCACATGACTCTGGCCAGTCACAGAGCTGGAGTTTGCGGCCCTGGAAGGAAGTCGGTTTCAGGTAAGTGGCGATGCATAGTGCATAGCTCCAAACTGTCCCTGATTTGGAACAAAGTCCCTCTGTCCCTCATTCCTCCTCATTTGTTCCTCATTTTGGTTTATTTATCAAAAAGTGTTTTCCAGTGCAAAACCTTTCATCTGATTTATAAATTGCTGCATTTGTAAATTCCAAAAGCCAATATAAAGGAATAGTAGTGGTAAAAAAAGCACTTTTTTACCACTTGTTCTTGTTTATTTGTACAATTCTTTAAGGGGGCCGTGACAAGGGGTGTGTCCTATGCCCACATATTTTTTCTGATAGGTGTCTGTCATTCCCATCTCAAAAAGTTGGGAAGTATGCCAAACCACCTATAAATTTATGGGCAGTTTGTAAAAATCAGCTGATTTTCAAACTGTCCCTAAATGTCCGTTACGACTGTAGCACTATCCCCACTCCTAGACAGCCAGGCAATAAGCATTTTTCATACTTTCTCCAGACACAAGGAATAGTCTTTGAGCTTGGTTTGTATGTTTTATTATTAACTTGAATGAGGAATAAGAATTATGGAATGCCAAAATTGATAGCAACAAAGCCAGGGACAATTTCCTCCCTATGTACACCCTCCAGAACTGTCCTTCTCCCTGAGCACGGACAGTCTCTGATAATAAAAGATGCAAAAGCCCATTAAAGCAGTAGTGAACCACTGTTCACATAGCTCCCAACTGTCCCTGATTTCAAGTGACTGTCCCTGATTTGTAGCAATGTCCCTCTGTCCCTCATTCCTCCTGATTTGTCCCTCATTTTGGTCTGATCCATATAGTTGTATATAAAATGCACTTTTTATCTTTCAAAAAGTGTTTCCCAGTGCTAAACATTTCATCCAATTTCTAAATTGTTGCATTTGTATGTTTTAAAAGCCAATGAAAGAGGAATAGTAGCAGTAAAAAAAAAAAGCCCTTGTAGATCTAATAAACCATTTTTTGGGTTAATTCTCCTTTAAGGGGGTGTGGCAGGGGGGCATGTCCTATGCCTACATACGTTTGTTAATAGGTGTCCCTCATTCCCATCTAAAAATGTTGGGAGGTATTATACTAGCCCATTATGCTTTACCTTTGAAGGGAAATAAAGAGGAAGTAACCAGGGTTTACTTCCTCTTGAAGCGCTGTATTACATTCTGATCTGGGGGGGGGGGGGGGGGGGGGGGCTGTGCTGTCTTTAGGTGTGAGGCATGGAAGAAGAATTAAAAATTACAAATTGCAACTTTTGATATGTCTGTTTTTTATTTCTCAAAATGTGAGTACCCTGGCTTTTTATTAGAAATACATTTAGCTTGGTTTTAAATACTACACCATGATGAGTTGCTTTCTTGTATCCTATGCATGTACCTATGAATTACCATTGCGTGGAAGTACAAGATCCAGCCTTCTATCATCCAATTGAAGTGGTTCCGTGGCGCTGTGGATATATTATGCTTGTTTGACCACCTGTAATTCAATGGTCCACTTCCTTTGGTAAGAGGCCCGGTGTGTTGATGTTTGGAGGAGGATAATCTCATGTTGACCTTATTGTATCTCTGTCTGCACCGTGTGGGGTTCCAGCATTTCCCCTGAACAAAGACTCTGTTTTAACACTATGGACTCTTATTTTTTAATTTGATGCTTCTAGCGCTGCATATACTTAACCTTTATGCTTTTTATTGTCACCATACAATTTATGTCAGCTGCTTTATTATTGTTAGCGCAGTGATTAATCTTGAATTTAATGGAAGAAGAATTGATCAACTTTAATATTTTTTCACATGAATGGACTTAAGTTTTTTGCACAGTTTGGTGTTTATATAAATGAATTGAATATACACTTATGAAATATTGGTTTTATAACTTATTGTAGGGTATATATACAGTATATACTGGTAGTATTATATCCCCTTTTTTAGGTATATGTATATAAAATAATGAATAAAAAAGAAAAAACACATTGCCTAATCCGCGAATATTGGGAACAAAAAGAAAAAAAAAAAAAAAGGAATTCAAAGAAAACCTATGGTCAGACTTTAAAGGCACAACAAACACTGAGAGCACAAAAAATTATTTAACATTTATTGAAAAGTACATATAGTATAAAGACCAGAGACATGAAAGAAATAATAAAAATCACATATACAAATAAGAATCGATACATGATGTGAGCACTAATACGTCTACGTGTTTCATTGTACACTTCTTCAGGACACATTTGGGGTTCAGAAATTGCAAAGAAGAGAAGGGTCTTACTATCTTGCAGGAGGATCAGGTAAATACGTGTTAGTCAATCACTGATTAGACAGAAAATGGTTTCCTTTAAAGAAAAACATATAAAAAAACTCAGGGGAAACGCAGCTCAGTACCGCAGAAACCTATGAACTGTGAGCTGATCATCAAAATCTTATTGAACAGGGGATATATGTATATAAATTATTTGTAATTAATTGTATGAATTATAAGATGTTCACATCAATGATGGATAATAAATTACGTACTCAGATATATAAATATGTTTAGTTAATCACATGCAGAAACACACACACTTAAATGCATACAGATACTGAGATATATACATATGCTCAATTACATACAGTACATGCACACACACACATATGTGTGTGAAGAAATGAAACCAAACATTTTTTTTGTTGTGCACATGTCTACTCACAAAAGCAGAGACAGATGAACATGGGGTACAGCAATGCCAGTCGACCAAGCTGGCGCAATGACGTCACTTCTAGACTCCACCCTAACATGTGTCGTTCCACAGATTGTCCTTGGAGAATTTTTTTTTGATTGGGAAGAAGGCATGGGAATTAGAAATCTTAGGGGCTGTGCTAGTGTCAGAAACCATGAAACAGACAGAGACAGAAGTACAATCAAATCACACTTGTTTATTAATAAAAATAAAAAGGTAAATAGAAAAAAGCGTAGTCAAGCATAGCCAGAGTCCTGTAGCCAGATCGGGTAGTCAGCCAGTCCAAAGTTCATTAACCAGATCGGGTAGTCAGCCATTCCAAAGTTCATTAACCAGATCGGGTAGTCAGCCATTCCAAAGTTCATTAACCAGATCGGGTAATCAGCCAGGCCGGAAGTCAGGGATCCAAGGAGAGCAACCACAAGCAGGATAAGAAGCCAGGAGGGATGTCAGCAAGCCAGTCTTGAAACAAACAGCAGGAGATAGTTCCTTGTGATGTGACCAACGCAAAGGCAAATGAAAAAGTGAGCAGGAAGGCTTTAAATAGGCAGGTCAGACGAGCATCATCGGTAACAGCTGGTAACTGTGGAGAAGAGAGCTGGCAATTAGCCGACAGCTGAGTGGCCAGCCCAGAGGAGGAAGGGCTAAGCCAGCCCTGACAGCTAGGGAACCACCATTTCTTTGGTAGTTGCATTGTTTTAGAGGAGTCATTCCAAGTGAATAAAAAATATTTTATGGAAAGTAAAAACACAGCAAGTAAGGATTTGATATTTGATTTTCCTGTACTTTTACCTGAAAATTTTAAGTTGGTGACAGGGTCCGTTTAGAATGTAGATCAAGCCAACAATCTTTTGTGTTTAGTTTTGGATAGAGTGGGAAATGGTTAGAACACGTGTCAATTTTCAACTGCTACTTGGGGCTGCGTTTGTACATTTTAAAAGCCAATATAAAGGAATAGTAGTGGTAAAAAAAAAGTTGTGTGGTTCTATTTAACCTTTTTTTGGGTTAATTTCCCTTTAAGGGGGTGTGGCAGGGGGTGTGTCCTTTACCTACATACATTTGTTAGTAGGTGACCCTCATTCCCATCTCAAAATGTTGGGAGGTGTGTTTCCTGACTACTCTGTACACCAAAATTGAAGATATTAGATATCGGACCTCTTATGCCTATGTGAATTTCTAGGCCCCTTTCACACTGAAGTGCCGCTAAAACAGTGCTTAAGCGCCAGTTGTTATTGCGGTGCTTTAACAGTGTTTTAGCAGCGCTTTTGCAGCGCTTTTCGAGCACCCGGTTTTTTTTTAAGGTCAAGTGTCAACGTGTGCCGGAGCGTTTTTGGAGCGTTATTTATAGCGCGCCAAACCCGCCTCAAAGATACTGCTTGCAGGACTTTTTTTTACCGTCCCGCAAGGGTGAAAGCACACATTGAAGTGAATGGGAGGCAGTTTTCAGGCTCTTTACAGGCTCTATTTTTAGCGCTAAAACACCTGAAAACTGCCTCAGTGTGAAAGGGGTCTTAGTGCACTGTTATTTTATGTTCTGAGGAAATGGAAATGAATTCCATGTTCCGTATGGTTGCAACCTATCAATTTTGTCATTTTCTGGATCGAAGAAAAACCTCATCCTTCCCTGTGCATCATTTTTCACATCATCAGGAAGAATCGGAAACATGATCATTTATTGTATCTATCCCTGCTGCGATTTCTCAGACATCATCCGTGTTTCCCTCTCTTCCCTGTCGACCATCAATCTCACTCCTCACCCGTTCACCGGCACGAGCTGCGCCAGTGTCATCAGTCACATCCCACATTATTTACCCATGACATATAGGTATCTCCATATTAGGAAATTGGGCTATTCATCATCATCATGAGCCCCTTTTTTTCTGAAACAGGTTATTTTTGGACCAGCTTTTCTGTAAAAAAAAAAAAATATTAGAATGGATTACTTTTTTTGCGATCTTTTTTTCATGGACAGTATGTGTATCGTTAAAAAATGTTTGTTCTTCTGGTCTTGGAGTAGACCAGGTTTGGTCAACACTCTCCTGCTACTGGCTGCCGAAGATTTGAAATATCCTCAGACCGGACCACCACTGGTCATTGGACCACCACTGGACTGCTTGTGAATGCTTCACCAACACAGCTTATTGGACACCCCGTTCCAAAACCATAGGCATTATTATGACATTGCCCTCTTTGTGGTTATAACTGCCTCAGCTCTTCTGTGTAGGCGTTTCAAAAGATTTTGGAGGGTGTATGTTGGATTTTGTTCAACCATTTGTGAGGTCAGGTACTGGTGTTGTACAGAAAGACGTGGCTCGCAGTTGACATTTCTGTATTAAGGTATTCAGTAGGGTTGAGGTCAGGGCTCTGTGCAGGCCCCTCGAGTTCCTGCACACCAAACCCATTAAACAATGTTTTTATGGAGCCATCTTTGTACACAGTAGCACAGTCATGCTGGAGCAGAAAAGGACCTTCACCAAACTGACTACAAGGTTGGAAGTGCGCAGCTGCTAAAAATATTTCTGTATGTTGTAGCATTTTGATATCATTCACTAGAAATGCCTGAATTTAATCATGTGGAGGGATGGCCACTAGGGATGATCTTAAGGTTTCACTCGGAGTGAAATTTGGCTGGTTGGCTTTTCGAACATCATGTATAATATCGGTATTCCTACCGCAGTTATACTTGACAGCCTACCACTGTCAATGGTTGTTAAAGACGGCGGTGTGTGAGGGCACCACCAAGTCCTTAACAACTTGTGACATCACCGGCCGCATTTACTTACATGGTTGGGAATTTTGTTTTTAAATTGTTTTACTTTAACCACTTCAGCCCCTGGACCATTTTGCTGGTCAAAGACCAGACCACTTTTTGCGATTCGGCACTGCGTCGCTTTAACTGACAATTGCGCGGTCATGCGACGTGGCTCCCAAACAAAATTGACGTCCCTTTTTTCACACAAATAGAGCTTTCTTTTAGTGGTATTTGATCACTCTGCGGTTTTTATTTTTTGCGCTATAAACAAAAATAGAGTGACAATTTTTGAAACAAATGCATTATTTTTTACTTTTTGTTATTATAAATATCCCCCAAAAATATATATAAAAAAATGTTTTTCCTCAGTTTAGGACGATACGTATTATTCTACATATTTTTGGTAAAAAAAATCGCAATAAGCGATTATTGATTGGTTTGCGCAAAAGTTATAGCGTTTACAAAATAGGGGATAGTTTTATGGCATTTTTATTAATAGTTTTGTTTTTACTAGTAATGGCGGCGATCAGCGATTTTTATTGTGACTGCGACATTATGGCGGACACATCGGACATTTTTGACACCATTTTTTTTGGGGGCATTGTCATTTATACAGCAATCACTGATATACAAATGCAGTGATTCCTGTGTAAATGACACTGGCAGTGAAGGGGTTATCCAGTGGGTGGCAGTGTAGGGGTTAAGTGTTCCTAGGGGTGTGTTACTAACTGTTGGGGGCTGGGCTTTCTTTTAGTGAACACTGATCTCTGCTCCAATCACATGGAGCAGAGATCAGCATCACTTGTTGCTAGGCAGAACGGGGAGATGCTGTTTACAAAGGCATCTCCCAGTTCAGCCGCCCCGTGAGACGATCGTGGGTATCCATGCGGTGATCAAGTCCGCGGGACCCATGACCGGACTCACGGGGCTCCCGACCGCCACGCATTTGCGATGGCAGGGCGGCATTTAAAATTGGACGTACCTGTACGCCAATATGCCTGCCCGTGCCATTCTGCCGACGTACATCAGCATGCGCCAGTCGGAAGGGGTTAAGCATTGCTACAATTACTGCCCACCCCACAAACAGACATTTTTTGCTTTGGTACATGTTCCCTAGAGCCAGCCCTTAATGCCATTTGTTAGACAATCCCTTGCCTATTGGCCTAGAAACTGGCCATAAATGTTCATTCACTCTAGATTTGCTCTCTTGGGGGGACGATCTGGGTCAGGCATTTGACAGGCAGTGAGGAGGCATGGCATTACCTCCTTACCACCTGCTTTAACCCCTTGAACCCCGTACTAGCATGTTGAAACCATGTGCATTGCACAAAGTTGCCGGTTGCTTGCAGAGCGACCTAATTCACTTGAATAGGTTGCATTCGGCAAAGGCTCTACCCCGCCAAAAGTGATAGGGATTATAATTCTTTTTGAGGCATGTGAACACCCTGGCCACTGCCTCTGCAGCTAAAGTGGGTAGTGGTTGGGGGGTAGGGGGAAGGGAAAAGCATGGCACAGCTGTGTTTTATCACTTCCAAAACCGCTAGTGTGAATGAGCCCTTACTGATTTTTAACAATCGGCTCCCATTGACTGTGATGGGGTTCACGTCATCAACCTCAAACCAAACCCAGGTAGGTTTGACAACATACTTTTCTCCATATACTGTATATCTACTGTACTACCAGGTACCCTAAATTTGAGAAATCCGATGCACGTTACAGTCAAACAAGGTCTACTCCACCACTTTCTCCTAGCTATACCTTGAGTCATCTTCTCTGACAAGCTCAGGGTGTTCTGAGGGACACTATCCCTAAAGGACGAACGACATAGCAGACAATGGCAAATACTTTATAGCACTGCTAGGCAGACGAAGATAAAACCAGTCTGCGACTCAGAGCTGTATATAATATATATTACAGAGGAAACACACAGACCTTAGGAATAAAGATTTATTAGGCTGAATGTGCCAGCAGCCTCTGCCATGCAGCGCTCAGCCCCCACCATTCATACTTTCGTCCAAACTCCAATGAGGGCATTAAGCAGCGATATGGGCAGTTCAGCTAATAGGCTGAGTGGGTCTTAAATTAACTGGCTTCTCCCTATCCTATTTCTCAGAAGGGAAAGTATATTCTAGAGCAATTCACCGGCTCTTATCGTATATCTTATAATTCGACTTCCAGAGGGACTATATAAGCCATAGATTTAAGCAGGAGAGGCCAAATATGACGTTATAATCTGGCAGACAAACACTGTAAAATATCCTTACTACATGTAGACCGACAGTCGTGTTTGTTGCTCCTTCATAACTTTATACAGTAAAAACCTTGGATTGCGAGCATAATTCGTTCCAGAAACATGCTTGTAATCCAAAGCACTTGTATATCAAAACGAATTTCCCCATAAGAAATAATGGAAACTCAAATGATTTGTTCCACAACCATTTATTCATAGGTCCTTCAGTTTATAGTCCATATAAAAATATTATAGTAATGTGATGGGTTGTGTAACCATAAAATGTCCATCCACAAATGGAAGCCTCCATAAGTGGATTAGAAGAAAAATTCAGCAGTATAAAAGAGTATAAAAAATATAAAAGAGAAGAGAGGCTCTTCTAAGTGTAGCAATATGTTGCTAAATGTTGGACCTTCAGTAAATGTATCCATATTGCTACACTTATGCCGCGTACACATGACCGGACTTTTTGACAGCAAAGGTCCGACGGAACGAGTCTGTCGGACAATTCGATCTTGTGTGGGCTCCATCAGACCTTTGCTTGCCAAAAATCCGGCGGACTTTAGAAATAGAACATGTTTTACATTTTTCCACCAGAACTCCGCCGGACCGAGAAATCCGTTCGTGTGTATGCTAGTCCGACGGACAAAAAACGACACTAGGGCAGCTATTGGCTCCAGTCGTACGTTATCACGTTCCAATCCGTCGGACTTTGGTGTGATTGTGTGTGGCCAAGTCCGTTCATTTGGAAAGTCCGTCAGAACTCTGCCGAAACTCTGTCGGAAAGTCCGCCGGACCTAGTCCCTCGAAAAGTCCGGTCGTGTGTACGCGGCATTAGAGGCGTCTCTCTTCTCTTTTAAACTCAGTTGTGACATGACGCTACTTGTATATCAAGACATTGCTTGTATATCAAGTCAAAATGTATTAAAAAATGTTGGTTGTCTTGCAAAACACTCTCAAACCAAATTACCCTCAAACCAAGGTTTTACTGTAAGCGAACTTGTAGACATTGGATCACAGTCTTCTGATTTTGGATTAAGCCATGACCTTATATGTATGGGCCACTTCCAGGTAGACTTGTCAAACTCAGATTAGGGGCCAGACAGGTTTCTCCAAACACCATTATTATTATTATTATTATTATACAGAATTCATATAGCCCCAACAGTTTACAGTAGTGCTTTAAATTTAAAATGTAACTTTATCATTTTCATTTCAAATTTATACGTTTTAGAATACAATTCATCATTTTAATTTCCACCAGGCATTTGGTGTTGCAAGGATTCGCTGCTTGTCTGTGATTTTCCTTTCCTGCTCCAATGCTTAAAGCAGAACTAAGTTCTCTCAACGTGAACTATTTTTTAATCCTCTTGCTCAGGGCCAGACAAAGGGGTGGGCAGGGGGGAGGGCAGCCGCCCAGGGAGCAGTGGTAGGCAAGGCGCCTTTTCACCACACACGCACAATCCCCAGATCAGTGGCTAGCAAACAGCAGGGCTCAGATTCATGCCTACTCTGATTACTGTGACAGCTACTGATGCCACCCATGTTCCAATCAGTCCGGTGATTGAACCCGGGGGGGCGGGGGGGGGGGGGCGAGTCACTGCTCTGACTTATTTATTTGTTTGTATAAATTACAGCTTGCTTATTAGGCTCTATATACAGATTTGTTTCTTTTTTTTTACAACAATGGAGATGGAGCCAAGGAGAGCCTGGAAACAAGTCAAGAGCTCCCACTCCTGGCCATATATACAAATATTATAGTTTGTAATATATATATTTTACATAGCTTTATTATTTAAAAATACACACACACACACACACGTCCCACTCTATTGCAGGGGTTCAGCAAGCCTTCGATCGCAATCGACTGGTCGACCTGCGGGGCACCGACTGATGGATCGTGAGCACGGCTCTGCCTCCCCAGCCTCTCCTTTTAACTGCAGAGTGGAAAGCGGGAGTTGGATGGAGGGCGGGAGTTGGATGGAGGGCGGGGGGTTGGAGCTGCTCAGTGATTGGTTGCTAGGAGGTCCTATCAACCAATCACCAACTTGCTGTTATGAACTCCGGCAGCTCTTGCCCCCCACCCATCACTATGTTATCTCCTGATCTCTGCTCTGATGAACACACGCTGGCAGGTAAGTGCTGTCTACACAGCATTTGAACTGTCTGTAACACTTGGGATATTCATTATTAAATAGGAATTTTGATGGATCTTGGAGTGCACAGCGTTGTGTGTATGGGGGAGATACACTGTTGGAGGGGGGCAGAGAAAACTATGGGGGTGATGTTAAAGGGCAGAGGACACTGCGTTGGGGGGATACAGAACACTAATATGGGGGAAGGGGGCAGAGGACACTACAGTGGGGGGAGGGGTGATGTAACGGGGCAGGGGACACATTAGAGGATACAGGACACTAATCTGGGGGGGGGGGGGGTGATGTGAAGGGACAGAGGACACTGTCATGCTGTCTTTTTATTGGGACCTTGATAGTTTTTTTTTTAAGGCACTACTTAGTGCCCCCCCTCCCCCACCTTTTTTCCATGTTGTCCAGGTAGCAACCTCTGAAAGGTTGCCTACTCCTGCTCTAGTGTGTGTTACTAGAGTGAGAGTAGATAATTGGGTCAGGGTTATTAGAGGTTAGGCTGCATGACTCATACAGACAGCTCTCTGGTGCCTCCACCTGGATCTGGAAAATTTGAGAACTTTCTAGAAACTAGTGGGTGGAGGTGAGGAGGGATTGTTCTGCATATATGGGGGGCCTTAACCAATCCCCAGGAAGTAAGCCTGGCAGGGAACTGAGGAGCCCTTAAATAGACATGAGCCATGCCAGCAGTGGGAACCCTGACATCTGCAACTCTTATGGGGGTAGTGTTACATATATACATACTGTATATATATTATTTTTAACCACTTGCCGACCGGCTCACGCTGATATACGTCAGAAAAGTGGCACGGGTGTGCAAAATTACGTACCCGCACGCCGTTGCTCCCACGGACTCGATGTCCACCAGTGGCCAGCGATCATGACAGGGAGAGGCAGAATGGGGAGAGGCCTAAGGCATTTCCCTGTTCTGCCTAGCAACATGACAGAGATCTACTGCTCCCGGTGATCGGGAGTAGTGATCTCTGTCATGTTCTAGTCAGCCCATCCTCCCTACAGTTAGAACACACAGGAGGGAACACAGTTAACCCCTTGAGTGCCGTCTAGTGTTTAACCCCTTTTCTGCCAGTGTCATTTACACAGTAATCAGTTCATTTTTATAGCATTGATTGCTGTATAAATGCCAAATGGTCCCAAATAGTGTCAAAAGTGTCCGATCTGTCCGCTGCAATGTTGCATTCACGATAAAAATCACAGATCGCTGCCATTACTAATAAAAAAAAAAAATAATAATAAAAATGCCATATATCTATCCCCTACTTTGTAGACCTGATAACTTTTGCGCAAACCAATTAATAGACGCTTATTGCAATTTTTTTGTACCAAAAATATGTAGAAGAATACATATTGGCCTAAACTGAGGAAGAAATTCGTTTTTTTATATATTTTTCATGGATATTTACTATAGCAAAAAGTAAAAAATATTGCTTTTTTTCAGAATGTTCGCTCCTTTTTTTGTTTATAGCGCAAAAAATAAAAACCGCAGAGGTGATCAAATTCCACCAAAAGAAATCTCTATTTGTGGGGGGAAAAAAAAGGACGTCAATTTTGTTTGTGTGTAACCTCACACGACTGCACAATTGTCAGTTAAAACAACGCAGTGCCGTATAGCAAAAAAGGGCTTGGTCAGGAAGGGGGTAAATCTTTCTGGGGCTGAAGTGGTTAAGGGTTTTTAAAAAAAATAAAAATACTTTTTATTGGTTTTCTGAAAAAGTTGTACAATACAGAGGCTTTGGGCAGTCCCCAGCTCAAACAGCACAAAACAATCAAAAAGAAAAAGAGAAAAACACAACTACTATAATGAACCCTGTAGGTTGAAACCTGCGTTAAAAAAAAAACAAGAGTTCATCCAGTCGTAACTGCTCGCTCTTACAAATATCATGTTATAGCAATGCAATGAATCTTTTCTATAACAAGGACAAGGTGCATTAGGTGTACTAGAAAGACATGCATAAAGTCTAAGGCCGCGTACACACGGGCGGACTGTTCGCCCAACTTTGTCCGCTGAACAGTGTTTCAGCGGACAGTCCGCTCGTGTGTGGGCTTCAGCGGACAGTTTCAGCGGACAGTCTGACGAACAAAGTTTTTCGGAATTCCCATAAGACAGTCCGCTGAAACTTGGTTTGAGCGGACAGTCCGCTCGTGTGTAGGCTTGTTCGTCAAACTAAGTTCCGCGCATGCTCAGAAAGGATTTACACGCCGAAGGTTGCATTGCAGTGTATAGGACGTCGTTTTTCTAGTCCCGTCGTACGTGCCGTTCACGTCATCGTGCACACTTTCAGCGGACTGTTCGTTCATCGTGTGTGGTCAAGTCCGCTCATGCAAATTTTGAGCGGACTGTTTGTCGGATTGTTTGACAAACTAAGTTGGGCGAACAGTCCGCCCGTGTGTACGCGGCCTTAGGCTAGCAGAACTTTAATAAAAGATAATTATCTAAATGTCTGATTTATAGAGGTATGCAAGTCACCTTCCACCCTACCGCGCATCATTGTTCAGCATTTGTGGTTGCAGATTATAGCCCTATGTTCCAAATTTACTCGGGCATCCATGGGAAAGGTAAGTTGCTTTGTATAGAGGTACAGCTGCATTAACTAAGGACTCCCAAAAATGTAAGGAGGGTTCCACTGGTTGTTTCCATTTTAAAAGAATTGCTTTTTGAGCATAGAGTAATAATAACCCTAGTAGGGTTCTGGTGGCCCTGCGGTGTGCCAAGAGAACCACCAAGCCCAGCCATGGCCCAGCCCAGAGAACCACCAAGCCCAGTCATGGCCCAGCCCAGAGAACCACCAAGCCCAGTCATGGCCCAGCCCAGAGAACTACCAAGCCCAGCCATGGCCCAGCCCAGAGAACTACCAAGCCCAGCCATGGCCCAGCCCAGAGAACCACCAAGCCCAACCATGGCCCAGCCCAGAGAACCACCAAGCCCAGTCATGGCCCAGCCCAGAGAACCACCAAGCCCAGTCATAGCCCAGCCCAGAGAACCACCAAGCCCAACCATGGCCCAGCCCAGAGAACCACCAAGCCCAGTCATGGCCCAGCCCAGAGAACCACCAAGCCCAACCATGGCCCAGCCCAGAGAACCACCAAGCCCAGTCATGGCCCAGCCCAGAGAACCACCAAGCCCAGCCATGGCCCAGTCCAGAGAACCACCAAGCCCAGCCATGGCCCAGCCCAGAGAACCACCAAGCCAAGCCATGGTCCAGCCCAGAGAACCACCAAGCCCAGTCATGGCCCAGCCCAGGTCATGAACTGAATAACTGTGCCCCAGAAAGATTGCAAATTTGGGCAGGACCAGTGGCGGCCCACCCATTAGTGGCAAAGTGTGAATAGGAAATATTACTGCTCTAACTCAAAAAATTAAAAGCTGCTACATAACAATGTGATAAAGATACTAAATGGCGAATAATGAAAAATGTAGCGCTAAATGGTAAACAAGTATGACAATATACACATAATAACTGTGTGATGGAAAATCAATCACACAAAAAATATAAAAGGGGTAAAAATATGAGAGAAGAAAGTCCAATAAGTGGAAAGGTCCTGGAAAGGACCGGTGTAAGTCCAGCACCGGATGGTGGCTACTCAGGGATGGAATACACTGGCACTGTCCGGCATGTAGAGCATCAAGGATGGTACATCTTCAACCAAAGGAGAAGTATATCTACTCTTACCGGAAAAGGTGGACTCAAATGTCAGCGACAACGAGTCAGTCAAGGGGGGGTGCCAAGATTGGCAAATCGACAGATCTCCTATGAACCAAAGACCTCCAAAAACGACTTCAAGAAACTCAGACGTGAGGAACACCAAGACTGGAACTCAGGCATTGGAAGCCAGGCTGGACGGTCAAAGAGCTCTTGTCTGGGGGGATTATGGAAAGAAAAAATGCCTCCATATGGTGTAGGTCAAAAAGTGTTTTTTTTATTATAAAAACCAATATACATCAGTAAGAATAAAAACTGTAATCACAGAGTAAAAAAGAGGGGTGATGTGGGAAGCAGAGAGCCAAGCCCAAGTCCATTAGGGGCACCAAGGCGCCACCCCCTGTCTCCACCCTACCCCCCTATATGCAATGGATAAATTCATGCATAGCATAAATCTATTCACGGCCACCCCATATTCATGCGTCCGGCCCCTTTCAGGGCACTGGGTGTATGAATTACAGCAGCTGTTTTTTTTTTCTTTGAAGCACCTGATTAGAGCGATAGGCTCTAATAGGCTTCAAAATAGGGTGGGCTCCAGTCGCCGAGTATGCCCTCCGATCCCACCCAGGTGTGTTACAACTTTGCTGTTGAAACACTCATTCGCAATCCGGCCAATCAGCAGCGGGTTGGAGACCCGTTTTCCGATTGGCGATGAGATGGAGGGAGGAAATGGAAGCCCCGCCGCCGCTGGGATAATCTAGAGAACGGGAGGCCGCCGAGCAGGGAAAGCCACCACGGAGCAGGGGAAGCTGCCGATGATGGGGTAAGTAGTGCTACTGACCGACCGGGGGGGGGGTGGCATACTGTTTTCCGCCCCCCCCAAAAAAAAAAAATCCCACCGACCGCCATTGGGCAGGACCATAGCATATGACGGAAGTCTGCATCATTGCTGCCACACTTTCAAAAGATTTTATTTTTTTTAAGGTTTTTTTTTTAACAAATTTATTTTTTTTAGTCTTCAGAAAAAGAAAAAAAAGTTATTTTCAATCCTGAGAGGAGTTTCACTTTTTAGATAACTATACACAACTTTATGCCGCTGTCCGTTTTGATTGTGTCAAGCATCATCACCCACGCCGCCGCATCCAGTCCGCTGTCCTGTCGGTGGACTGTGCGCCACGACACTAGCAGAGTCTGTCAAGCTGTGTGACTGATTGGGCTAGAGACTGTGCTGTAGTCGGCAACGGCACTGCAGAGAGTCTGGGGAAATGTTGCCTTCTATAACATCGACTCTATACTCATGGTAATGCAATCACTGTTAGACAAAAAATAAAATAAATGTATATCAATTGGTGGTCGGAATCAGTTCCCATATCCTGCTGACAATGTCTGCGACTTGACTAGCTGCATCTTTTCTCTTGTAGAATATATACATAGATTTTCAGCACAGCAGCAAAACCCAATGATGTTCAAACAACTGTGTTTTTAGGATATTGCAGGAGGGTGTATGGTAGACGCCGACTTACCTTTTTTTTTTAAATTAAAGTGGAAATTTAAGGGTTGGATCATGCCAGGTGCGGTGCAGGAACGTGTGCAAAGTCACGCATTTAGCGGCACAGCACACACAAAAAAAGCGCTGCCTTTTGCAGGCGCGTGTGGGTGCCATTATTCTTAATAACCGCCAAAATGTACGGGACCGCAGATTTTAAAACATTAGATTTGCAAGCAGCAGATGGTACAGTCTGTGCAGCAGATACTTTAATTAACATGAATATTGGCTTTAAACATTGAGTGTCCCCCCCCCCCCCCTTCTTCTTCCTTAAAGTGACTGTAAAACTTTTTTTTATTTTAAATTAAAATAACAAACATGTTATAATTACCTGTAATGGTTTTGCACAGAGCGGCCCGGATCCTCCTCTTCTGAGGTCCCCCATCGCTATTCCTGGCTCCACCCCTCAGCCGAGTGCTCCCATCGCAAGCCGCTTGCTATGGGCATGTGAAAAATAAGGAAATCTGCTGTGCTAAACCACTCTGTATGAAGCTGTTAACACTGAAACAAAGTCCAAGTGAGTAAATAAACAAAGGACAGCATGGAGCTCAGACCGAGGCTGTCCGTTTAAGAATTTGTATATAGGCGGTGCGTCAGAACGCCGTCCCGCATCCCGTGAACACGTCCGTTCGTGACGAAACGCGCGTAGGGAGATAGGCGTTCTGACGTCTCCGCGTTCTACGCCCAACTAGGAAGTGCGGGCGGCACACGAGTCCGGCCGGCTCGTTTTTATATGATCGTTTTTTCTTTACGCATGTGAGTGTAAATCTTTTAAACTTTACTTTATTAAACCAAGTGGTTTTACGCTATGCGAGTGTCTTTGATTTTTTATATGATCCACGATACCTTCGTTCCCGGACTGGAGGCTTCGTATTGGAGATAGAGACAGCGTGGTGTCAGCAATCTACGACACCTTCGTTTCTTGATTGGAGGCTTCATATTGGAGATGGAGATGGTGGGATGCCTGTGACGGTTCACCCAGAAACCTCTGTGCTGTTGCCTTACTGATCTCACTAACACTGGGATCTAAAGCTCTGGTAAGCGGCCCCTCTTCTCACTGGTGGAGGATTGTTTTGAAAAATTTTTTGTTTTTATATACACGCATTTGTGGATATTTTTGCACCTTTATGTCAAGTTTGAAGAACCAATATTAATCTTGGGACTATATAAAAATATTTTTTTCATCACATATGAACTTTTTATGGTTTTTTGAATATTATTTTAGTTAATACTATTCGTTTAAATCTAGCACACATTATAACCCTTTTTTTGTGTCAATCTACATTAATTATTGTGGGGGTTTTCTTTGTAATATTCACATTAATGTCATTTTAGGTCTAGTATACATTTTATTCACTATATGACGATACGTTAGTATTCATGTATACTATTCACTAATCACATTTTTCTGTCAATTTAATATTGTTTTTACGTCTATTGGTATAGGTTGATTAGGTTTTTTGGTGTTTGATTATTTTCTAGTTTCATTGTTTTTAGCGCAGCTCATTTTGTTCACCTATTTAGTTTGATATCGGAGTATTACGATTAGGGTTGCTGCTTATAGGTTGCTTTCTTTTGTTGTTTGAGTAGCGCGGTTTACCTTTTGTACCGTGTTTGTGAAAACTGTAGCACTGAATATAATATACCAAAATGGAACACCATAGGTATAGTGGGCCAAAGGTATATGAATACAAATAGTGAATATAATTGCTAGGCAGGGCTGGTGCAAGGATTTTTGACACCCTAGGCCAGGGATATGCAATTAGCGGACCTCCCACTGTTGCAAAACTACAAGTCCCATCATGCCTCTGCCTCTGGGTGTCATGCTTGTGGTTGTCAGAGTCTTGCAATGCCTGATGGGACTTGTAGTTCTGCAACAGCTGGAGGTCCGCTAATTGCATAGCCCTGCCCTAAGCGAAACCTCATTTTGTCCCTCCCCCTGGCTCCACCCCTGTCTCCACCCCCTTTGCCCTGCCCATGTACACCCCACCTTTTTAATGAAGTGCCCATGAAATGCAGCCTCACCAGCTCCCACCAATGCAGCCTTCCAGTGACTTAGTTACTTGCTCCAGAGATAAGAGAGTAGGAACACCAGTGGCCGGGCCCTAGGCAGCTGCCTAGTATGCCTAGTGGTAGCACCGACCCTGGTGCTAGGACACAAAATAGAAATAATGCGATATTCAAAAACCTCATAAAGTTGAGAAAAAACAATAATGTGTTGTGACAATAACATGAAAAAGTCCAAACACTGAAAAAAGAAGTATTGATAAACTTCATAAAGCATATGTCCAATCAGATGACTGATGTTCATTCCTCAGTGACAAACGATGTAATGGCGCAAACAAGAAACTGGCTATGTGGCACATTCAAAATGGGACGCACATTCTTCTAATGGAAAGTTGTAGATAAATACTTCTTACCAGACAAGGTGGACCCACCTTTCATATGACAGTGGGTCAATCAGGCTTGTATTGGCCGAAAGCCAGATGGTCATCAATGGTACCAACTCAGATGCAAATGGAGCCTATAGAGGGATCACTCTAAATGCAGACGTTCAATCAATCAACAGGAATGAATCCAGGCATGGCACGAGCAAGTGTCCAGAGCTCAGACAGATCTTCAAAGCAGATGGAGATTGGACCTGCTTTGGTGAAAATGATGTCCTCTAGATCTCCAAGTTATAAGAGATCATGAACGGCGTGAGATTGCAGAGCTTCCTTCCATCAGGTGTCGGGTGCATGCTGCCTCCATTGCGAATAAGGAAACCCAGAAGTAAAGCCTTTACGGCTTCACGCCGGGTCCCTACTGCACAGGCGTGAGGCTCCGCTCCTCTCTCCTTCTGTCTTTAGAACCACTTTCAAGGAGTTGTAAAGGCAGAAGATTTTTTTTATCTTAATGCATTCTATGTATAAGCCTTCTGTGTGTAGCAGCCCCACCAGCACCCCCTAATTGCCTACCTGAGCCCCTTCTCTCTACAGCAATGTCTACGATCCCGTCAGCCATCCAGTACACTCCTCCTGAGTGGCTGAGACAGAGCAGTAATGCTATTGGCTCCCGCGGCTCTCAATCAAAGACAGTCAGCCAATCAGGGGGAGAGGGGGCGGGGCCAGGTGGATGAATGGATACACGTAGCTCTGACTCAGCTTGGGTGACCCCTGTATGAAGCTGCTGGCTGAGAGGCACTCAAAGGAGGGAGGGGCCAGGAGCAGCAAAGAGGGACCCGAGAATAGGAGGATCGGGGCTGCTCTGTGCAAAACCAACTGCACAGAGGAGGTAAGTAGAACATTTGTTATTTAAAAAAACAAAAAACAGCCCTTACAATCACTTTAAAGCAGAGTTCCACACAATTTCCAAAGTTCATCTTATTAACATGCTGGCATTATATACATTAACAAGTGGAAATAGTTGTTTTTTTTTGCCAAAGGGTTACCTTTTTAGCCTTTATTTATATGGCGTTTCCTGTCCTAGTCACCCGCGGGCATCGTCATCATATCCGGCAGTGCATTGTCTCCTAGGAGCTAGGAATCAATATTCCCAGGAGTCAGTGTGGCTAGCCGCCGCTAATTATCGCGATCTTCCGAAACCGGAAGTGACGCGATGACGTGTGCTTTTGTTTATCTTCCTTGCCATCACAACGGGGCGGGCACTTCCGACGCCGCCGCCCATTGTGATGCCAATGTTGGAAGCTTACTGCACTGCGCACAGTACATAATGTGCATGCGCGAGAAGGGGCGGTGCATGCTGGTAGCTCAGCATCAACGCATCCGGAACTGTCTGCTTGTGAGCTTCACATGCCCACAGGCAAGATGACGACTGCAAAGAACATATTATATAAGTTTGTTTTTTATAAGAACCCGGACATCGGGGGATATATTGGAAAAAACAAGTGAGTGGTATATTTACATTATATGAACTTCAGAATTGAAAAAAGAAAAAAAATGATTTGATGTTGGAACTCTGCTTTAAGGTAAAAAAAAAATGCGACTTGCTGTGCCCCCCCCCCCCCCCCCAAAAAAAAACATAGTCCTTCTGCCATGCCATGAGGAGGATCAGGCAGCAGTGGGAGCCATTGGTTCCTTCTGCTGTCAGTCAAATCCTGAAAGCAGAGGGCAGGGGGTGGGGCCAATGCACGCTGTTTGTGTATATAGACAGACACAGCCCAGTTTAGGAGCTTGCTCGCACATCTGCCCCCATAGCAAGCGGTTCAGGCTGGTGGTGATGTAATGGTGTGGGGGATATTTTCTTGGAAAACTTTGGGCCCTTTAGTACCAGTTGAGCATTGTTTAAACACCACGACCTACCTGAGTATTGTAGCTGGCCATGTCCATCCCTTTATGACTACAGTGTCCCCATCTTCTGATGGCTCCTTCCAGCAGGATAATGCACCATGTCACAAAGCTCCAATCATCTCACCACTGGACAATGTGGTCACTGTAAAAGAAAGATGAAGTAGAATTTGGCGCTGTTCAAAAAACCTTGATGAAGTAAAAATAAAATAAAATAAAAATACTGAAAAAGTGACAAGTGATAGTAAATAGTAACTCAGTAAGACGTATTTTATTTTTACATTATCACTTGTCACTTTTTCAGTATTTTTATTTTATTTTATTTTTACTTCATCAACGTTTTTTGAACAGCGCCAAATTCTACTTCATCTTTCTTTTATTTATTTACTCCACCTAGGTGGAAGTAATTAGTAGAGGCAGCAGTTCCTTTTTCACTTATCCCATTTAAACACTGCATTCCTTTTTTCTTTTATTCTTCCATCTATATATATTCCCCATCGAGGATTCAATTTTTTTTTTTGCTGGTATTTACTCCTTGCGCACAATCACTTATACTTATTTCAGTGAGGTCCCTGTACTCCAATGGCCTCCACACTCACCAGATCTCATCCAATAGAGCACCATAGATGTGGTGAAACTGGAGATTGGCATCATGGATGGGCAACTGAAAAATCTTCAGCATCTGCGTGATGCTATCATGTCACTATGGAGCAAAATCTCTGAGGAATGTTTCCATCACCTTGTTGTATCTATGCTACGGAGAATGAAGGCAAAAAGGGGGTCCAACCCGGTACTAGCACGGTGAGTGGCCGGTGAGTGTATAGTGTTAGCGACATTAAAGCGGGAGTAAACACGCTGACATGTTTTTTTTTTGTTTTTTTTTCAGACCTGCAAGGGAAAAAGCATAATGAGCTAGTATGCACTGCATACTAGCTCATTATGAAATACTTACCTTAGAACGAGCCCCCGACATCTCAACCTATGCACACCGAGGGAGCTGACATGTTCCCTCTGCGTGTCTTCCGGGTATCGTCCGGGCATCGTCACTTGTCCGGGAGATTTCTTTCCGGTAGGGTCTGGGGTCTGCCGGGCTTCCAGCCGAGAATCCCCTGTGCGCATGCGCCGCTGCAGTAAGCGGCTCATTGCGAGGTGAATATCTCCTAAACCTGTAAGATATTTTTTTTACCTACAGGTAAGCCTTATTATAGACTTACCTGTAGGTAAAAGTAAAAAATTAAGACTATACAACTGCCTTAAGCTGGCATATTGCAAACCTTATGCCGCGTACACACGATCAAACAATCCGGTGGAAAAGTCCGGCAAACTCAAGTCCGCCAAACAATCCCCCCGTGTGTAGCCTCCGGCATACTTTTTTGACCCGACAGTACGGCGGACTTAGAATTTCAGTTTGCACAACAATCTGCCCGCCGTACTCACATTTCGGCGGACAATCCGGCCGTGTGTATGCCAGTCCGCCGTACTTTTGAAATGAGCGGACTTTTCCCGCCCGGAGAAAAGTCCGCTCATTTCGAACGGGTCTCCAGGTGGGCGGGGCCCGCGAAGGAGACGTCGCTGGCCCCGCCGCCTGGTATGGACTTAAAGGGGAACCCCCCCCAAGTCCACAACAGACCCTTGTCCGAGCGCGCTACCCGCCCCCCCCCCCTGAGCCGTACCAGGCCGCGTGCCCTCAACATGGGGGGTGCCTTGGGGAAGGGGGGGGGCCGCGCGGCCCCCCCACCCCAAAGCACCTTGTCCCCATGTTGATGAGGACAAGGGCCTCTTCCCGACAACCCTGGCCGTTGGTTGTCGGGGTCTGTCACATGGCGTTATGTCACATGGGTTGGTCACATGGGTTGATGTCACATGGGGACTGTGACATCGTAAGGGGGCGGGGTCACCATGTGACACCAACCCATGTGACATAAAGCCATGTGACACCGCCCCTTGTCCCTATATAAGTGGCCGCGCAGCGCGTCCCTGGCATTGTGGCCGGAGAGAGCGTCGAGTCAACATCTCCTGGAGAAGAAGAAGAAGACGAAGAACGGAAGGCGGCAGCGGCGACAGAAGACCGGGCCACCGCCTGTAAAAGAGTTATAAGAAGGCGCGGTGGCCCGGCAGAAGAACCAAAGAGGGGGACAAGACCCCCGAAGTCGGGAGAAGAGGCCGGCGGCGAGGAAGAAAGCCGCACTCCTCCGCTAGCAAAAGAGCTACAAGAAGATAGCGGAGGAGTCCGGCGAGAAGACCCCCGAAGACGGAAGACCCCCGGAGCTGTGCAATAAAGTATTTTATCTCGTGTGTTGTGTTTTTTTTTGTACTTTTATTTTACAGGTGAATGGGTAGGGGTACATTGTACCCCATACTCATTCACATAGGGTGGGGGGCCGGTATCCGGGGGCCCCCTTATTAAAGGGGGCTCCCGGATTCCGATAAGCCCCCCGCCCGCAGACCCCGACAACCAACGGCCAGGGTTGTCGGGAAGAGGCCCTTGTCCTCATCAACATGGGGACAAGGTGCTTTGGGGTGGGGGGGCCGCACGGCCCCCCCTTCCCCAAGGCACCCCCCATGTTGAGGGCACGCAGCCTGGTACGGCTCAGGAGGGGGGCGCTCGCTCGCCCCCCTTTCCTGGCCGGCCGGGTAGCGCGCTCGGACAAGGGTCTGTTGTGGACTTGGGGGGGACCCCCACGCCGATTTTTTTCGGCGTTGGGGGTTCCCCTTTAAGTCCATACCAGGCGGCGGGGCCAGCGACGTCTCCTTCGCGGGCCCCGCCTACCTGGAGACGCGCTCTAAATTAGCGGACTTTCCTCCGCGTGTGTGGGCGAGTCCGTTCATTTCTGAAGTACGGCGGACTTAGTACGGCGGCCTTAGTACGCCGTATTAGTCCGCTGAAAAAGTGCCGTGTGTGGGCAAGTAGCCCATTCGAAAATTCCGACGGACAGTTTGGCGGACGTCCGCCAGACTAAGTACGTCGGACAGACGGCTACGTGTGTACGCGGCTTTAGATGGTTGCGCTGCGCTGTATATAAAATACTTGAAATGGGAGTTCGCTGAAAGATTTCACTTTATTATAAAAGGCACCAGAAAGAAATAAGTAAACAAGGAACAAGCGAACAGCAGGGGGGGCGGCTATAAAGCGCCTTCCCATTTCCCCGCTCGGAGCCACATAGCACGGGAGGGAAGTTTTGTATTCCACCACTCTAGCAGGAAAATAGAAAGTCATTGTAAAGGATTAACCACCCCAGATAGAGGAAGCAGCGCGGGTTACGGAGTTGGGATCTTGGAGGACTGAATTGCTGTGGGTGATGAAATATGTTCTTTTTTTTTTTTTAACCCATAAAGATATGCTTTTGTTTGCTGCGTAAGTAAAACCTTGGAGGATGAAAACAAAGGTACAAAGCGTCGTTCCTCTACAACAAAGAACAGCTCATAGAAAAGGTCCAGGCTTCACACAGCGGCTGTGATACACAAAGTGGAAATCAAGGGGCCGGCGGCCGAGTCATCAATATTACTTTGTGCCCCCCCCCCCCCGGGTTGCGTCCTACGCTGTCCTCATGGGCCGCCGAGCTTCCACATTTCCATGTTAGCTTTCCCGTTCCTGACTGAGAGAACTGTTAGTAGTGCAAAACGATAACTCCGAGGGTAGAATTCCCGGCCTTTCAAGCACCGGCTCCTGATTGACGGTGTGTGAATCCTAGTGGAGGATAAATGAAGGCGCCGAGCGCAAAGGACGGTGACCCCGAGCTACAAACTCATTTTTAAAAGCACAATTGAACTCCCAGTTTAAATCAGCGAAATAAAATCCGGGGGGCATCAAAACCAAAAGAATTACAATGTATTACAGTTTGTTTTCTTTCATCCTTTTATTGCCACTGACGTAACTCGTATGTCTGTGGGAGTAGTTTCATGTTAGCAAATGCATGGCAGCAAAAGCAGTTGTGAGTTCATCTGCTTTTCTTTAGAGCAGTCTAGATGACTAAATCAGCCATTCTCAACTCCGGTTCTGTGGAATCTTAGGGTTACTCCAGAGATTATTGGGGTTCCTTGAGCTGTGGGGGACATTCCCTCCTATCTGATGGTTCCTGCATGGTTCTGGGTCCAAGGCCAATGATCTTTATTGCTGTAAGGGTGGCATTCTGACTAGCACTTTTCTTGGGACATTTTTTCACTGACTACCAATGTAAGGGGCATTCTTCCCACTGATCACCAATGTAAGTGGCATTCTTCTCACTGATCACCAATGTAAGTGGCATTCTTCTCACTGATCACCAATGTAAGGGGCATTCTTTCCACTGATCACCAATGTAAGGAACATTCTTCTCACTGATCTCCAATGTAAGGAGCATTCTTCCCACTGATCACTAATGTAATGCCCCGTACACATGAGTGGATTTTCCATCAGAAAAATCATGGATGGTTTTTCCAACGGAATTCCGCTCAAACTTGGCTTGCATACACACAGTCACACAAAAGTTCGCTACTACGAGCCGAGAAAATGAAGTTCAATGCTTCAGAGCATTCATTGAATTGTTTCCGAGCATGCGTAGGAATTTTGCACGTCGGAATTGCTACAGATGATCGGAATTTCCGATCAGAACTTTTTCCAACTGAAAAATTGAGAACCTGCTCTCAATCTTTTGCTGGTGGAAATTCGGGCAGCAAAAGTCCGATGGAGCATACACACGATCGCATTTTCCGACCAAAAGCTCTCATCGGTCTTTTGCTGGCCGAAATTCCGATCGTGTGCGCGGCATAAGGAGCATTCTTCCCACTGACCTCCAATGTAAGGAGAATTCTTCCCACTGACCACCAATGTAAGGAGCATTCTTCCCACTGATCACCAATGTAAGATGCATTCTTCCCACTGACCACCAATGTAAGGAGCATTCTTCCCACCGACCACCAATGTAAGGAGCATTCTTCCCACTGACCACCAATGTAAGGGGCATTCTTCCCACTGATCACCAATGTAAGGAACATTCTTCCCACTGACCACCAATGTAAGGAGCATTCTTCCCACTGACCATCAATGTAAGGAGCATTCTTTCCACTGATCACCAATGTAAGGAGCATCCTTAAGGAGCATTCTCCATTTGGCCGGCTTCTGTCAAAGGGGCATGACCGAAAAAGGTCTGCAGACTGGCTTTTGACCAGCGCTCTCAGCCAATGGCTGAGAATGCTGACCATAGAGTTCTGGCAGGGGGGGCTGTCCCCCTGTCAGAACACAAAAGAACAGCGGGGGAAATCACTGTACTAACATCGGCATTGTTAGTACAGCGGCTCCAACCTGAGCTGTCAAATTATTTTTCTTCAGCCTGCTGTGTTGGTTTAACAAAAAAAAAAAAAAAACTTGTAGTGTGTACTAGGCTTTAATCTAACGTGATGACCTGTGTCGCCTATGGAAAATATAAGGTACCGAGGTCCATTGTCATTTTATGGGCACACACAACTTTGGAGCTTGACATGTTGGGTATCTATGTACTTGTGTTTTATAATACCAAAAATCGGTTGCGATTTCTTTTTTATTTTCTTTTTTTGTGCCCCAAAATAAATTTTACTGAAAATCTGTGGCTGATAAGCTGTTGTGCAAATATTGCGCGAGATCAAAAAAATTTGAACGCCGTTTTATTCTCCGGGTTGTCTGCTTTCAGAAAATATATAATGTTTGGGGGGGGGGGTTTAGGTAATCTTCAGGCCTAAAATAATAAGGGAGCAATGGATCTGGCAGTAAAAGGGTTAATGTTGATGAAAGCCTTCCTCATATATATATTTTTATATTACTCTGTTAGTTTATTTACTAACAATGGGGGAAAAAAAGCATCTCCTTCTAATGTTACCCGATCTTCAGCTTCTCCTTTGACGTTCCATTAAAGGTTAGCTTTTAAAATGCGGAATGGATTGATTATCTAATTACAAACAGCCCAACACAATTAAAGATTATAGATTTTGTTTATGATTTAATCAATACGCTGATTTTAGGAGCTTTGTTTGTTAACCCATTATCTGCACAAGCCGAGTTTTTTTTTTTCCCTCCTTGGCGTCGCTGAGCTGATCCACAACCATCAAATGAGTCCCCCAATAATAGAGAGAAACGTAAAACAGGAACTTCACTCTCTGAAGTCTCAAACAACTATTTCTAATCCTAAAGCCCGTACACACGATCGGACTTTCCGATGGGAAATGTCCGATGTCAGGCTGTTGGCGGTAAATCCAACCGTGTGTACGCTCCATCGGACAATTGTTGTCGGGTTTTCTGCGGACAAATGTTGGATAGCAGGTTCTCAAATTTTCCGCGGACAAATGTCTGTTGTCGGATTTTCCGATCGTGTGTACACAAGTCCATCGGGCAAAAGTCCAAAGTACAAATACGCATGTTCTGAAGCAAGGATGAGCCGGAAGCGGTCGGTCTTGTAAACTAGCGTTCGTAATGGAGAATTAACATTCGTGACGCGACAAATTATTAAATCTGGAAATGCAGCGCACAATTCTCTTCTTCTTTAATGGGATAATAATGAAGCTGCTTTGCTGGTGATACTGATGGAGTTATTGGAAACATATTTTCAAAGGCTTTTTTTTTTCTAGTGATATCAAGAATAATATTATTATGCTTTTTTTTATTATTTGGACAAGTTACAACAACACCATTATCCTGTAGTATTTAAGATCAAAGATACAACTATGTTGGTGTCCCTTGTCAATTTTACATTGTATTTTTTAAAATGTAACTGCGACTCCCAAACTGTCATTTGAAGTAAAACACACAGCCAAGTATTATTCTACACAATTGTTTTATTCTGCATTAAAAAAAGAAAACAAATAAAATTAGACATGATATCTGCCAATGGAACTTAACCAAAAAGTGCATTCTATGCATCCAAAAATATAGAAAATATAACAAATCAAATCATTATTATTCAACCAAAAAAATAATGTCAAAGCAATAACTCCAAGGCCAATAATAAATAACACGTTATCTCCTCCGATTCCACAACATGGCTGGTTGTCGAACCGCCGTTCAGAAACGAACTGAAAAGCACGAAATGAAAAGCGCAAATCAACACTCACCAAACTTCTACTAACACGAAATTAGCAGAAGGAGCCCAAAGGGTGGCGCTAAAAAGCTGAAAAACCACATAGCACATCACTACCTTCGTGATTGTTGGCCAACAATTGTGTGGCCGTGTGTATGCAAGGCAAGTTTGGGCCAGCGCCCTTTGGACAAAATTCCACGGTTTTGTTGGCCAACAATCCGATCTTGTGTACGAGGCTTTCGGCTGCTAGTGTTAGTAAATCTATAGTCATGTGTCCAAGGTATACAGGTGCGTGCTGAGAGTCAGAAATCCAGAAAATACACCAAAGGGTATTGTACATAGGGTTTCCACCTGTCCAGGATTCACCTGGACAGTTCCGGGTTTTCAGAATGTCTGAGACCCGGACACATTATTCAGGCTGGACTATGGCTTCCCAGCAGGGTTGCTGGCTGCAGTTGTCTTAGCTGAGAGTGTCTGTTACTCTCTTTCACACGGCCCAAAGCCAACACTAACAACCCCCCCCCCCCCCAAACACATACAGACAAGAGAGGAGAGAGGGCACGGTCCGCACCTCTCCCCCCCCCCCACCTATCTCTCTGTCTGCCACCACTCCAATCCCGGCACTGTGCCTCAGAAAAGGAAAGTGGGAAATTTGAAGTCCAGCAGCCTCAGATCTGTCTGGATGAGAGGAGCTGACTGCCAAGGGGTTAGTGAGCTCACCACCCATCCCTGTCTGTGACTGGAGTCTCCCCCTTCTATCTCCTGCCTCTAAGTACACTAATTTAAATCAGGGTTCTCAGAGCACCCCTTACACCAGAGTTCCCCTTTACACCAGAGGCCACAGTGTTCCCCCTTACATCATAGTCCTCTCCGTACATCAGAGTTCTCAGTGTTCCCCCTTAAATCAGAGTTCCCAGAGTTCTCCCTTACATCAGAGTCTGCAGAGTCCCCCCTTACAGAGAAAGGGAACTCTGCAAGTTCAGATGTAAAGGGGAACTCTGGAGACTCCGATGTAAAGGGGAACTCTGTGGACTCTGATGTAAAGGGGAACTCTGTGGACTCTGATGTAAAGGGGAACTCTGTGGACTCTGATGTAAAGGGGAACTCTGGGGACTCTGATGTAAAAGGGGACTCATTGGACTCTGATGTAAAGGGGAACTCTGTGGACTCTGATGTAAAGTGGAACTGGGGGGACTCTGATGTAAAGGGAGACTCTGTGGACTCTGATGTAACGGGTAACTCTGTGGACTCTGATGTAAAGGGTAACTCTGTGGACTCTGATGTAAAGGGGGACTCATTGGACTCTGATATAAAGGGGGAACTCTGTGGACTCTGATGTAAAGGGGAACTCTGTGGACTCTGATGTAAAGGGGGAACTCTGTGGACTCTGATGTAAAGGGTAACTCTGTGGACTCTGATGTAAAGGGTAACTCTGTGGACTCTGATGTAAAGGGGGACTCTGTGGACTCTGATGTAAAGGGGGACTCATTGGACTCTGATATAAAGGGGGAACTCTGTGGACTCTGATGTAAAGGGGGAACTCTGTGGACTCTGATGTAAAGGGGAACTCTGTGGACTCTGATGTAAAGGGGAACTCTGTGGACTCTTATGTAAAGGGGAACTCTGATGTAAAGGGGGACTCTTGTTATTAACGCCATATGATTAGAAATGTTTTTAGTAGCAAAATATTTGTATAGTTAATACTATAAAAAAAATTGCTGAGTGCCGCACAAGTGTTTGGGTTTGACTTGAAGAAAAGGTGGCGACCCTAATTGGACGTGTGTTAAAAATGCGCCATACGGTATGAGTATGATGCCCCTGTCCTGTGCTGGGATAGCGCTTACTCAGCGCTTTGGGGCATTGTGATTGAGCTGACGCTGACACCTGCTGGTCATTATTTGCAACTACATTTACAGTAAATCGGGCTCCTAATCATGTGACCACTGTAACGGCCAAACACAATAATTCTATCATACAAATATAAAGCTGAAGTGAAATCTACTTATATGTCGCCTTCCACTGGTTTCCCCTCTTTTTTTCAGACCTAGTGATGTCATCACCGGGACTCTGTGTTCCTCTATGCAATGCAGGCAGATCGTGGATGGTGGGAGGGGCCAATAAGGTGCTGTACACCTCCTGAAAACATCACAGCAGCTGTCCGCCATGGTGTATGCAGTGTTATGCAAATATCAAAATGCCTTGCAATGGGTGGGTGTCAGTCTGTCTGCAGACTGCCCTCGGTAGCGCCCACATTTGATGCTCAGCCTCCGTGATTGAAAACAAAAGACTGCAATCCAATGAATGAAAGGGGTGGGCCAGGGACAGTCAGGATGATACTGGAGGTCCTCCATCCAGCAACCAGGATATGAAGCGGCTTCTATCTGACTTGCTGCGGCGTCTAATGCACATTGTGAGAAGCTCACAGTGTGCGGTGAAATCAGAATAAGCAATTTTAGGACAGGAGAGGAGCCGAGACCATTGTGCAAGACTAAAAGGAAGGCCGCAGGTCAGCCTTACAATCAATGTGTTCACAGGTTGGCCTCCCATTAATCGTCTCTTCTACAAACACCCAGCGAGTGTCTTCATCTTCCAAGGCTAAAGGATTGCAGGAATAAAGAGGATTCCACATCCCCCCCCCAGCCCTGTAAGTGTTAAAGAAGTTCTCTCCTCATTTATTTTTAGCCGCCTCTGTCACAATAAATAACTTGCGGTGGAAGGAACGCGCTGCTTCCGGAGAAACAATGTATATAGCAGGAGAGAGGGTCACTAGTTAAGTAATTATTGATCGTTATTTTTAATGACAAATTAGATTTTGTATCTCTCTCTCCCCTGAACAGAAGCCTGACTTGTCGGGCCATTGGGCTTATATAGTGAGGCGGTGCAAAGAGCAATAACCAATCATCAGAGAGGAAGACCTAGACTCAAAATTTAATGCAACCTTATTAAAAAAAAAAAACGATATATATATATATATATATATATATATATATATATATATATATATATATATATAATTTTTTTTTTAATAAGGTTGCATTAAATTTTGAATACATTTTGCCCTAATATATATATATATATTAGGGCTGCAACTAACAATTATTTTCATAATTGATTAGTTGGCCGATTATTGTTTCAATTAATCGATTAATAACCTTAAGAAAAAATGTGGTGTATAATTTAGTTAATATGTAACGTTTTAAAAAAAATGGCAATTTATTCTTAAATATCTCTATACAGTGGTAAATATAAATAACCAACTATATGGTTCTGGAGCAAAATCTCTAATCCACTCTGAGAATAACAGACAGAAGAGATATACTGCATATACTATTAAAGGAGATATACTGTATATACTATTAGAAGAAACATACTGTATATACTATTAGAGGAGATATACTGTATATACTTTTAGATGAGATATACTGTATATACTATTAGAAGAGATATACTGTATATACTATTAGAGGATATATACTAAGCAGATAATCACTACTGTAAGGGGTTCATTTTTTTACTGTAGAACTGTAAGAGTAATATTTACAGTATGGATTATTTGCTCTTTTGTACTATAAAAGGCAAATTTTGTTTTTTTTAACCCCATTATGTTACTGGCCGATTAATCCATTATGAAAATAGTAAATCGATTAACTATTAATTTCATACTTGATTAGTTGTCGATTAGTTGTTTCAGCCCTAATATATATATATACACATACACACACACACACACAGACGCACACAGTTGTGCTCATAAGTTTACATACCCTGGCAGAATTAATGATTTCTTGGCCATTTTTCAGAGAATATGAATGAGAACCCAAAAACTTTTCCTTTCACTCATGGTTGGTGTTTGGGTGAAGCCATTTATTATCAATCATCTGTGTTTACTCTTTTAAATCATCATGGCAACAGAAACTACCCAAATAACCCTGATCAAAAGTTTACATACCCCAGTTCTTAATACCGTTTATTGCCCCCTTTAACATCAATGACAGCTTTTTTGTGGAATTTGTGGATGAGGCTCTTTATCTTCTCAGATGGTAAAGCTGCCCATTCCTCTTGGCAAAAAGCCTCCAGTTCCTGTAAATTCTTGGGCTGTGTTGCATGAACCACACGTTTGAGATCCCCCCAGAGTGGCTCAATGATATTGAGGTCAGGAGACTGAGATGTCCACTCCAGAACCTTCACTTTATTCTGCTGTAGCCAATGACAGGTCACCTTGGCCTTGTGTTTTGGATCCTTGTCATGTTAGAATGCCCAAGTACGTCCCATGCGCAGCTTCCTGGCTGATGAATGCAAAATGTTCCTCCAGTATTTTTGATATCATACTGCAGTCATCTTGACATCAGTTTTGACCAAATTTCCTGTGCCTGTGCATCCCCCAAAACATCAGAGATCCACCTCCGTGTTTCACAGTAGGAATGGTGGACCTTTCATCATAGTCCTTGTTGGCTCCTCTCCAAATGTAGCGTTTACGGTTGTGGCCAAAAAGCTAAATTTTGGTCTCATCACTCCAAATGACTTTGTGCCTGAAGGTTTGAGGCTTGTCTCTGTGCTGTTTGGCATATTGTAAGCGGGATCCTTTGTGACATTTGCATAGTAATGGCTTTCTTCTGGGGACTCGACCATGCAGTCCATCTTTCTTCAAGTGCCTCCATATTGTGCATCTTGAAACAGCCACACCACATGTTTTCAGAGAGTCCTGTATTTCACCTGAAGTTATTTGTGGGTTTTTCTTTGAATCCCAAACAAATTACCTGGCAACTGTGACTGAAATTTTAGTTGGTCTACCTGACCGCGGTTTGGTTTTTAACAGAACCCCTCATTTTCCACTTCTTCATTAGAATTTGAACACTGCCGATTGGCATTCTCAATTCCTTGGATATCTTTTTATATCCCTTTCCTCTTTTATACAGTTCAACTACCTTTTCCCGCAGATCCTTTGACAATTCCTTTGCTTTCCCCATGACTCAGAATCCAGAAACGTCAGGGCCATATGGTTTGTCCCAACCCTTGTAATTATCACTTTTCCTGGGTAGCTTGCCTTGCATGTAAATCTGGATCAAACTATAAATAAAGGCATGAGAAATAAAAAAGGGAATTTATATAACACATACCATCGTTTCAAGTACTGACCCCATACAGTTACAAGAGTCCAATACTTAATGCAACAGGAATTGTCAGCACAAGTTAATGCAAAGAAATTGAATTGAATGAAAACTATAGAATCCAATCATTCGCTCTCTCTTTTTTTTTTTTATAATTAATAATGTGGGCCACTTCAGAGGCTACCAGGGGGAGGTAAATGCAATTAGCATTCTAAAAAAAATATAATAACCTTTCATGTTTTTGTGAAAATGATATATTTAAACGAAAGCCCTCTGCACGCTTGTCTTAATCTGCAGGTTAATTACACAATTAATATGTGAAGGGTTTTTCAAGTGGGATGTTTAATTGGAGAAAAATAACATTTAGCTGAGTGGAACTTGCTCGGAATTTATCGCGGTGATGGCTTTCCGTTCCGGCCTTAACCCCCCCACTGCTAGTTCTCGTATCTGGCACTGTGGCGATCCCTCTGTATTAGATTTCCAACGTTCTGAGACATGAACGTGTCACCGGCTGGGATGAAACGTGTTCTCCAGGAGAAGCTTGGTCAGTTCACGGGAGGTGAGTATGAGTCATGTTTGATAAATGTCAGTGTGGCGCTCCTCTAACATCACAGACTGGCGCATTTCACATCCTCCACCGCAGTTCTGCTTGTAATACTAAAGGCTTTCAAGACCATTAACAACCTAATGGCCAGAGGTGGGCTGCACCTTGGTGACCAGACACATTCACACATTGTCACACCACATCACACCACATCACTTTCCCTGGAACACTTTGTTTTCAAAGCTGGCCGTTTCTACGGATCGGCAAGAAGAGATAGGAACAGTGGAAAATGTGATGATATATGACGGTGGAGTGAATACTGAAAATACATCAGATGCTCTTTATCTGGATGAGTGATACGTTAAAGGGAACATGTTATGGTACCCTGTTTCCCCCGAAAATAAGACCTAGCGTGATTGTCGGTGATGGCTGCAATATAAGCCCTACCCCCCAAATAAGCCCTACCCTGTTTCCCCGAAAATAATCCCTACCCTGAAAATAGGACTTTAACAAGGGCTTATTTGGGGAGGTAGGGCTTATATTGCAGCCATCACCGACAATCACGCTAGGTCTTATTTTCGGGGAAACAGGGTAGGTATGGTAGGTAGATCGGAGGAATTGGGTTTTACCCGACCCCGTACAAAAAGAAGAAGAAAAAAAACACGCTTTTTATTGCCAACAGATCATCATTGGGTCAGGAAAGGAAGGACAACAAGCATCCCAGATAGCAAGGATAACTTGCTACAAATTTGTGGCAGTGTTGAACTGTAATGCCCCGTAAACAAGATCAGACTTTTCCGACAACAAAACCGCGGATTCTTGTTCGAAGGGTGTTGGCTCCAACTTGTGTTGCATACACGCGGTCACACAAATGTTGGCCAACAATTACGAACGTGGGAACGCTGTGACGTACAAGACGTATGACGATCCGAGAAAAAGGAAGTTCAATAGCCAGTGCGGCTCCTTCTGCTTGATTCCGAGCATGCGTGAACTTTTGTGCGTCAGACTTGTGTACACACGATCGGAAATTCCGACAACAATGTTTTGTTGGAGGAAAATTTGAGAACCTGCTAGCCAACATTTGTTGGCGGAAAGTCCGACAACAAATGTTCGATAGATCATACACACGATCAGATTCTCAGACAACAAGCTCACATCCAGCATTTGTTGGTGGAAAATTTGATCGTGTGTAAGCGGCATTAGTCTGTTAACTTGCTGCACATTTTCACTGGCAAGTTGTACACTTGCAGAGCACTTGAAGCACAAGTTTTTTTGTTGACACTTTTCCAATATGTAGCAAATGTGCATGGCAAGTCTCTAGCAAGAGCAAAGTTGCAGTGGTGAGTCTACAGCATGAGCTCTGCAAGTCTACAGCATGAAAATACAGCCACAGTGACCCCCTGTGGTGGGATGTGGTGGGATGACTATTGCACAATATAACTGAACCAGAACTCGCAGCCAACTTGCAGAATGTTTGCAAAGAAAGTTGATCTGCAGTCATGCAGCAATTGTGCAGCAAATTTGCGAAGCCTGGCAAGTCTAGCAATAGCATAGCAAGTCATTTTCAAGCTTGCAGTGCAATTTCTTGCTATATGGGATGGTTCCCCTTCTTCATGCATTAAAGGGAACCTGTCTTGGTCGGTAGTTTGTATTGGGTTTACATCTGACCCCCTACCAAACTGGAAAAAACTCATGGGGTTCCCCTTAAATTTCCAAACAGCCACCTATCCAAGGATGCAGCCTGGGTGGTCAGGAAAGTGAGGACAATGTTCATGGACCTTCCTCCTCCCTACAGTGCCTTTGACTTTATCTGCCTGCACCCCAAAAAAAAGTCTCTCTTCTACTCCCACCTCATGGGCCCCTCTGTTGACCTGATGAGGCCCAGGGCAATTTAATTGAAGCCCTGGTAAGCAAGTAGGAGCGGAGGTTTTGTCTAGTAAAATCAATTTATTCATTTAGGCAGAGTACAGGGATGTATTATTCCCTCTTACTCATTTGCACAAAGAGTTAAAGTGATTGTAGAGGCTGAACATTTTTTAGCATAATGTATTTCATGCATTAAGGTCAAAAATGCTCCAGTGCAGGAATCACCCTCTCATCCCCCCCACCCCCCCCCATACTTACCTGAGTCCTATCTCGATCCAGCACTGTGCCCATCTGCAGCGGCACAGTTTTTTCTCTCTCTCTCTCAGCCATTGGATCCTGCTGCTGTCAATCAAATCCTGTGAGCAGAAAGTAGGGGAGTGGGGCCAAGCCGCGTGTGTCTATAGACACACACAGCCTAGCTCTGGAGTGAGCATGCAGGTGCACCACCTGCTTCCTATGGTGAGAAGAGGAGGAGCCAAGATCGCCAGCGAGGGACTTTAGAAGAGAAAGTTCGGGGCTATACCATTGCACAGAGCAGGCAAGGATAACATAAACCTAAGCCTTTAAAAAAGCTTTCAAAGTAAATACAGATACACACTATTGTTCAATAACAGTACAATAAAAATAGGATCCTAGTGCTGCTGTAATGTAAACCTAGGGATTCCGGGTGACATCATTGACCAAATATGACCTTATTTACTTTACAGCAGCCATAGATTCAGGCCAGGGAATTCAGTGGGAGAAATTGTGCCCCATCATTGGTTTCAGTGGGAGGAATAGTGCTCCATCATTGGTGTTAGTAGGAGGAATAGTGCCCCATCATTGGTGTCAGTGGGAGGAATAGTGCCCCATCATTGGTGTCAGTGGGAGGAATAGTGCCCCATCATTGGTATCAGTGGGAGGAATAGTGCCCCATCATTGGTATCAATGGGAGGAATAGTGCCCCATCATTGGTATCAATGGGAGGAATAGTGTCCCATCATTGGTATCAGTGGGAGGAATAGTGCCCCATCATTGATATCAGTGGGATGAATAGTGCCCCATCATTGGTATCAATGGGGGAATAGTGCCCCATCATTGGTGTCGGTGGGAGGAATAGTGTCCCATCATTTGCATCAGTGGGAGGAATAGTGTCCCATCATTGGCATCAGTGGGTGGAATAGTACCCCATTATTGCTATCAGTGGGAGGAATAGCACCCCATCATTAATGTGAGTGGGAGGAAGAGTATCCTATCATTGATGTCAGTTGCAGGAATAGTGCCCCATTATTGGTGTTAGTAGGAGAAATAGTGCCTCATAATTTATATCAGTAGGAGGAATAGTGCCTCATCATTGGTATTAGTGGGAGGAATAGTGCCCCATCATTGGTGTCAGTGGGAGGAATAGTGCCCCATCATTGGTGTCAGTGGGAGGAATAGTGCCCCATTATTGCTATCAGTGGGAGGAATAGTGCCTCATTGGTATCATTGGGAGGAATAGTACCCCATTATTGCTATCAGTGAGAGGAATAGTGCCTCATTGGTATCATTGGGAGGAATAGTACCCCATTATTGCTATCAGTGAGAGGAATAGTGCCCCATCACTGGTATCAGTGGGAGGAATGGTGCCCCATCATTGGTATCAGTGGGAGGAATAGTGCCCCATTTTTGGTGTCAGTGGCAAGAATTATTCTCATCTCTTGGTGTGAGTGGCAGGAATTATGCCCCAATTCTAATGTCAGTCGCAGGATAGTGCCACAATAGCCAGATAAAGGCAAGCGAATGGCCACATCCGGCCCCCCAGCCACAGTTTGGAGACCACTGGCCTAGTTGATAAATAACATGTGCAAATTACATTATTTGATTGTCCTATTCTACAATATCCAAGGTTACATTTTCTTTTAGAACAAAAACACAGACACGGGGGGGGGGGGGGGGGGGGCGGCTGATTTTAGCACATATTTGAAGATACAGGTAAAGCCGAATAATAATATATATATATAAAAAAAAAAAGCTTCTTTAGCTAAGGATTAAATGGAACTCCATTCAACATTTTCATTTCTTCTGTCACCTTAAAAAAATACGGCCGAGTCTCTTCATCCAGCTCCTTGCAGTTGGTGATAAGACTAGAAGGCCCTCAGGCCAACCCAATAAACAGCAATCTGGCTTTGATGTGCATTGGTGTGAGAAAGAAGGGTTGGGGGACTTAATTTGCCACACACGGCTTTCCTTCTTTGAACCTATATCGCCACAAACACAAATCCCAGGTGGCAGAAAAAAAAAAAACGAGGGAGACAAGGGGAACGGGAAACTGCAAAGACTTGACACAAATCAAAAAGAAATCCAGGTGAGGTTAGGGAGCAAAGGACAATCCGAAGTTAAGAAAATAATGGAAGCTGGAGAGGAAGATTAAATAGAGATTATAGAAGATTGAAAGCTTGTGGAGGGAGCGCGAGATAATAACAGGTGAGGAACGGAAAGGAACGGAAAGAATGGTAAAACGGACGGAGATGAAGAGAGCGACTCGCATGAGAGGACAGATAAAAGAGCCAAACAGCAAAGGTCACCCAACCGCCGTGACCCGAATAGTTTTTCATTTGCCGTTGCTGCTCAACCTCGCCATTTGTAGCATTGCTCTATTAATAGGTTAATTAAGGTACGTATGAATCTGATTAGACGCTAAAATAGAATATCTAATTACAATTTCATGTTGGGTTTACAAAACGCGATGTGATTACAATGGAAAGGATCTGAGCACAGCGCAGGCATTCTGCTCTAGTGAGCCGCGTCGGGGGACTAGGCAGGCCCTCAGGAACAAATGGAGATGTGACAGAGGCTTTGGAAACCATGATAATGAGTCTAAAGAGGGAAAAACGAAACAAAAATAATAATAATAATAATAACATGTGGGAAAAATGTATTCTTTATATAAAGTCTATAGATCAGGTAACCTAAACCCTATAGCTGGGAAGAGCCATACATGTCACCATGACCTGATGTCACCATGAACTGACGTCGTCATGACCTGATGTCACCATGGCCTGACGTCACCATGCCCTGACGTCAGCATGACCTGATGTCACCATGGCCTGACATCAGCATGCTCTGACGTCACCATGACCTGACGATGCCATGGCCTGACGTCACCATGACCTGATGTCACCATGGCCTGACGTCACCATGCCCTGACGTCACCATGACCTGATGTCACCATGGCCTGACGTCAGCATGCTCTGACGTCACCATGACCTGACGTCAGCATGCTCTGACGTCACCATGACCTGACGATGCCATGCCCTGACGTCACCATGACCTGATGTCACCATGACCTGACGTCGCCATGCCCTGACGTCACCATGACCTGATGTCACCATGGCCTGACGTCAGCAATCTCTGATGTCACCATGACCTGACGTCAGCATGCTCTGATGTCACCATGACCTGACGTCAGCATGCCCTGACGTCACCATGACCTGATGTCACCATGGACTGACATCACCATGCCCTGACATCAGCATGCTCTGATGTCACCATGACTTGACGATGCCATGCCCTGACGTCACCATGACCTGATGTCACCATGGCCTGACGTCACCATGCCCTGACGTCAGCATGACCTGATTTCACCATGGCCTGACGTCAGCATGCTCTGACGTCACCATGACCTGACGTCAGCATGCTCTGACGTCACCATGACCTGACGTCAGCATGCTCTGACGTCACCATGACCTGACGATGCCATGCCCTGACGTCACTATGACCTGACGTCACCATGACCTGATGTCACCATGGCCTGACGTCGCCATGCCCTGACGTCACCATGCCCTGACGTCACCATGACCTGACGTCACCATGACCTGATGTCACCATGGCCTGACGTCACCATGCCCTGACGTCACCATGCCCTGACGTCAGCATCACCTGACATCAGCATGCTCTGACGTCACCACGACCTGACGATGCCATGCCCTGACGTCACCATGACCTGATGTCACCATGCCCTGACGTCACCATGACCTGATGTCACCATGGCCTGATGTCACCATGGCCTGACGTCACCATGCCCTGACGTCACCATGCCCTGACGTCAGCATCACCTGACATCAGCATGCTCTGACGTCACCACGACCTGACGATGCCATGCCCTGACGTCACCATGACCTGATGTCACCATGACCTGACGTCGCCATGACCTAATGTCACCATGGCCTGACGTCAGCATTCTCTGACGTCACCATGACCTGACGTCAGCATGCTCTGATGTCACCATAGCCTGACGTCGCCATGCCCTGACGTCACCATGACCTGATGTCACCATGGCCTGACGTCACCATGCCCTGACGTCAGCATGACCTGACATCAGCATGCTCTGATGTCACCATGACCTGACGATGCCATGCCCTGACGTCACTATGACCTGACGTCCCCATGACCTGACATTACCATGCCCTGATGTCACCATGCCCTGACGTCACCATGACCTGATGTCGCCATGCCCTGACGTCACCATGACCTGACGTCACCATGCCCTCAAGCCTATGGACATGACAGGAATCTACTGCTCCCTGTCATCGGGAGCAGTGATTGCTGTCATGTCCTAGGTAGCCCACCCCCATAGTTAGAATCACTCCCTAGGACACATTTAACCCCTTGATCGCCCCCCTAGAGTTTAACCCCCTTTCCGGCCAGTGTCATTTGCACAGTAATCAGTGCATTTTCATAGCATCGATCGCTGTATAAATGACAATGGTCCAAAGTGTCTGACGTGTCCGACATAATGTGACGATAAAAATCTCAGGTCGCCACCATTACTAATAAAAATTAAAAAAAATGAATAATAAAAATGCCATAAATCTATCCTCTATTTTGTAGATGCTATAACCAATCAATATACGCTTATTGTGATTTTTTTTACCAAAAATATGTAGAATACTTATCAGCCTACACTGAGGAAAAATTTTGGGGATATTTATTATAGCAAAAAGTTAAAAATATTTCTTTTTTTTCAAAATTGTTGCTCGTTTTTTGTTTATAGCACAAAATATAAAATGATCAAATACCACCAAAATAAAGCTATATTTGTAGGAAAAAAAGGACGTCAATTTTGTTTTGGTGTAACGTCGTACGACCGTGCAGTTGTCAGTTAAAGCGACGCAGTGCCGAATCCCAAAAAGTGCTCTGGTCAGGAAGGGGGTAAAATCTTCTGGGGCTGAAGCGGTTAAAGTGGTTCTAAAGGCAGCCGTTTTTTTCTATCTTAAAGCGGTGTTTCCATCCATAATCTAACTTTACATCAGGGGTCTCAAACTGGTGGCCCTCCAGCTGTTGCGAAACTACAAGTCCCATGAGGCATTGCAAAGCTGACAGTTACAAGCATGACTCCCACAGCCAGAGGCATGATGGGACTTGTAGTTCCGCAACAGCTGGGGGGGCCGCCAATTTGAGACCCCTGCTTTACATCAATCATCAGCTTTCAACATGAACAACAACATTTGGGCCAATTTTTTTTTTTGTTTTTTTTGTTTTTACGCACTTTGTCTGCATCGTTGTGAAAAAATATAAACAAAATATATAAACTTGCGCTAAATGCTGTAAAAAATAAAATAAAATAAAAATGCAGCTGCTACACACAAAAGTGCTAATCACTTGAAAAACATAAAATATTAAATATAGCGCTCGCAAACACAATGAAAAAATATCACAATGTATAATAAACCAAATAATGTACAACCAAAACAGTGACAAAAAGTCTCCAATCCGAAGGCAAGCAGTGCAAAAGGCTTAAAAAATATTCACGTGTACAACACCCCCTCCCCCCTCACCGGATTGAGACGACCCCCAGCTTTTCAGTCTGGTGGGTCACTTAAAGCTTTTTAGTGGTATCCAGGGATGGGGGATGTGGTATTAGATCTTGAAATCGGAAGTTTCTTTAAGAAGTTTCTCTGCGTCCCAAAAGTGAAGAAAAAATGGAACTGATAGTGAAGTACCATTAAAACAAATTTATTTGTACAGGGGAATGGGTACTTACAAAAAATGCGATCGAACACGCTTCCAATAAAAATCCGAACATGTGAAAAGATCGTTTGTGGCGTGCGTTCCACGGGACCGGAAGTGACGTCAGTAATATTGGAAATTGCGACAACGTTTCGCCTTCTCACAGGATGTCATCAAAGGACCTTTTGTAAGGCAAATGATGAAATCTGGAAATACAGCGCACAATTCTCTTCTTCTTTAATGGGATAATAATGAAACTGCTTTGCTGGTGATACTGATGGAGTTATTGCAAACTAATTTTCAAAGGCTTTTTTTTTCTAGTGATATCGAGAATAATATTATTATGTTTTTTGTTTTTTGTTTTATTTGGGCAAGTTACCACAACACCATTATCCCGTAGTTTTTAAGATCAAAGATACAACTATGTTGGTGTCCCTTGTTAATTTACATTGTATTTTATAAAATGTAACTGCCGACTCCCAAACTGTCTTTTGAAGTAAAACACATAACCAAGTATTATTCTACACAATTTTCTTTATTGTGCATTAAAGAAATAAAACAAATAAAATTAGACATGCTATCTGCCAATAGAACTTAACCAAAAAGTGCATTCTATAGCTCCAAAAATATAGAAAATATACCAAATCAGATCATTATTATTCAACCAAAAAGATAATGTCAAAGCAATAACTCCAAGGCCAATAATAAATAACACGCCATCTCCTCCGATTCCGCAACATGTCTGGCTGACGAACGTCCGTTCAGAAACTAACTGAAAAGCACAAAATGAAAAGCGCGAAATGAAAAGCGCTAAATGAAAAACGCAAAAAGAAAAGCGTGAATCAACACTCACCAAACTTCTACTAACACGAAATTAGCAGAAGGAGCCCAAAGGGTGGTGCTAAAGAGCTGAAAAACCACGTAGTACGTCTAGTACGTCACTACGTTTGTAATTGTTGGCCAACAATTGCGCATTAAAGTTTGGGCCAACACCCTTCGGACAAAATTCCACAGTTTTGTTGGCCAACAATCCGATCGCATGTACGAGGCATAAGACCGAAATTCCATTAAAGTTCATGTGCGTGTGAAGGCAGGCGTCCCTATACTTTTGACACTATAGTGTATTTACCTTTCAAGCAAGGATGCTAATGGAAGGAATGGAATCACAAAGCATTCAGCGAACGCAGTGCCGGGAACGAAGCCACTATTTTCAATTTTTATAAATATGCTTTTTTTTCTGCATTTTAGCAGCGATGGAAGTGAAAGGTCCCACAATCCAGTCTAATCATCGAGCCGCTTCCTGCTCCAACATAGATCTCTTTAGTTGGACTGAGGAATGGATTCCATGTATTTATATTTCGTTATACAGAATATGGAATAGGAGAGAAGTCGCCATGGTCGAGTGAGAATTAAATATCTCTAGACACGAATAAGTAAAACAGAAGTATATTGTAGTTTATGTCAATAAAAAAAAAAAACACAACACAGAAAACAGATCGGGATGTTGGTAATTGGCGGATTAAGCGCGCCGTTCTCCGTAGCTGGCTGCCAGTGTTATATTATCCTGCTGATAAACCCATATATACTCAATTAATGAAATGCATCGAGTGAGAGGCTCAGCCCACGACTGTGTGACTACTGTGTGATAAATAAAGAACAAAGCCGTAACAAGGAAAACTTTACTGCGGAGCTTTATGCGGATAACAAAAAATGATATATCGCTGTCTTGGTGTACGAACATTTATATACAGACGCATACAGCTATATATATATATATATTGTAACCTGGGGGACAGGTAGCAGGTGTAAAGCTCCCTGGGATGAGCAGTTTCTCAGGCACAGATACCAAGTCCAGAAATGAAGTGACCAACAGTGCTGTGTTTATTTGTGGTATATACAAGTCCATATACAGGTGCTGTACAGTGCTCCAGAAAACAAAATAAAGGGCAAAGTAGAAAAACACAAAACCTAGCTGTGTCCCGGCTCTAGCTGTACAGTCTGGAGGCCCTCACTACCAGGCTGAACAAGCCTACCGCTTGTCAGTCTCTACAAAAACTGTTTAACAGCTTTTACCAACCTTACTCTCCTCACAGACCAACTTTGTGTGAATGTCCCAGGCAGAGAGCAAAGGCTGTCTGCTCAGGTGAGCCTAAATTAGCCTGGGGAAGAGGACCAAGACCCGAACTGGATCACGGATCACAGATTCCTGAATGTGTATGAGAGGAGCCTGGGAGAGGTATAAACCCCGAACAGGACTTTTCCTGGCTCTCTCTGGGACGCTATGGTACAATATATATATATATATATATATATATATATATATATATATATATATATATATATATATACAAATTCAAGGTTCTACAGTTCTCTTAACCGCGTCGATGCGGGGCACTTTCACCCCCGTTCCTGCCCAGTCCAATTTTCAGCTTTCATCGATGTCGCACTTTGAAAGACAATTGCGCGGTCATGCAACACTGTACCCAAACTATGTTTTTATCATTTTGTTCGCACAACTAGAGCTTTCTTTTGGTGGTATTTAGTCACCACTGGGGCTTTTTATTTTTTGCTAAATAAATGAAAAAACACTGAAATTGTTTTTTTTTTATGTGTTTTTGTAATTTTTGTTATAAAATTTTGCAAATAAAGAATCTTTCTTCATAAATTTAGGCCAAGATGTATTCTGCTACATTTCTTTGGTGACAATAACACAAATCAGTGTATATTATTTAGTCTTTAGGAAAGTTATAGAGTCCAGAAACTATATATAGCTGAAAATTGATTAATCCTGAAGCACTTACGGACTCGTTTCTTGAGGCCTGAAAACATCAGGACATTAGAAATAACACACAAATGAACTCTTTCTGGAAAGTAGACACTTCAAGGTATTTAGTAAGAGGCATGGCAAGATTTTTTTTAAATTGTCATTTTTTTGTCATCATTCTTTGAAAAATTAAGAAATGAAAAATATTTTTTTTTTTACCATATGGTCACCAGTGCAGTACAGCCTACACATAACTGGTGTGGCCATGATCAGGTACACTAACTGATGACAATGCGGAAAAATAAAATGTAATCATTTATTTTAATTTTTTTTATTATTACATTTATTTTATGAGTTTTCAGTTTGTTTTGTTCTGATTAGTTGTGAATAGCCAGCACTAATCACATGTGCTGCCCATCAATAATTTATTTCCATTTTTTTTTTTATTACATTTATTTTTTTAGAATGATTTGTCAGTTAGTTTTGAGAATGAATGACTTGTATAGTGCTACCTATGTGAACTGAATTGCCTCAGGGTGCTTTTTTGCTGCTGGTGTCCAACTGTGGTATAGCGCAGTCCTTTGCCCCATGGGGTCCTGACTAGCTCACAAACACATACACATATTTGGCCAATTTTTCAACAGGTTCTAATTAACCTACCTGCATGTCTTTGGAGTGTGTGGAGGAAACCGGAGTACCCAGAGGAAACCCACGCAGGCACAGGGAGAACATGCAAACTCCAGGCAGATGGTGTCGTGGTCAGGAGTTGAACCAGCGACCCTATTGCTGCTAGGTGAATGTGCTAACCACTACACCCCTGTGCTGCCCTTTTGTTCTGATTAGCTGTGAATAGCCAGCACTAATCACATGGTACAGAGAGGCTATGATTGGTCCTGTCTGTACCATGTGATCACAGTGACCAATCACAGCTAACAACACAATTGTACACGATGGATGGCATGAAAGGAAGCCATCCATTGTCATGTGACCTGCTGTGATTGGTCACAGCAGTCACATGGTACAGGCAGCGAGCCAGTACACTGATCACTGATGGACACAGATGATGACAGATGGCTTGGCAGCGCCGCCCCCGTGGCCGCACACAAGGCACGATCCAGAAGGATGTCATATGACGTCCACCCGGATCAACGAAAGGCCCTCCCGCCCGTCATTTTGTTATAGGCCGGGCGGGAACTGGTTAAAGAGCAACTCTACTTTTGTTGAGAACCCCCCCCCCCCCCCCGGGTGATCCCTGTACATTGCAGGGATTTTACCAAACTTTGTTCCAGATTCCTACCTTCTTGTTATTCTGAAGAAATCACTTTGTTTCTCTGTGTCCATGTGTAGAGTGAATGTATATGGGAGTGATTTTAACCACTTAAGGACCGGGCCTCTTTTTTAGATGTGCTGTTTACAAGTTAAAAACAGTTTTTTTTTTTTTATCGAAAATAACCCCCAAACATTTTACATTTTTTTCTAACACCCTAGAGAATAAAATGGCGGTCATGGCAATACTTTCTGTCACACTGTATTTGCACAGCAGTCTTACAAGCGCACTTTTTTTTAATTAAAAAATAAGACAACAGTAACGTTAGGCCATTTTTTTTTATATTGTGAAAGATAATGTTATGCCAAGTAAATTGATACCCAACACGTCACACTTCAAAATTGAGCCCGGTTGTGGAATGGTGACAAACTTTTACCCTTAAAAATCTCCATAGGCGACATTTAAAAAAGTCTACAGGTTGCATATTTTGCGTTACAGAGGAAGTCTAGGACTAGAATTATTTCTCTCGCTCTACTGATCGTGGTGATACCTCACATGTGTGGTTTGAGCACCGTTTTCATATGCAGGCAGAACAAATTATTAATAAAATGTTTTTATTATTATGATTATTGTTATTTATTATTATTCATTATGTTCCATTCATTTAGATGCGGCATTTATAAATTCGTATTCGTTACGTTCACTAGCAGCCAAGTTTGAAAGGAATTTCCAATACCTATAATTTAATAGTTATTATTTCAGATTTTCAAATTTTAGGGTTTTAAGATTTTCGGATTTTCAGATTTACGAATTTACAAATTACTGAATTTAAGAATTTATACATTACAGAATTTACCAATTTTTGAATTTTCAAATTTACAAATTTTCTAAATTACAATTTACTGACTTTTCGAATTTTTTCGAATATTTGAATTTAGGAATATTTCAAAGAAAACCAACTGCTATGCAGGCCATACATACATTCCACACTAATTTGCTTTCTACTACATTCCACACTAATTTGCTTAAATTTTCGTGGCCGGGACTCTTCTTTTCTTTCCAGGTCACAGATCATACACATTTCTTTTTTGATTATATTTCTCGGACGATTCTCCCTTTGATTAAAATTTGTTTGTTTTTCAAAAAATTTCCAACATGCCCGATCTCTCAAATTCGATGGCAGCACGAAAATCGTTTGTTGCTGTGGCCCACTAATGGTGTGAATTTCCAACGTAAAATCTTAGTTACTTTCAGAATTTGACCCAAGTATGGCCGGCTTAAGACTTTGAACTTTGAAGGCATTTAACCACTTGCTTACTGGGCACTTAAACCCCCCTCAGTCCCAGACCAATTTTCAGCTTTCAGCGCTGATGCACTTTGAATGACAATTGCGCGGGCATACAACACTGTACCCAAATGAAATTTTTATCATTTTTTTCCCACAAATAGAGCTTTCTTTTGGTGGTATTTAGTTACAGCTCGGAGTTTTATTTTTTGCTAAACAAACAAAAAAAGATGCAAAAAAAAATCATGTTTTAATAGTTTGTTATAAAATTTTGCAAACGGGTCATTTTTCTCCTTCATTGAAGTGCGCTGATTAGGCGGCACTGATGGCTGCATTGGTGGGCACTGATGGGCTGCATTGGTGGGCACTGATGGGCTGCATTGGTGGGCACTGATGGGCTGCATTGGTGGGCACTGATGGGCTGCACTGGTGGGCACTGATAGGCATAGTTAAGGCGGCACTGATAGGCATAGTTAAGGCGGCACTAATAGGCACAGATAAGGCGGCACCGATGGGCACAGATAAGGCGGCACTGATGGGCAAAGATGGGCACATAAGATGGCACGGATGGGTGGCACAGATGGGTGGCACGGATGGGTGGCACGGATGGGCACTGATAGGTACCACAGATAGATGGGACTGATGGGCACTGATAGGTGGCACTGATAGGTGGCTCTGATAGGTGGCACTGCTGGGCACTGATGGGCGGCACTGCTGGGCACTGATGGGCGGCACTGCTGGGCACTGATGGGCGGCACTGGGGTGCAGCACCTTTGAGGCAGATTGGGTGGCACTGTGGGTGGCACTGTGGGGTGGCACTGTGGGTGGCACTGTGGGTGGCACTGTGGGTGGCACTGTGGGTGGCACTGTGGGCACTATGGGCACTGACGGGGGGCACTGACGGGGGGCACTTACTTTTGCGTTTTATTTAATTTCAGGATGGCACTGCGGGAGGCAGGTGGGCACTGGCTGGTGGCAGGTGGTCCCTTGTATTGATGGCCGTGATCGGGACTGATGTCCCGATCACGGCCGCCTGTGATCGGCTTTTTTTTTTTCTCCTCGCGCTGTCAGCGCGAGGAGGAATAATAGCCGATTACCGGCTCCGTTCTATCACATGATCAGCTGTCATTGGCTGACAGCTGATCACGTGATAAGGGGTCGGGATCGACCCCTTGCACGGATCGGTGATCAGGCGAGTCTCACGGACTCGCCGATCACAGAGCGCGCCGCGCGCGCCCCTCAGGGGGCGCGCAGGCCGCTCGTATACGGGACGACGTCAATAGACGTAGTCCCGGAAATGTAGGTCCGCGCTGTTGCCGTCATTTGGCAATAGCGCGGATCTGTAGTGGTTAAAGGGGAAGTACAGCCGAAGATCGTTTGGCTGTACTTCTCCTGTGGATCACAGGAGTGCAGTTCGTTCTGCACTCCTGTGACCCATTTTTAGCAGACATGAGCGGCTGAATCCCGCTGTTGGCTGATGTCACAGAGCCAGCCCTGGCTCAAGCAAGATCACGATCATATGGTTGTGATCCGCCCACAGGCCTGGATCGGAACCCAGCTCGGCCTCTCAGTGAGCCAATGAAAGCCTGAGCTGTCTGCTCCCGCCCCTCTACAACCCAGCGCTCCAATGAGCATAGAGTCACCAGCTCTCTGCTCAGGGAGCCCTGAGAACTGAGTGATCAGCGATGTTTGATCATTCAGTTCTCAGTGTTAGGGCTGGTGGGGGACAGATGCAGCATCGGATCAATGCTGCGAACACATAGGTAAGAAGGATTTTTAAAGGAAAAAAAAAAAAGATTCCCATACTTCTCTTTTAACTGCCTATGGACCAGCCTCTGTAGTTGTACTGCAGCAGGTTGGCTGTCCTGCGCAAATCACCGTCATTGTACGTCTACTGCTATAAGTAGAATAGGAGGCGCATTGCCTGCGGTGCCGGAGAAGATGCCCGGCAGCCGCGATGGCTCCACAGAGAGACAGAAAGGGGATCTGTCAAAGTAAACAGACAGATCCCCGTTCTGTCAGGGGAGTACAGAGTGATCTGCTGTTCCTAGTCATTAGGAACAGCGATCTATCTCTACTCCCAGTCAGTCCTTACCCATATACAGTTAGAAACACCTCCCAGGGAACACACTTAACCCTTTGATTGCCCCCTAGTGTTAACCCCTTCCCTTTGCCAGTGACATTTATACAGTAGCTATTAATATTAAACAGTGGCTGTTTTTAGCACTGATCGCTGTATAAAATGTCAGTAGTCCCAAAAAATTGTCAAAAGTGTCCGATCTGTCGCAATGTCGCAGTCCCTCTAAAAATCACTAATCACTGCCATCACTAGTAAAATAAATATTAATAATAAACATGCCATAAATCTATCCCCTATTTTGTAGACACTATAACTTTTGCGCCAGCGAATCAATATACACTTATTGCGATTTTTTTGATTTTTTTTTACCAAAAATATGTAGAAGAATACATATTGGCCTAAACTGATGAAAATGTATTCATTTTTTATTTTATTTTGGATATGTATTATAGCAATAAGTAAAAAAAATTTGTTATTTTTTTCAAAATTGTCAGTCTTTTTTGGTTTATAGTACAAACATTAAAAACCGCAGAGGTGATCAAATACCACCAAAATAAAGCTTTATTTGTGGGGGAAAAAAGGACGTCAATTTTGCTTGGGTACAGCGTAACACGACTGCGCAATTGTCAGTTAAATCAACACAGTGCCGTATTGCAAAGAATGGCCTGGTCATTAAGGGGGCAAATCCTTCCAGTCCTTAAGTGGATAAACTGAAAGTTCAATTGAGTTTGTAATATTATGTAGTCTTCCATCTGGCCAGCAGGTGGAGCTCTAGTGTCCTTTTCACATAATCAGCTATATGAGATTTCAGCTCTGTGCAGAATCCAAACCACAGCAGTGAATCAGCCTCAGTCTGAGGTTTCGATTTGACAAAAAAAAAGCTGCAAATCAAGCTTCATTTGGTGAGCTGTGTCTTTAGCTAACCCATAATGCTTTGGGAATCATGTGCCCTTTAATAAATGTTTAAAAACACTGTTAAAACAACAGTATAAAAACATTTTTAAAATGTTGAAAATGACCCAAAACCATTGTAGTTATATGGAAATATAAGTGGATTAGGAATGTTTTAATCTTTGCCTGGAGTAAAAAAAAAAAAAAAAATGTAAACTCACTTTATGAACCTGAAACTAGTTATTTTCAAATGCAAATGAATCTGGATCACAATAAATAACATGTTTGTAGATGTTTATCCCTGTAAATCAAAGCTGTGGGCTCAGATGTATCCCCCCCCCCCGTAGGTGCGCTGGATGGGACCGCAGATGGCAGCCCCCCTGAGTGTCGGACCATTGTGTGCAAAGCGCAGACATTACATGAAAAGCTCCCTGCTCTGGCTCTGTGACAGAGCGGAACAAAATCCGGCAACTGTTCTTTTCTGCTGGATCAATACCGCTCACAATACTTTGTACTAAGACCGTATAGCACACAAAGACAAGTCAAAACCAAGTGCAGTAGTTTAACCAATGGGGGAATGTTATACCTCCCCCTCTCTATTTCATAGATTGACTTTAAGTGCTCACATTAAAATCAAAAAGGAAGGGAAAAAAAAAATCTCAGGCAGAAAAACTAATTGTTCTTTAATTAGTTTGCCAGCGTGACAGCTTCTGGGGGAGGGGAGTCAACGGGGCTCCGAATTTCAAATCCTTTCCTTAACAAGGGGATTAAGTGCTTTAACCCTCTAATGGCTGGCAAGTGCCTTCTAATGTGATTATAATAACGGCAGAGATCTGTTTTTGAAAGATTAGCTGATGCTCTTTTTTGGGGGGGGGGGGGCAGATTTTATTGGCGCCATACATATAGCGACTATACGCGGTTTGTTTTGTCAGAATGGAGCCATTTGTCATCCGGTGTCTTCTACTGAAAAAAGATGCCGGTCCGCAAGGAATTAAGGTTCACACCAGTGCGGGCTGTGCGTGCCCTTTTGCTTGGGCACAGAAGCCTGAGCAAATGGGCTATTTGAATGGGCTACTGTGTCGCGTGAACCGCACAGAGTGCACTTGTTTTTAAAAAAATGTGGCCACAGGGAAACCGCATGGCTGAAATGCGTGGGGTTGCCATTGAAAATTAATAGCAGCCAAGTGCGTCTCACATAGGGTTGCCACCTCATCCCTTTAAACCCAAAGGCATATGAATTACACAGGTTTCTAAAAGAGAGGGGTCTGTGGGACTTTATATGAGGAAATGACGTTGTCATCAGCCTCCATCCTTATTATTATGTACAAAAGAGAACAGGGAGGTGGGACTTTAAATGAAGTACGCGGAGGGTCAAGTGTTGTGTGGCATTATAATTGACATATCTATACTATATGTCAAGGAGTAGGACATTTGTCTCATAATGCATATTCAATAGAAAATTGATATACTACACATATAATTAAATACCTGCATGGAGTAAGATAATAAACAACTTTATTTCATACAGCAATACATAATACATAAACAATCCAAAAAATGAATGTCACATGATACATATGGAAAAGCCAGGTTCTGAGGCTAATTTAAAGTGGTTGTAAACCCTTTAAAACCACTTTAACCTACAGGTAAGCCTAGATTAAGGCTTACCTGTAGGTGCTTGAAATATCTCCCAGACCTGCACGGTCTAGGAGATATTTGCAAATTGCCGTACGGCGATTTCTTCTGCGCATGCGCTGGAGTTAGAAAGGGCACGCTGTGCCGTTTCTAACTTGGGTCATGCGTTAAAGGCGGCTCCCACGCGCATACGCAGGAGTGATGTCACGCGATGCCACGCAACTCTGGCCAGTTACAGAGACGAAGTTCGTGGCCCCGGAAAGAAGAGGGGTGAAGAATGGACGCTCGCTACTAGCGAGGAAGACGGAGACATTGCGGGCTTCTCCTGCAGGTAAGTGTCACATAATAGGCTACTCTAGAGATCCCTGGAGAGGTGAGCCCAGAATGTGGAGAGCCCACAAATACTCTGAGGCCTGGGCAGCAGGGTACAGTGTTCCTGGGTCAAGCCCTACAGGAGGAGACCCCCATTCAATGGAATGTACTACCATAAGTGACCAATGGAAGGAAGAACCCTAGGCCATCATTGGTAAGTGGGAGAAATGCCCCTGGGTTGTTGTGAGTGAAAAGAAAAGAAAAAACCATTGTTGGTGTCAGTAGAAGGAATTCACCAGACCTATGACTGCTCCTCACTAGATCACTCACCCAACAGTGTCGGTATAGGTTGGGTGTCAGATGTTGGAACAAGCATTCCAGTACATGGCGTGGGCCACAGCACACAGTGATTTTCCTCAAATCCTCGGACAGTTCTGTAGAATTTTTGTGCTTGAGGGTTATACAGATCTCTTATTTCCATGCTGACAGGTTCCTTTTAAAATAGATGTAAATTACTCATTCAAACCATCAAACACTATTAGGAAGCCTTACAATTCAAGGAACCTGTCAACCTGGGCTTGATCATCCAACATGTACACATGTGACACAAGTCTGGTGAAAAGTCAGGTGCATATTACTCAAAAAATAATAACCATTTATGTTCTCATTAAAACTACATTTTGATCCTCTGTGCCATCTCCCAGTACTGGCACCTATGACATGTCAAGAGCCGAAGTGGCCATATACAGGACCCAATTGTTTCATAGAAAGGAGCGTCGCTTTTCTGGAGTTCAATTGGAGGTATAAGGCCAGTTTATGTTCGAATATTACCTTTTCCTTTTTTAATTATGTAGAGTCATTTGCTCTGGGGGGCACAGCAACCAACCTACCGATGGCATAATAGGTCACATTGAGTTGTCCCAGTCCACTTTCTTGCTTGTAGTTTCTAGGTACCTTCACCTCAAAGCCAGTTCTTTCTTTAGGGTGTTAGTAGAATTGTTGTTTTTCTTTTGTCAGATAGTTTTTATTGAAGAATATTTTCAGATTTACAAATAAAAACACATACAAGGCATAGTATAATGTGACAGGGAATAAGCCCTATTAGATATTAAATAAATAAATATGCATTTCAGATGTAGTAAAACTAAATAAATTGAATGCCCAAAACAATGAAAAAGGGAAGAGAAATTGTAAGAAAGGAAGAATCGGGGAAGGGAAAAAAAAGGAGAATGGGAAAGGTTAGGCAATAGATGGAAAATGTTCTCGTAACCATTTTACCATCACAGTACCATGTAAATTAAAAGAGCATTTTGACACCAGAGTATTGGACTACTAACATCGTCACTCTCTGACCCAAGAAAGCCTGCTCTGCCTCCAGACCCAAAGTAATCCTAATGACCAGAAAAGTGCTTAGGCACAGCTCTGGATTGGGCACAGTAGGCCCATCACTTTGTATAACAAACTTCATATTTAAGAACTGCAGCGGTGCAAAGGAGAATGAGGAATAATCAGGAGACCCCAAGTGTGCCGATCTCAAAACTCAACCTGACTTAATCTTCATCAAATGCTTTCTTTAATCCCGCAGACTATGCTGGCCAATAGCAATTTACAGATTTTCAGGCTCTTTAGGGACCATGGTTCGAGTGGTATCTTGGCAGCAATTCCTAAGGCAGGAATGCTAATTAGGTTCCTTTGTTCAACTTCTCTTTTGGTCAGTCACCACATTTCTTAAGACCCCTTTCACACCGAGGGAGTTTTGCAGGTGCTATAGCGTTAGAAATAGCGCCTTCAATCCGCTCCTCAAACTGCTGCACCATTGTCTGCAGTGTGAAAGCCCCGAGGGCTTTCACACCAGAGCGGTGCGCTGGCAGGACATTAGGAAAAGTCCTGCCAACAGCTTCTTTGGAGCGGTGAAGGAGCGGTGTGTTTACCGCTCCTCCATCGCTGCTCCCCATTGAAATCAATGGGGCAGCGCTGCGGCGTATTGCGGGCAGTTTTAACCCTTTCTCTGCCGCTAGCGGGGGGTAAAAGTGCCCCACCAATGGCCGAAATGCGCTGCAAATCCAACGGTAAAATGCCACTAAGAATAGCGGAGTTTTACCGCCGACGCTATGGGCACGGCTATGTGAAAGCCCTCTAAGTGGGGGGGGGGGGAGCAGCCAAAGTGCTTCCTCAAGCCCAAAGGGGTGAAACACTTTTGCCAGTCTGATGGGCAAAAAATCTGAATAAATTCCTTTTCCCACGTCTGCGTGTATAAAGGGAGGTCTGGGTGGGTGGCAATTAGGAGAAAGGAGTATAAGAGACCACATGTGTTGGTGGATCTTTCTGTAAGGTCAACGATTCAATTCCTATATCTTTGCGGGCACTTATATAACACTGTCAGTTTACACATATTTTGTACATTCACATCAGTCCCTGCCCCCCAAGGAGCTTACAAGCTAAAGAACGCTCACTCACATACAGTTGCAAAAAAAAGTATGTGAACCCTTTTGGAATGATATGGATTTCTGCACAAACTGGTCATAAAATGTGATCTGATCTTCATCTAAGTCACAACAATAGACAATCACAGTCTGCTTAAACTAATAACACACAAAGAATTAAATGTTCTCATGTTTTTATTGAACACGCCATGTAAACATTCACACTGCAGGTGGAAAAAGTATGTGCACCCTTGGATTTAATAACTGGTTGAACCTCCTTTGGCAGCAATAACTTCACCCAAACGTTTCCTGTAGTTGCAGATCAGACGTGCACAACGGTCAGGAGTAATTCTTGACCATTTCTCTTTATAGAACTGTTTCAGTTCAGCGATATTCTTGGGATGTCTGGTGTGAATCGCTTTCTTGAGGTCATGCCACAGCATCTCAATCGGGTTGAGGTCAGGACTCTGACTGGGCCACTCCAGAAGGCGTATTTTCTTCTGTTTAAGCCATTCTGTTGTTGATTTACTTCTATGCTTTGGGTCGTTGTCCTGTTGCAACACCCATCTTCTATTGAGCTTCAGCTGGTAGACAGATAGCCTTAAGTTCGCCTGCAAAATATCTTGATAAACTTGGGAATTAATTCTTCCTTCGACGATAGCAATCCGTCTGGGCCCTGACGCAGCAAAGCAGCCCCAAACCATGATGCCCCCACCACCATACTTCACAGTTGGGATGAGGTTTGGATGTTGGTGTGCTGTGCCTCTCTTTTGGTCTTTGTGCTAACTTTGGTTTCACCTGTCCACAGAATATGTTTAATGTTTACATGGTGTGTTCAATAAAAACATGGTAACATTTAATTATTTGTGTGTTGTTAGCTTAAGCAGACTGTGATTGTCAATTGTTGTGACTTAGATGAAGATCAGATCACATTTTATGACCAATTTGTGCAGAAATCCATATCATTCCAAAAGGGTTCACATACTTTTTTTTTGCAACTGTACTAGTGCCAATTTAGACAGGAGACAATTAATCTACTAGCGTGTCTTTGGAGTGTGGGGGAAACCTACCCCAGCACAGGGAGAACATGTAAACTCCATGCAGGTAGTGCCGTGGTTGGAATTTGAACCAACGCCCCTAGTGCTGCTAGGCAGAAGTGCTAACCACTTAGCCACTGTGCTAAAATTTTACTGGGTGTGTGGTAACCCTTTCCAGAGGTTTGGGTTTTAGACACCTTTTAAGGCGAAAGAAAGCATCTACAGTGCTCTAGAGATATCCTGAGCATTCCGTGCTTGCTTTTCAGGAGTAACATCTTATATTAAGACATGTTCCAGAGGGCGTAGGGGGAAGCTAGGTGCCAGAAGCAACGCTACAATGAGAAATGTCTTCGCTCTCTACTGCCGCATAGATGTCCACGTTGCCCGGACAGGAGCAGATCATGTGACCACTCTGCCCGTCTGCCTGTGGAAGCTGCTGATCAATAAGGGAATAGGCAAGCCATTTACAAACACAGATCAAGAGCGATAGCTTGGCATATAGAGATCCACTTCGCTGCAGAGGGAGAAAATCTTCATGCAGAGGCTCAGCTTATCACAAAGACAGCTTTATTGCTGTAACCGCCAAGTGGGCTATAGAAAAACAGACCAGGCGCTGTCATTCACTTTGCTATTAACCCATTGGCTCCAGACAATGCGCTAAAACTTGCTGGCTACCTTTGACAAAGAAGGTTAAGGGCCTCTATTTGTTTCTACCTGCCCTGTCTTGTTCATATCCTTTGCTTCCAAACCTTTCTCCCTCCCACGCTTTCACAAAGTTGTTTCGCTTGTTCTTTTCATTTGTTTGCTTGCGTTTTTCCTGCTAGGTGCAAAGAAAACAAGTGAATTAATCAAGCAGGTTGGAGAGTGAAAAGAGCAATAATTTGGTGCAACGTTCGGCTTCCAAAACGAAAGACGAGAAAGGTCAGCCTAAGTGTCGGGAGACGAGGCTAGACGTTGGCATGATTGTTTCACGGTGAGAATCTTCTTAGGCCTCATTCACTCTGACCTTAGCAGGTTAGGTTATCTGGGAAGTAGAAACGACTTTGTATGCTTTTCAGATCACTTTTTCCTAAGTTTAAATGTTCCTGCTTTAAGCCACATCCACACTGTCAAGCCTGCATTTATATGCATTTAGGCCTCATTCCCATGGGCTTACCTATTCGTACACCCATGTGAAGGGCTGTCTTGCAGCAGTGTCCATGCAAAGGGCAGAGACAGCCCCTTGCATGGTGTACGGATAGGTACACCCATGTGAATAAGGCCTTACAGGACATTTCTAAACACATATACAGTGCCTTGCGAAAGTATTCGGCCCCCTTGAACTTTTCAACCTTTTGCCACATTTCAGGCTTCAAAAATAAAGATATAACATTTAAATTTTTTGTGAAGAATCACCAACAAGTGGGACACAATTGTGAAGTGGAACGAAATCTATTGGATAATTTAAACTTTTTTAGCAAATAAAAAACTGAAAAGTGGTGCGTGCAAAATTATTCTGCCCCTTTACTTTCAGTGCAGCAAACTCACTCCAGAAGTTCAGCGAGGATCTCTGAATGATCCAATGTTGTCCTAAATGACTGATGGTGATAAATAGAATCCACCTGTGTGTAATCAAGTCTCTGTATAAATGCACCTGCTCTGTGATAGTCTCAGGGTTCTGTTGAAAGCGCAGAGAGCATCATGAAGACCAAGGAACACACCAGGCAGGTCCGTAATACTGTTGTGGAGAAGTTTAAAGCTGGATTTGGATACAAAAAGATTTCTCAAGCTTTAAACATCCCAAGGAGCACTGTGCAAGCGATCATTTTGAAATGGAAGGAGTATCAGACCACTGCAAATCTACCAAGACCTGGCCGTCCCTCTAAACTTTCAGCTCAGACAAGGAGAAGACTGATCAGAGATGCAGCCAAGAGGCCCATGATCACTCTGGATGAACTGCAGAGAACTACAGCTGAGGTGGGAGAGTCTGTCCATAGGACAACAATCAGTCGTACACTGCACAAATCTGGCCTTTATGGAAGAGTGGCAAGAAGAAAGCCATTTCTCAAAGATATCCATAAAAAGTCTTGTCTAAAGTTTGCCACAAGCCACCTGGGAGACACACCAAACATGTGGAAGAAGGTGCTCTGGTCAGATGAAACCAAAATCCAACTTTTTGCCCACAATGCAAAATGATACGTTTGGCATAAAAGCAACACAGCTCATCACCCTCAACTCACCATCCCCACTGTCAAACATGGTGGTGGCAGCATCATGGTTTGGGCCTGCTTTTCTTCAGCAGGGACAGGGAAGATGGTTAAAATTGAGGGGAAGATGGATGCAGCCAAATACAGGACCATTCTGGATGAAAACCTGTTGGAGTCTGCAAAAGACCTGAAACTGGGACGCAGATTTATCTTCCAACAAGACAATGATCCCAAACATACAGCAAAATCTACAAAGGAATGGTTCATAAATAAACGTATCCAGGTGTTAGAATGGCCAAGTCAAAGTCCAGACCTGAATCCAATCGAGAATCTGTGGAAAGAGCTGAAAACTGCTGTTCACAAACGCTCTCCATCCAACCTCACTGAGCTCGAGCTGTTTTGCAAGGAAGAATGAGCAAGAATTTCAGTCTCTCGATGTGCAAAACTGATAGAGACATACCCCAAGCGACTTGCAGCTGTAATCGCAGCAAAAGGTGGCTCTACAAAGTATTAACGCAAGGGGGCCGAATAATTGTGCACGCCCCACTTTTCATTTTTTTATTAGTTAAAAAAGTTTCAAAAATCCAATAGATTTCGTTCCACTTCACAATTGTGTCCCACTTGTTGGTGATTCTTCACAAAAAATAAAAATGTTATATATTTATGTTTGAAGCCTGAAATGTGGCAAAAGGTTGAAAAGTTCAAGGGGGCCGAATACTTTCACAAGGCACTGTACATTCATGTAGTGATGGCTGGTGCTATTTTTTTGGGGGGGTGGCAAAAAATGTAACCTGCCAACCCACCAGATCAGCCACACCCAACAACCCATCCCCCCACTCCCCCCCCTCCGTCGGTTGGTCGATCACCAGCCCCGCACTTACCCCATCTAGGTCACGGGCAGCACTTCCTCTGGGCGGGGGGCGGCGGCTTCAACAAGGCGTCACCTCCTCCACAACTTCACAGCATCTTCCCCTGCATCACCTCCTCCTCTACCTCTTCTCCTCCAATATAAGCGCTTCTCCTCTCGGCAAATTTGGTCTAAGGACCCACTTCCTGATTGGCCAGGTGGAGAATCAGGAAGACAATAGTGAATAATAATAATAATAATTTGCTATTGTCACAAAACTGGTTAGGCTTAGGGTGCAGTGCTCTACACCCGAGCCAACCCTTTTTTTTTTTTTTTTCAATGTTTTTATTGATTATTATTGATAAAACAAAGATTGCATGTTACATACACATAGTAAAACATAAATCTGAATATCATTGTAATTATGAAATACAGAATTTGAAAATAAAGCAACAATATGAATTGATATTTGGCATAAGATAGAAATGCATAGATCAATAAAAAAAAAAAATTAAACACAAAAAAAACCACACTTGTAAATATCTATCATATAGATGAAATTACTCCAATACTGGATAAAATTGATTTAAACAACACATGCATACAACCCTTTTTTTAAGCCAATTAGAGCCTCAGGCTCTAATCGTGTGCTTCTAAAAAAAAAAAAAAACATTGGAATCCATGCGTCCGGTGCCCTGCATGTAGATTCAGGTCTGGACACATGGATTAGGGGAGTGTCGCCCCCCGACCCGTATAGACCGCCGCCACTGCATGCATATAATGATTTTTCAATTGCAGCATTCACACCGTGCAATTTGATGTGGCCAGTTTAGATGCAGTCAGAGAAAATGGAATTCCGTGTATACAGGATCTGATTAGGCCACATGCACACTACAGCTTAGGTCCACGTGTGTCACATACTGATGTTTTTTGGGTGCAAAGTTGCAGCATCCTATCAAATAGACATGTGCACACTGAAATATTTCCTTTCGGAATTTTGTTTTCGTCCAAAAAATGTATTTATTTAGTTACTCCCGAAATTAGTTTTTATTTATTTTGTTTAGTTAAAAAATGCATTAGTCCAAAAATCCAAAATAATTAAGGTGGAATCTGTCATTGAAGGCTTGTGGTGTCTGTCGAATGTTCTAAGAAGATTCGACAGGGCAATCCTACATTTCCGGTCGAATGTTCCGCCTACAAGCTATAGTAGAATTCTAATGTTGTATGACACTAGTAATAATTATATTTATTAATAATTATTACTAGTCAACCAACATTAGAATTCTTCTATAGGCATTTGACCATAAATGTCCACTCGCAGAGACTGCTTCGTAAAATCTTTTCTCTCTATGTCGAATAATTTTGGACTAATAGTTAGGTTAGGCACATTCGACCTTTTTTGCTATTGTCTCTATAATGTCGAATCTTTTCTCTCTTTGTAGAATAATCTTGGACTAATAGAGCTAAGGTTAGGCACATTCGACCACAGGTTCGATGGACACAGATCGCTATTGTCAGCATCATGTCGAATCTCCTATCTATATTGAGCTGTTGTCACAGCGAAAACAAAAATAAAGCATTTGTTTATGTCGGATCTTCTGGTTTTCGGATTCTGCGCATTCATTATCGTTTGTTAAAGCAATAACGAAAATATCCGAAATTCGGACAAAAATGCATTCAGATGAAAACGAATGCACATGTCTACTATCAAAATCTATGGCAGGCTGAACACTGTACTTGAGTTGAAACCATATGCATCCAGGGTCGCATGTCAGGAATTCTATGCCCCTGATAGCAGGCAGAAAAATTTGTATTATCTCTGTAGATGCCAGTTCTGTTACGTTTTTGGTCCTCCTTGCACACCTAGCAATAAAAAAAATTGGCAGAGGTTATAACTAGGGTTGCACTGATACAGTATCGGTACTCGTGCAAATGCTTTGATACCTGAAACCGGTACTTTCAGCCTTAGTTCTTTCAGCCATCAATAGGATTCCCCCACTGACAGCTGAAATGTAAAAAAGAAAAAAAAAGGCAATTAAAGTGATTGTAAAGACCCATTTATTTTCTGTTAAAATAACAAACATATTATACTTTTCCACCCTGTGCAGGGGTTTTGCGCAGAGCATCCCAGATCCTCCTCTTCTCAGGTCCCTGGCTGGAGCTCCTGGCCCCTCCCTCCTGTTGAGTGCCCCCACAGCAAGCAGCTTGCTATGGGGGCACCCAAGCCGAGCTACAGCTCCATGTATCCATTCTGTCACTGAGCCACGGTTCGGCCCTGCCTCCTTTCTCTCCTGATTGGCTAATTGATTGCATAGAATGCATTAAGATAAAAAAAAACCTTTTGCCTTTACAATCACTTTAAGGAGCAGGGCCGCGGCATCCTTTACAACCAATGACTCATTCAGCTGTCAGGGGGGTTCCCCTGTTGACAGCTAAGGTGTAAACGAAGTCCCGACAATTGGAGCTGTCAAAAAAAAAAAAAGCAGCCAGGCAATGTTAATCAACAACATTGCTGCTGAGACTGAAAGATAAAAAGAAACATTGTTTCTTTGTTGCATATTTTTGTTTATTCATCTACAGATCAAAAGGGATTTATTTCAATCTGCAAAAGTCACTTCAAAACTTTAGCAACCTGTCAAGTAAAAAATAAAATGTTGTTTTGTTTTTTATTAAAGGTTCCTCTGTTTAACCCCTTTTAACCCTTAATTTACACTAATCAGCCTTAATTAACTCCTTATTCTCCTTCTCCATTTAATTATTATTTTCCTGCTGATTTTTCTTTTTTGTTGTTGTTCACTTCTATATTATAAACTATTAACCACTACAATACCGGGCACTTTCGCCCCCTTCCTTCCCAGCCCAATTTTCAGCTTTCATCGCTCTAGCGCTTTCAGTGACAATTGCGTGATCATGCTACACTGTACCCAAATGAAATTTTTATCATTTTATTCGCACAAATAGAGCTTTATTTTGGTGTTATTTATTCACGACTCCGTTTTTTATTTTTTTGCAATATAAGCTCAAAAAAAGCGGAAATTTTGAAAAAAAACAATATTTTCTTTTTTCTATTTTAAAAGAAATCCAATAAAATCAAATTTTGTCATAAATTTAAGCCAAAATGTATTCTGCTACATGTTTTTGGTAAAAAAAAATTCTGTTAAGTGTATAATAATTGGTTTGTGTGATCACGGACATATGTACGCAAATGATCATGTACATATGTGTGCAGGTGATCACGTACATATGTGTGCAGATAATCATTGGGACATGTGATTTTAGTGGGACATATGTGGGGGACATGTTTTTATTATTAGGGACATGTGTTTTTATTATTTGGGGACATGTATGTTTTGGGGACATGTGTGTTTTGGGGACATATGTGGGGACATTGTGTTTATACTGTGTGGTGCGTTGTGTGTTTACACTAGATTGATGATCAGTGAGTAAAAAGCTGTAAAAAACAGCTCATACTCACTGATCATCAGCCGGCTGCAGCGATCCGCTCTCCTCTCCTCAGCGATGACTTCCGTGTGAGGAGAGGAGAGCCGATTGCCTAGCAACCGGCTGTTTGTTTACATCACATGAAGGCCGTGATTGGACACGGCTGTCATGTGATCAGGAGGGCCAATCACAGAGCCCTCCTGCCGATCTGAGATGCGCCGTGTCCGGGTGACACGAGCACATCGGGATCGCGCCGCTGCGCGGGCACGCGTGCGCGGGCACGCGTGCGCGGGCATGATCCCGCTCCTTCTGAAGGACGTTCCTGAACGTCCTATCAGAAGTAGACGGCTCCCACTGGGCCGTATATGTGCAATGGCTGGGTGGGAAGTGGTTAATAATGAAAACTTTTTTTTGGTTGCTTTGTAAGTTAATATTTTTGACAGCTTTAACATATATTTACATGTTTTCACATTGGAAAAAAATGCAAAATTTAAAAAAAATTATAATAATTTAATTTGTAAATAACTTTTTATTGCTTTGTACCATTGGTAACAGCTGAAGTATAAGCAAAACAGTTGTGGTAGGGATCGTCAATTGGTATCGGCGAGTACTAAAAAAGTATCGGTACTTGTACACGTCGTAAAACTGGGGGTATCGGTGCATCCCTAATTATAACATCATGGCTAAATACTATAGGAAAATATGGAAGGATTCCATGTATAGATATTTTACATAGTTCCATTGGTCCAACTTAGAGCAATGTAAGTATAAAAGTGACCAATAGCCAGGGTTTAACCCCCATACATCTCCCTTAAAAAAAAGGACGATCAAAGTCCCGAGAGAATACGTTACAGAACTGCAGCCAGTTAGACACTGGCTATTGGTTTGACTGGCCTTTGGTCTCTAGTACCGTACTTCATGCTTTGTCTCTGCATCCACTTCTGGCTACATGCTCTTACCGACTCCATCAGAGAGGTAACGAGACTTCATGACGCAAGAAAACCTTTTAAATCTATAGAGGCATGCATTCAAATCTCGCCACTTACTTTCCCATTAGCTTACCAACGTTTTTTTACCAAAACCTATTTACTTGATCAAGTCTATTCGTGAGGGGATCCGCCCCAGGTGATTTGTATATGTGGCCACGATGGAGGGATTTGCACCCCCCCCCAGTGTGAGATTCCCATGCTCGCTGGGGCAGACCTGCACCCCTTTTCGGTCATTCGCAGGGTATTATTATTATACAGGATTTATATAGCGACAACAGTTTGCGCAGCGCTTTACAACATGAGGGCAGACAGTACACTTGCAATACAAATCAATATAGGGGGGATTAGAGAGCCCTCCGGGTTAGAGTTTACAATCTAGAAGGGAGGATCAATTGGAACAAAAGGTAATAACTGTGGGGGGTGAGCTGATGGAGAAAATGTTAGGTGTGGGTAGGGTAGGCTTCTCTGAAGAGAGGGGTTTTCAGGGATCGTCTAATGCCCTGTACACACTAGCGGAATTCCGCTCAAGCTTGGCTTGCATGCACACGGTCACACAAAAGTTCTCTGAACTTTCGACCGTCAAGAACGCGGTGACGTACAACACTACGACGAGCCGAGAAAATTAAGTTCAATCCTTCCGAGCATGCGTTGAATTGTTTCCGAGCATGCGTAGGAATTTTGCGTGGCGGAATTGCTACAGACGATCGGAATTTCCGATCTGAACTTTTTCCATCAGTAAAATAGAGAACCTGCTCTCAATCTTTTGCTAGCGGGAATTCCACCAGCAAAAGTCCAAAGGAGCATACACACGGTCTCACATCGGACTTTTGCCAGCGGAATTCCCAAGGAGCATACACACGGTCCCACATCTGACTTTTGCTGGCGGAGTTTCCGATCATGTGTACCGGGCATAAAAATGTATTCAATAGGAGATAATCGGACAGATTGGGGTAAGGCATTCCATAGGATTGGAGAGGCTTTGGAAAAGTCCTGGAGGCGTGCATGGGAGGAGGTGACGAGGGAGCTAGAGAGCAGAAGGTCTTGAGAGGAATGAAGAGAACGAGTAGGTTGGTATTGGCATTGGGGCAATAAAAGTATGATGTTTGCTCTATAACACTGTACTGCAAGCGCCTGAAGAAGTGGTGGTATTCCCCGTGAAACATGTTGAGCATCAAAGTAGTATTTCATAGAGCTAAATGTGCAAGATATGCCTTCTGGTCTATAGTTTTAGATGTTTGGTATGTTTTAAAAACTCTGTTAAATAAAATATTTATATATATATTGTATAGGCTTTGTATGTATAGACGTTGTACGGTACCATTAAAGTCCAAATAGCCTAAAAAAACACTATTTTCTTTACCCCTACTCCAGTGATCTCTACCAGCTTCCAAGACCTGTGCTGAGTGGCTGCTCCACTGCATTGTGAACACACGAGGTCAACCCCTGGGCCCAGGTACCATTTAGAGAACGCTTTGCCTTTTTTTTCAATAAATGCAAATCACTCTCTGATTGGACAAGGTGGAAAGCATGATATCATTGTCCTACCTCTTCACCTCGTCCAAACATAGAACGCTTTGAATTCATTAAGAAAATACTAACTACGTACAAAGCCATCCACAATTTCGCCCCCAGCTAGACTAGTCTCTAAATGCCAACCTACTCGTTCTCTTCGTTCCTCTCAAGTCCTCCTGCTCTCTAGCTCCCTCATCACCTCCTCCCATACTCGCCTCCAGGACTTTTCCAAAGCCTCTCCAATCCTATGGAATGCCTTACCCCAATCTGTCCGATTATCTCCTACTTTATTAGCTTTTAGACCATCCCTGAACACCCTTCTCTTCGGAGAAGCCTATCCTACCCATACCTAACAACTATATTTTGATTTTTTCCATCACCCCCACAGTTATTACCTTTTGTTTCCACTTGACCCCCCCCCCCCCTTCTATATTGTAAGCTGTAACGAGCAGGGCCCTCTAATCCCTCCTGTATTGACTTGTATTGTAAGTGTACTGTCTGCCCTCATGTTGTAAAGCACTGCGCAAACCGTTGGCGCTATATAAATCCTGTATTATAATAATAATAATAATAATAATGAGAAAAAGCAAAGCATTCTGTAAATGGAACCCTCGGCCCAGTGGTTGACCTCCTGTGTTCAGAATGGAGCAGGGTAGCCAGTTGGAATGGAACTCAGAAGATAGTGAAGAACACGGTGGTATTGGTGTCTACTCCAGTGATTTCCATCTTCTTGTGGAATACTACATGGATGGTATATACATAGTTCAAGCTAAAACTATCTTTACCTCGAATTCTTCTTTAACGCATCAAGCATAGACTGCTGGTTAGACATGGGCGCCGTCAAAAAATTGTTTTGTTTTGTTCTGTTTTGTTTCATACGTAAAAAAAATCATATTTCGGAATTCGTGTACAAAATTCAATTCGGATTCGTACGAAAAACAAATTTTTGTTAGATTCGTAAACTTTTCTTTAAAATAACGAAAGTTCGTTATGATGAATTTATCATTATGAGGGGCTCCCATCATCCCTGTGCTGTTCTGACTTCCTAGGTTTTTAACCTTTAGTTTCGTTAACTTTTCGTAACAATTAAGAATGTTCGTTATTTTTGAATTTATCATTATGAGGGGTCCCCACCATCCCTGTGCTGAGTTCCCAGGTCTGTACACCTGCTGTGTCCGTTATGATGGGTTAATTTTGTTTATTGAAAATCTTACAAACAACAACTTATATACAATAAAAACATAATAAATAAATAAATAAAACATATTTACAAAATAATTGAATATAATTATACAAACCAGAAAGAACAAGAACAAAATAAACGGTGCAAAACAAATTGCGCATTACATAATCCCTATGGGAGAGCCAGACTAAGGAACATCACCGTCACCATGCATGTTGCCTTTTATCAAAATCATATTTGATCTGAAAATCTAGGGGAGTGAAAGAAGAATACAAAGAAAGCCGCACACCCCGAGATCAACAGGCAGCCGCTACAGAGCCCTGATATTCCTCCACGCCTTTATCCAGACCTCCTGCTGCCAACTTTCTTTCTCAAGACCCCGAATCTTCCCAACCTCACCCAGAATGTTCTGCACCACCACTTCCACAGGGAGGATTTTACCCCGTAAGGATACCTGACACCGTGCACTCCACGTGAAATAACGGACTACTAAACTAACTAAAAAAAGTGTTTCCAAATCATAATCCCGACGAGTCTGGAAAGCCCCATACACCCACTCTGCATAACTCATATGGGGGAGGAAGGGTATACTCAGAGCCCTCCCCACCCTCTTGTACACCTCTATATTAAAAGGGCACTGAAGTAGAAAGTGATCCATGGACTCCACCACTCCTCCACACTCCACTCTCGGGCAGCCCCGATCACTCATGGAAAGAAACTTCAAGTTGCCCTTCACATATAGTTTTCCATGAAAGGCAAGCCAAGCCTGATCCCTAAACTTCATTAGGATTCTCTCCAAATTAATCAACCGCAAACCCACCCCCAAAACCAGGCTTGGGCAATCCCTCAAGGCCAGTGGCTCGCAAAAAACAGAGCTCATGATCCGCTTCTCAAGAAGTTTCCTTGGAAGAGATCTGACTTCTCCTGCCATTACTTGCCACTGCCGAAGCATTTTCAAACACGGGGCAACATAAGCCGGGAGCTTATCATGCTTGACCCTCAGGCTTTTCACTGGCCCACCATTTTCCCAGTCTCGCAGAAAGGGTCTAAACCAGGACTGGAAAATACCAACCCACCCAGGCGGTCTCTCTGCCAACATGTTACCAAGATTGTACTTCACAAACATCAGAGAGAAAAAGACTACAGGGTTGATCATCCCTAGACCACCCTCCCGCCTAGAAAGGTAAGTCACATTCCTTTTGACAAGGTTTATTCTGTTCCCCCATAACAGCTGGAAGAAACAAGTATAGACCCTGGTATAGAGAGAAGCTGGCAAAACGCAAACAAAACTGACATACAGAAAAATCGGAATCAGGTAAGTCTTGATCAGATCAACCTTTTCCCTCAAGGAAAGCTGCCAACCTTTCCAGCTTGCCACCTTGGCATCGGCATTCTCCAGCCTGTTCACCCAATTTGCATGACCATAGTCACCTGGGCCAAATTCAATGCCTAGAACTCTAATTTTTTGCTGGGGCTCCGGGAAGTCATCCGGGAGAACAAAGCTCTCACCTTCCACGCCCATCCAGAAAGCTTCACACTTGTCCTGGTTGACTTTTGAACCTGATGCCTCTGAATACTGTGTTATCACTGAGACCACCTCCTGCGCCTCCCCAGTCCCAGAGACAAAAACAGAAACATCATCAGCATAGGCCACAACCTTCAAAGGAGGCTCACCAGCGATGCCCAAAGGTACCCCACACAATGGCCCATTCTCCAGCCTTCTGATGAAGGGGTCAATTGCAAATGCATATAACAGAGGACTCAATGGGCACCCCTGACGCACACCCGAGCCGACCACAAAGGGTTGCCCGACCCAACCATTAACTAGCGGAAAGCTTTCAGCCCCTTTGTACAAAATCTTGAGCCAATCAATGAAACCCCCCTCCAGACCATATCTGCCAAGAAGGAGCCATAAGTACTCATGATTAACCCGATCAAAGGCCTTAGCCTGATCCAATGTCAGCAAAAATTTACCCCAACCAGCAGCCCTACAACGCTCCAAGGCCTCCCGGACGGCTAACACTGCTGAGAAAGTGCTTCTACCTTGGTCCGAACAGTGCTGGTGGTGGGATAACAAACTGCCTGCCACTGGCGATAATCGCCAGAAAAAAATCTTTGGCAGTATCTTTCTATCGACATTAAGAAGGCTAATGGGGCGCCAATTCTCAATCATCGAAGGATCTTTACCCTTTGACAGAAGGATCACTGCAGATTGCCTCATGGAGGGAGGGAGAGAACCCTCATACAAACAGCTATTAAAAACCTCCGCAAGGTAGGGAGCCTTAAAACATTTATAAAACTCAGCTGTCAACCCATCTGGCCCTGGCGTTTTCTTGATGGCCAGTTTATCAATAGCCTGGACTACCTCATCTGCAGTGATTTCATCTGTCAAATTCATCAAAGGAACATTACTTTCCAGTCCTGGTGTAGAGTCCAAAAAACCCAACATCCTTGTCCGATCAAGGTTCCTTCCTCCCAGGAGATCGGCATAGTATGACCTGACAACCTCCAGGATCCCTGACCTAGACTTCGTCAGAGAGCCCGTACTGTCCTTCAGGCCATGGACCGTCTTAACTGCTACGCTCTGTTTACAGTTCTGGTAAGGGTCAGGCGAATGGTATTTCCCGTAATCCCTCTCCTGAACCAAAGAGGCAAGCCGGTCATATTCATGTCTCCTAAGGAGGAGCTTCACCTCAGAGATCGCCCCACAATCTCCTCCATTCGAAACAAGGCGGTCAAGTTTCCTCCGCAAACGCTGGTAGGTGATATACTTATCTTGCTGCTTCTTTCTTCCTATGGCCTTGAAAAGCCTAACAGTCCGCTGTTTTACAAGCTCCCACCATTCTGACTTGCTGTTGCAAAAGTCTAGGATCGTTACCTGTGCTTGAAAAAAGTCCTCAAAGGATTGTCTTACTCTCTCGTCTTCCAGGAGGGCCGAATTCAATCTCCAGATACCCCTCCCCCTAGGTGGCATGTCTGAGGCATTCAGAGTCACAGACAGAATACAGTGGTCAGAAAACTCCACTGCCCGACACACAGGTGCCGAAAAAGCAGAGTCTCCCTTTAAAAAAAACCTATCTATCCTACTCTGACTACTACCTCTCTGAAAAGTGAACCCCGTGCTGTCTGGGCAATGCTTAATGTGCGCATCTACCAGACCTGCTTCCCTAACTATCGCATTGAGAAAAAGGGTGTCATAGCCCAGCTTATCTCTGAAACCTCTCCTGTCTTTAGACCTAGTAATGGTGTTAAAATCACCTCCAAAGATAACCTGCTGGGCCGTAAAAAGAAAAGGCTTAATCTTTGTAAAGAGGCATTTCCTGTCCCACTTCGTCTGGGGACCATAGATGTTAATCAGGCGCAAGTCCTGCCCCCTTACAGAGACGTCCAAGACCATGCATCTCCCAATCTCTACCTCAATTACCCACCGGCACGTTACCATACCAGAAAAAAGGACTGCAACCCCGCTGTAAGGCTCGGCCGCAAGAGACCAAAATGAGGGACCACGTCTCCACTCCTTCTTTGCCAGATGTATATCAGCCAGACTACTCAGATGGGTCTCTTGTAAAAACAAAATGTCAGCATCAAACTCGCTGAGCAAAAATAAGGCCATATGACGAGCGCTTACTGATCTCAAGCTGGCAACATTAATGGTTGCCACTTTTAACGGAGTGGGAACTGCCATTAGGGTAATTGAGGCAGACGTTTCTTAGCCTGACTACTCCCTCTCCCTGGAGAACCAGCACGCTTTGTTGCGCCCTGGCACTCATCATCCATGGAGGACGCTGAACTGAACGAGTCCCAATCATCATCATCATCATCGTCCGACAGGACCTTAAACTTATTTTTCAAAGGCAAAACTTCAGGATTGAAGGGAACTGAACCCCTTTTTTTCCTTATTTTGCCCCTCCTCCTCCTATCCTCCAACCACTCCATATCATCTTTGGATAAACCACAACCAGCCTCCCCACACCTATCCTCCCCTTCAACCCCCTCCCCCCCCACTCTCCCTTCCCTTATCTACCACCAGGCCAGCCTCCCCACTATTTTCCCCACTCCTCTGCACCCCACGATCTGCAATAGAAACCCTGCAGCGTCGGGGGAGGGGGACTGGCACCACACCTGATGCACCAGCCTCAGCACCTCTTGGCAACTGAAACTTTACATACAGACTGGGAAGACACAGGCACACTAGGTACATGCACAGACTGGGGAGACACAGACACATTGGGTACTGGCACAGACTGGGGCAGCACAGACTGGGGAGACACAGACACATTGGGTATTGGCACAGACTGGGGAGACACAGACACATTGGGTATTGGCACAGACTGGGGAGACACAGACACATTGGGTATGGGCACAGACACATTGGGTATTGGCACAGACTCAGATGGAATCACAGGCCCTCCAGCTGATGAGCTCTGTGCACCCTCCATGTCCAGACGGAAAAACTCTCTCATGAGCTCAGGCTTGTTGTGCATTGCCTCAGGACACTGACTATAAGGATGTCCCACTGCATTGCACAGATTACACCTTATAATATTACAATCCTTTGCCAAATGTCCTATACCCTGACACAGAGAGCACTTCATTACTGGACAGGAGGATGCAAGATGCCCTTTATCTCCACATTTATTGCAGAGCTTTGGCTGGCCCGGGTAGAAGATGGTCAGCCTGTCCCTCCCCAGGAAAGCTGAGGATGGCAGATGTTGGACAACATTGTCAATAACCTTTAGTTTCAGCTGCACAGACCATCCCCCTGTCCATATTCCCCGATCATCCAAAATCTTTCTCAGGGGGCTCAGGACGTCCCCATACCTCCTCAACCATATAGTCAGATCCCCTTGTGGTATGGATTCATTGCGCACAAGTATTGTCACCATTTTAATGAGGGGTTGGCATGATATAAGCTTGGGGATGAGCCCTTTCCAGTCCGGCAGGCCCCTACACACGTGTTCAAACTTCTCCCAAAATATGTCCAAAGACTCTGGAGGGATAAAGGACAAATCATATTCATAGGAACCTGCCGGACTGATCAGGGCGAAGATATCCGCAGGCCTAAACCCCATCTGCAGGATTTTATCCACCACTGTCCTCCTATGTGGGGGGTTTCCATCACCTTCCCATTTCAATTGTACAACATTCCTCCTTTTAAACAGGGAGGAAGATAGAACATCCCCATGCTCCTTCCCTGCTTGTTCCCCCTTCCCAGATCCTGTGGCAGCAACACCAGCATAAGTTTTTCTTCCAGCTTTTGCAGTCTTGTCCTCAGATACATTCAAACCTGCTGGCAGAGAGTGTGAATCAGCTGGGATAGCAGTCTTCTGATTAGCAGGACCCACCCCCTCCCCCGAACACTCTGCTTCAATCCTGGGAGCCATCACAGTCTTGGCTGCTGCAGACTCCTGGAGAGTTGTAGTACTACTACACCCAGCATCTCCTCCACCATTCACAGGAACAGTCGCTGTGCCTGGTCCAGGCAAAGTCTCTGTATTGTCCATGGACCTCTCTGCAGACTGAAGCTGACAGTTATTTATTGCTTGCAGTACATTGTCTATGGGTCTGGGCTGACTGTCTGCAGTACTACAACCCTCAGCAAGCCCATTGTTATTAAAGTTCCCACCATCCTGCACACACACTGTACCTGCACCTGCTCTCTCCACAGGTCTTTCTTGCACATGGCTGGAAACGGTGTCCATCTTCTCCTCACCATCCTGGGGAGCTGAATCTGGACTGGTCTCTAGTTTATTGATCAGATCCAGCATGTCAGAACCTTCATCCTCCTGCTCAGATGTTCCACATTGCTGGGGAGGGAAGGGGACAGAGGCCTCCGCCATTGAGGGCTCAGCAGGTGTCTGAGATGTTGAAGAGCTGGGCTCATCCTCCGGGCCCACTTTCTCACTCTCTGCTTGCATCTCCTCGCTCTCCATGCAGGAAGAGGCTCCTTTCCTCATTTGATTAAATCGCTCCTCATTTTTATATTTTTCTTTAAAAGCTCCACTATTCTCCTTCAGAGAACTCACCAATTCCTTCTGCTTCCGCAGAGCTTGTTCCAGGTCCTTCAATTCAGGCCTCAGAGCCGGTCTCTTCTTACTGAAGACTTTGGCACAAAACTGCTTTTTCTTTTTAAATTCAGCTTTCAAAGCTCCCAACTTCTCCTCTTCCTTCTCAATCCGCTTCAGCGTTTCCACAATCCTCCGTCTAAAGGCAGACAGAGATTCATCCTTCCTTGGGCCAGGCCCAGAATCTTCCACAGGTTGAGGCCTATCCAGGGGGCCCCCGCCAGGGTCCTCCCCAGGATCCAGCATCCTTCCTGGGGCAGAGGAGTAACTCTAGCCCCTGGTCTCTGGAAGCACAGGAGCAAAGGGACTCGCAACCTCTCACCTCGCTGTCAAGGAGAGGAATGGCAGTTTCCCACCATCCCTGTGCTGAGTTCCTCTGATTGGTGAATAAAACACCAGTCACAATTCTGTTAATTTGGATCCGAAATTCGTTATAAAATTCGTAAGCATAGAAATTCCCCATAGGGTTCCCACCATCCCTGTGCTGACTTCCTTGGGTTTTTAACTTTTAGGTTCGTTAACTTTTCGTAACAATTTACGAATTTTCATTATGAATTTGGATCCGGAATTCGTAAACAAAATTTCTTATTTCGTACGGAATTCGTATGCATAAAAATTTGTATTTCGGATTCGTACGAATGTACGAATTTCTGGAAATTCTTACGAATTTTCGATTCGTACGAAACAAATCGCACATGTCTACTGCTGGTTGATGCTCATCAGGAGTGATCAGAAAGCTTAAAGAGGAAGTAAACCCTGATGGGTTTACTTCCTCTTTCATTCCCTGCAAAGGTAAAGCATAATGGACTACTATGCATCACATAGTAGTCCATTATGTGTCACTTACCTGACACAAGAGCCAGCGATGTCACTGCTGTCCCCTGTAGTCCGGCGCATCCATCTTCTCGGTGGGTCTCGCTGCTCCGCCGCTGTCATTCGGCCAAGCCGTGATGACGTCACTCCCGCGCATGCGCACGGGAGCTGCCACGCATGGCATATTCGCCGTTGACGGTGCCGCGCTCAGTGCGCCTGCGCGCCGCTGTCTACGGCGCATGCGCCGTAGACAGCGGTGCCTGTCTGTCGGCAAATAACTCCTAAACCGTGTAGGTTTAGGAGATATTTCTTGGACCTACAGGTAAGCCTTAATCTAGGCTTACCTGTAGGTCAAAGCGTGTTGTAAGGGTTTACAACCACTTTAACTGCTCCCTTCAGATCACCCGAAAATCCTAAAGCCCTATCTGCAGAATTAGAAGATCTTTAGGCCTATAATTGCTCTTTTAAATGGAAAAGAAATACGTTAAAAATGCCTAATGAGAATGAGAAAATGTTCTTCTGAAATATTCCTTTTTAAGGTATACTCCTTTCCGTGCTGATAAATGTTACCATCTTTATGTGCAATTATCGATACAGGCTTAATGCGAAGATAAAAAATATCGCTGCTCCCTTTCTTTAGCATTCCTAGAACATAGAAAATGTCAAAAATATGACTAAAAAGATTTTACGGCTCTTTTCATCATAGAAATACCAAATTACTTTGCAGCCTTTGCAAAGCCTTTTAATTATTTGGCTCTCAGACCGGTCCTCAAGGGCCCCTGGAAGAAGAGAACTTGCTCACATTACTCCCTGAACAACGTCTGCTCATCTTTAGATCACGGAATGATAATTGTCCTAAAGGACTGGTTCTGGAAGGCTTTGAAAAAAAGCCTCATTCTATGGCACCTAATGAACCGTTTTGGTAACATTTTCAATTCATGGTCTTAGCTCAGTCCATAAAGACATGGATGAGCGAGTCTGGGCTGGAGGAACTTGAATGGCCTGCACAGCCACAGAGTCCTGACCTCAACACCATAGAACACCTTTGGGATGAACTAGAGCGGAGACTGTAAGCAAGGACTTCTCGTCCAACATCAGTGCCTGACCTCACAAATGCGCTTTTGGAAGAATGGTCAAACATTCCCATAGACACACTCCTAAACCTTGTGGACAGCCTTCCCAGAAGAGTTGAAGCTGTTATAGCTGCACAGGGCGGGCCAACTCAATATTGAACCCTACGAGACTAAGCCCTTGTACACACGGTCGGACATTCCGACAACACAATCCGTTGGATTTTGTCCGAAACTGGTGTTGCATACACACGGTTGGACAAAGTTGTCGGAAAATCCGATCGTTCAGAACGTGATGATGCCATTTCCTTACGACGGGACTACGTTCAGGCTAGTAGCCAATAGCTTTGGTCTAGGAATTTGATCTGAGCATGCGTGGCACTTTGTCCGATTGGAATTCTCTACAAACAATCAGACAAAGTCCGATTGGATCATGTTGTCAGAAAATTTTATAGCCCAGCTCTAAAACTTTGTCGGTCGGATATTCCGAGGGAAACAGTCCGATGGATCCCACACACGGTCGGATTGTCCGACAACACGGTTCGATCGGACATTTTCCGTTAGAATGTCCGACCGTGTGTACAAGGGCTAAGATGTGATGCCATTAATGTTCATGTGTGTGTAAAGGCGGGTGTCTCAATACTTTTGACGATATAGTGTATTTGTATACACAAAATACAGACTTATGGTTTGATTTTGGATTTCATTTTGGTTGCACGGTATTACATGTAGTGCGGCAAGCTATCTATTATTTCCAAAAACTTGCATTGGAATGCAAAACGGACTTGAAGAGAACAAAAGCCAGTTAACCATAGGTGTGCGCTGCCCATTACATTGGGGTGTGCACCCCAAAGCTCAAACACTAAACATGTGCAATTCGTTTAGTTCCGAATTCGTTTTTTTAACAAATTTTAGTTCATTCCGAAATTTCAGAATTTCTGAACTTTTCAACTTTCAAAATTACGAATTTCCGAAATTACAAATTTGGAATTTTTGAATTTCCAAAATACGAATTTTCTAATTGTGAATTTCCAAATTTTGGGATTTTTGGAATTCGAAAATAGAAAAATTAGAAAATCTGAAAAAAAAAAGAAAATCAGTAAAATTCTAAATAATAACTAACTATTAAATTATAGGTATTGGTGTTTCCTTTCAAATTTGTCTGTTTGTAACGAATACGAATTTATCTGAAGTTAGGAATTATCTGAAATAACGAATGGAACGTAAGGATCTAATAATAATAAATAACAATAATAATAACAATAAAAAAAGTTTTATTATTATTATTTATTATTAATTTGTTCCATTCCATTTGTTTAGATGTGGCATTCGTTATTTCGGATAATTCATAACTTCAGATAAATTTGTACTTGTTACGTTCACAAACAGACAAATTTGAAAGGAAATTCCAATACCTATAATTTAATAGTTAGTTATTATTTCGAATTTGACAGATTTTCTTTCTTTTTTTCAGATTTTCAAATTTTTGAATTTCAGAATTTTCGAATTTCGAAAATCCAGAAATTCGTAAATCGGAAATTCAGAAATTCGAAAATTTCGGAAATCTGAAAATTCGAAATTCCTAAATTCGAAAATCCAGAAATTCGGAAATCCAAAATTCCAAAATTCAGAAATCTGAATTTCGGAAATTTGGAAATCTGAAAATTCGAAATTTGAAAATTCATATTCAGAGATTCGAAAATTTGGAAATCTGAATTTTCGTATTTCCAAAATTCAGAATTTTCGAATTTGAAAAAAAAGCAGAAAACAAATGAAACGAAAACGAACAAATTATCTATCAAACACACATGCCTTTCTCTGCAGCCTCAGCTGCACGGGGCAGTGAATGAATGGGAAGTGCTCTGTGCTGAGTGGCTTCCTGTTTATTCACAAACTGAAGCATAGTAAACACTGTTTACTATGCTTCAGATATGAATGGACACAGTGAGCGAGTGTTTCCACTTAGAAAAGGAAGGGGATGGTAAATGACATATTCAATAGCCCAGCCCCCACTCTTCATCCTGAAATATCCCCCGCAGCAGCCAGGAAGAGAGGAGGGAAGCCGGAAGCACTGTGGGGCAGGGGGACAAACAAGGGAGGAGGGGGGACCACGGGCAGTAGGGGGTATCGGCACATAATAATTAGGGTGTGCCCAGGCACACCTGACACACCCCTGCGCACGCTTATGCAGTTAACACAGGCCCTAAAGCTAACACCTTGATTGCATTCTCACTTCTTCTGTGCCAGGATCCTGAAGACCAACATTCCTGTAATAAAAGGTTCTGATCCAGGGTCCTGGTGCTGGAATGTGCTGGTTTATGGATTCCAAGAGGTTTTTGTGTGTTTCTTCAACACTTTATCTGTAATCATTTGAAATGACAGAAAACTGTTTGGCTCCCAGCATGCAATCTAATCTTCAGAAGTGGTTCTGTCAGATGCATCGCAAGACTATTTACGTGGTTTTTGATTGACAGCAGGTTTTCATATTGTTCCTTTAGATGCGGTTCCATGCTTTGATTGCACAGAAATAGATCCAAATGCATAAAAAAACCCATAATGCATTGAAGACCTATAATCATATTTTATGTTAACTAACAGAACAAAACCAAAAGAAGCGTTTGTGGATCACAGTGCAGTAATCATAGAGATGTGCACAATGGAAACGTTTGTTTGGTTTATTTTCAAATTTTTTTGTTTTCGTCATATTCGCTGTTAGAATAATTCGTTTTTTTTAGAATGTGTCTCGTATATTCTGATTGGTTTTGTATACTCCTTATTTTCAAATCCAAAATTCGAATTTTAGAAGATGGCTATATTCATGTATTTTATTCTATTCTAATGCATACTATTTTTTTCTTATTCTATTCTTTTATTTTCTATTTTATTCTGTTCTGTTATATTCTGTTATTTTATTTTCTATTCTATTGTATTCTTTTATATTATATTCTGCTCTATTCTATCCCTTTATAGCCTATTCTATTGTGTTCCTTTATTTTCAGTTTCAATCTTTTTATTAAGATTTAAAATAGTAATAGAACATTAAGTAAACAAAGTCAAGTACAAAAATAGAACTGTCAGCATAGGCAATGTACGAACAGTGACGACCATAAAATATGTGAAGAATGAGGGGGACCAACCATGGACCCATAAAAAGTCCATATGCAAGTATGAGAGACTACATTGAAGTGATCAACCATGAAGAGTCCCATGTAGTATAAAATATAAAACAATATTTTTGAAAACGCTAGACCAAAAATGGGCCTTATTTTAGGTCTATTCCTTCATTTTCTATTCTGTTTTATTATACAGTGTTTTGTTTTATTTTGCTTTTCCCTTCTATTCCTTTATTTTCTATTCTTTTCTATTCTGTTCTATTATTTCCTATGCTTTTATATTCTATTTCTTTATTTTCTATTCTTTTCTATTCTGTTCTGTTCTATTATATCCTATGCTATTATATTCTATTCCTTTATTTTCTATTCGTTTCTATTCTGTTCTGTTTGATTATATCCTATGCTATTATATTCTATTTCTTTATTTTCTATCCTGTTTTATTATATTCCTTTATATTCTATTCCATTCTATTCCTTTATGCTCTATTCTATTATATTCCTTTATTTTATGTTTCAATCTTTTTATTAAGATTTAAGATAGTAATAGAACATTGTATGTAAACAAAGTCAAGTGCAAAAATAGAAGTGGCAATGTACGAACAGTGATGACCATAAAATATGAGGGGGTCCAACCATAGACCCATAAAAAGTCCACAAGCAAGTATGAGAGACTACATTGAAGTGATCAACTATGAAGAGTCCCATGTAGTATAAAATATGAAACTATATTTTTGAAAAGCCTAGACCAAAAATGGGCCTTATTTTAGGTCTACAGTGCCTTGCGAAAGTATTCGGCCCCCTTGAACTTTTCAACCTTTTGCCACATTTCAGGCTTCAAACATAAAGATATAAAATTTTAATTTTTTGTGAAGAATCACCAACAAGTGGGACACAATTGTGAAGTGGAACGAAATCTATTGGATAATTTAAACTTTTTTAGCAAATAAAAACTGAAAAGTGGTGCGTGCAAAATTATTCAGCCCCTTTACTTTCAGTGCAGCAAACTCACTCCAGAAGTTCAGCGAGGATCTCTGAATGATCCAATGTTGTCCTAAATGACTGATGGTGATAAATAGTATCCACCTGTGTGTAATCAAGTCTCTGTATAAATGCACCTGCTCTGTGATAGTCTCAGGGTTCTGTTGAAAGCGCAGAGAGCATCATGAAGAACAAGGAACACACCAGGTAGGTCCGTAATACTGTTGTGGAGAAGTTTAAAGCCGGATTTGGATACAAAAAGATTTCCCAAGCTTTAAACATCCCAAGGAGCACTGTGCAAGCGATCATTTTGAAATGGAAGGAGTATCAGACCACTGCAAATCTACCAAGACCTGGCCGTCCCTCTAAACCTTCAGCTCAGACAAGGAGAAGACTGATCAGAGATGCAGCCAAGAGGCCCATGATCACTCTGGATGAACTGCAGAGAACTACAGCTGAGGTGGGAGAGTCTGTCCATAGGACAACAATCAGTCGTACACTGCACAAATCTGGCCTTTATAGAAGAGTGGCAAGAAGAAAGCCATTTCTCAAAGATATCCATAAAAAGTCTCCTCTAAAGTTTGCCACAAGCCACCTGGGAGACACACCAAACATGTGGAAGAAGGTGCTCTGGTCAGATGAAACCAAAATCCAACTTTTTGCCCACAATGCAAAACGATATGTTTGGCGTAAAAGCAACACAGCTCATCACCCTCAACACACCATCCCCACTGTCAAACATGGTGGTGGCAGCATCATGGTTTGGGCCTGCTTTTCTTCAGCAGGGACAGGGAAGATGGTTAAAATTGAGGGGAAGATGGATGCAGCCAAATACAGGACCATTCTGGATGAAAACCTGTTGGAGTCTGCAAAAGACCTGAAACTGGGACGGAGATTTATCTTCCAACAAGACAATGATCCCAAACATACAGCAAAATCTACAAAGGAATGGTTCACAAATAAACGTATCCAGGTGTTAGAATGGCCAAGTCAAAGTCCAGACCTGAATCCAATCGAGAATCTGTGGAAAGAGCTGAAAACTGCTGTTCACAAACGCTCTCCATCCAACCTCACTGAGCTCGAGCTGTTTTGCAAGGAAGAATGGGCAAGAATTTCAGTCTCTCGATGTGCAAAACTGATAGAGACATACCCCAAGCGACTTGCAGCTGTAATCGCAGCAAAAGGTGGCTCTACAAAGTATTAACGCAAGGGGGCCGAATAATTTTGCACGCCCCACTTTTCATTTTTTTATTAGTTAAAAAAGTTTCAAAAATCCAATAGATTTCGTTCTACTTCACAATTGTGTCCCACTTGTTGGTGATTCTTCACAAAAAATAAAAATGTTATATATTTATGTTTGAAGCCTGAAATGTGGCAAAAGGTTGAAAAGTTCAAGGGGGCCGAATACTTTCACAAGGCACTGTATTCCTTTATTTTGTATTCTGTTCTATCCATTGTTTTCTATTATATTCCTTTATCTTCTATTTTATTCTTTTATATTCTGCTCTGTTTTTTTATTTTCTAGCTCATTCTATTCTATTCTATTATATTCCTTTATATTTTATTATTTTACTTTATTTTCTGTCTCAATCTGTTTATTAACATTTCAAATAGTAATAGAACATTGTAAGTAAACAAAGTCAAGTGCAAAAATAGAACTGTCAGCATAGGCAATGTACGAACAGTGACGACCATAAAATATGTGAAGAATGAGGGGGTCCAACCATGGACCCATAAAAAGTCCATGTGCAAGTATGAGAGACTACATTGAAGTGATCAACCATGAAGTCCCATGTAGTATAAAATATGAAACTATATTTTTGAAAAGGCTAGACCAAAAATGGGCCTTATTTTAGGTCTATTCCTTTATTTTCTATTCTGTTTTATTCCATTCTTTTCTATTATATTCCTTTATTTTCTCTTCTATTCTTTTATATTCTGCTCTATTCTATTCTGCTGTGTTTTTTTTATTTTCTAGCTCGTTCTATTCTATTATATCCCTTTATATTCTGTTCTATTGCTTTATTTTCTGTCAAGTATAAAAATAGAATGGTCAGCATAGGCAATGTACAAACAGCGATGACCATAACATATGTGAAGAATGAGGGGGTCCAACAATGGACCCATAAAAAGTCCATATGCAAGTATGAGAGACTATATTGAAGCGATCAACCATGAAGAGTCCCATGTAGTATAAAATATGAAGCTATATTTCTCGAAAAGGCTAGACCAAAAATGGGCCTTATTTTAGGTCTATTCCTTAATTTTCTATTCTATTTTATTATATACTGTTTTGTTTTATTCTTTTCTTTTCCCTTCTATTCCTTTATTTTCTATTCTTTTCTGTTCCGTTCTGTTCTATTATATCCTATGCTATTATATTATATTTCTTTATGTTCTATCCTGTTTTATTCTATTCCTTTATATTCTATTTATTCTATTCCTTTATATTGTATTCCATTCTATTCCTTTATGTTCTATTCTATTATATTCCTTTATTTTCTGTGTCAATCTTTATTTTAAGTTTTGAAACCTTAATAGAACATTTTAAGTAAAGAAAGTCAAGTACAAAAATAGAATTGTCAGCATAGGCAATGTACAAACAGTGATGACCATAACATATGTGAAAAATGAGGGGGTCCAACCATGGATCCATAAAAAGTCCACAGGCAAGTATGAGAGACTACATCGAAGTGATCAACCATGAAGAGTCCCATGTAGTGTAAAATATGAAGCTATATTTCTCAAAAAGGCTAGACCAAAAACGGGCCTTATTTTAGGTCTATTCCTTTATTGTGTTGCACGAGAGACTCGGCTGCCCAAGACTCTCCTCCTCATTGGCTGAGATAGAGATAGAAAAAAAAAATGGGGATGAGCTGGGATAGGGATGAATAATAAAGTAAGGGGTGGAGTAGGATGGCAGAGGACCAAGGGTGAGAACAAAGTAGAACAATAAAGAAAGGAAAGAGATGCGGGTCTAGGCAGGAGGAGAAAAAAAGATGATTAAGACAGAAATAGAAAAAGATGTAGGCTTAGGCTGAGACAGAGAGTGGAGCCTGAGGGTAAGATGGTAAGATGGTATACTAACGTGGTCCAGAATACCCAAACTGGCTGGTGGCACAGTGAGGACAGCATAGGACCACCAGGGGTTCCATACGTTAAGAAACTAAACATGAGAGTCATGAAGTATAGTATAGTCACCTTCTCATGCAACATGAGGGTAGTCAGAATTCTCTTCATCTCTGCAATCCCAACCGAGGGCCTTCTTCACGCTTTGTGGCAGTGAAGAGGTAGGTGGCCAATTTTTGTTGATGTGAGGAAAGGCCCGGGAAGGGGCAGTAAAGAAGTGCATGCCGAGTGTCTTTATGGAAGGGTATATGAAAAAATGTTGAGAGTTGGTCGTAGACCCTGGAGCAGAATCCCACCAAACGTGGGCAAGACCACCAAAAATGGATCTCGTCTCTGCGCTGGCCACACCCCCTGAAACATCTCTTATTGTATAATGGGCTCGAATGGGCCATAAGAACCGGGACTCAATACCAGCGGAAGAGAACTTTATAGGCTACTTCCATGTTGACCGTGTTGAAGGAACTCTTGGGTACAGATGACCAGGCCCTGCTCCAGTCCTCTAGATCTATAGTGACCACCAAGTCTATTTGCCATTTAGAAATGTGTGAGTGGGAGCAAATTAACCCCCCTCCCCCCCCCCCCCGTTCGAGGAGGAGTAAACGGAGGAAATGATTCCCAACCAGGTGAGTGAAGACGAATATGTTCAAAAAGTCGTTGTTTGAAAAGGAAACGAAGAGCTACGATGGAGGGTTGAGATCCAATGTCGGAATTGTAGATAGCGAAACGCTTCCGTGAACGGTGGGTCTCGCAAATGGAGTCCCACGATGGAAAGATGCAGGACCCCAGGAAGGGACGGACCTGGGAGTAGCCGTGATGCTTGTTATTTTTAGGCAAAAAAGAGACTTTAGTATCATTTTAAATGAACTAGTTAAAGTTATGCCACGTACACACGACCAGACTTTGACGGACTAGGTCTGATGGTCTTACCGATTGACTTTCGGCGCAGTTCAGACGGACTTTCCAAATGAACGGACTTGGCCACACACAATCACACCAAAGTCTGACGGATTCGAACGTGATGACGTACGACCGGACTAGAATAAAGAAGTTCATAGCCAATAGCTGCCCCAGCGTCGTTTTTTTTCCGTCGGACTAGCATACACACGAACGAATTTCTCAATAGGAACTGGGTCCGGCGGAGTTCCTGGTGAAAAATTTGAAACATGTTCTATTTCTGAAGTCCGTCAAATTTTTGGACAGCAAAGGTCCAATGGAGCCCACACACGATCGAATTGTCCGACGGGTTTGTTCCGTTGGACCTTTGCTGTTGAAAAGTCCGGTTGTGTGTACGCGGCATTAGAAGCTGATTGACTACCATGCACAGCTGCACCAAATTCTGAGCACTCCAATTTTACTAAATCTCCAGTGACATTTTTTTTTTAGATCGGACCATATAAGACACTTGGAAATAAGGGGATATCTGCTCTCTAAGCCCTTGTACACACGGTCGTAGATTCCGACGGAATGTTTCCGATCTGACCGTTTTGTCGGATATTCCGACTGTGTGTGGTCTGCATCGGACTGTTTCCGTCAGAATATCCGACGGACCAAGTTTTCCAACTTGCCGGTAAAATTTTCTGACAAAATGCTCCTATCGGACATACTCCGATCATGTGTAGCCTACTCCGACAGACAAAGTGCCACGCATGCTCAGTTCAAATTCCTAGACCAAAGCTATTGGCTACTAGCCTGAACGTAATGAAATAACGCCATCACGTTATGTACAATCGGATTTTCCGACAACTTAGTCCGACCGTGTGTATGCAACATCACTTCCGGACCTCTTCCGGAATTAATCCGTCGGAATTACTCCGACGGATTTGGTTGTCGGGATCTCCGACCGTGTGTACAAGGGCTAAAACATTATTTAGAAATATAATGATAAATCCTTTATTATAAAAGAAAAAGATAAAAGCAAACTTTGTACCATCACCATAGAAAATGACAGATCTGTCATTAAAACAGGATACAAATTCAGGGTACCCCCACATTCAAAAAGCAATTCTTAATAGGTAGCCCCACAATAATATGACATTGCATTATGAAACTTCAATCAGGATGTATACGCCACATACGTTTTCTTCATATAAATTCATTATATGAACCTCCTGTGGTGTTCTGATGATTAAAAGTTTGATACTTATCTTGTTCTACATTTTATGATAAAACCCAAGGCACATCAAAATGTTCTTTTTCTCTGTCAGATCAAACAAGGATGGTAAAGGATCTGTGTGTGGAGGTTCTTATTTATCCAGGTCATGGTATATCTGGTGGAAGTCCCATTCACCTGGACTTGTTCTGTAAGGTCAAAGACATTTTTTAGCTTGTTCAACAAGGCAAGCCTTTATTTTTAGTTTTGGAAGGAAAGGAGAGGGATTAGAACCCCTGTCAGTTTTTATTGCTGTCTGTGCCCCCATTAGTGAGATTCAGCGTATTTGTCCTGTTTAACATTATCGTTGAAAGTGAAAGTTAAAAAAAAAATCCCAAATTTTGGGTTGTCCCCAGAAAAGTAATAAAGGGGAAATCTTCCAATGGGCACAATAGTTCCGGTGGTCCCCAAGGCATTCCCTTAATTTGCAGGGATTTCCTGTCACTTTCTGTTTGGCTATCGGACAGGAAGTAAATGGAATTCTCCACAATGGGACACAGATGGGATAAAAAATGATCTGACAGTGGTCAATTACCAGTGGTCAATTACCAGCTACCAGGGTGGGAAGCTTCAGCAAATCCTATCATAAGAATGAGCTTTTGTTTTTGTGTTAACTCTTTATAGCTATGTAGTTGTCCTGTGGCTGGGCTACTATCTCATGTATGCTGCCATGGAGGCGCCAGGAAAACGTTTTGCCTATAGTTCTACTTTAAAGCGGTAGTAAACCCAGTTTCAAAAAACATTTACATTCCCGGCATGCCGGAAATGCTAACTTTCACATTGGTTGTGCTCTCAACCAAACTTTCAAACCATCCAATGGCTGGTTTCAGAACTGATCACATGTGCAGCATTATGGCAGTGGAAGAATCATTAGAGGCCAAGATGGCAGCTTCCTTGACTGAAAACGATAGAAGGGTTTACTTCCACTTTAAGACGTGGCTTGGAGAAGCTACGAAACATGCTCAGCATTACAGAACAACTCCAGCTGAATGTGACTAATTACTGCAAGATATGATGTTATAGCAGCCATCCTCAACCAGGGTTCTTTGGATCACTAGGGTTCCTCCAAATATTGGCTAGATGTTCCTTAAGCTGTGGCTGATTGGCCTCCCATTTGATGGTGCCTGCGTAGTTCCAACGTTACCACCATGACATCAATGATCCTTTTAGCCAACTATAAGGGGCACATTCTTCCCACTGCTGATGTAATAGCCATTTTTTTCCCAGTGACCCCCAATGAATTGGTCTTATAAGAGTTTTCTCAGAACCTGAAAATTATTTCAAGGGTTCCTCAGGGGTAAAAAAGGTTGAAGAATGGCCGGGTTATCACTTTTCCTTCGCTTAGCCATTATTTGACCTCACAAATCCTTCTTGCTATATTTCCTTATTTACCTATTTCTGTGTCTGCAAGCATATGCTTGAACATTGTGGAACACAAGACGGTACTGATGACTGTTTGACACCCATATACAGTACAGTATGTGTTATCACAGCCCATTTCAATTGTCACCGTCACATCCTTTTCCAAGGCTTTCATTGCTCACATCATGCATGTAGCTATTTCAAAACGGTTATGTTCACCCCGTGTCACAATATGCTATAATCATCCACTATAGCATATGACAATAATCAGTGTGCTCTGCTATTCCCAACAAAAGTCTCTCACTCTCTTGTATTTCAAATAGCTCTCATTGGGAACCTGGAGAACAAATAAATACTTTGTGTGGTTGGGTTGAACAGGACCTTCCCACATATTACAGGGTCATACTGCATTCTCCTTCATTCTCCACCACCATTACGGATCATTAAGACCCCTTTCACACCACACCGCCCATAGCGTCGGCGGTAAAACGCCGCTATTTTTAGTGCCGTTTTACCGCCGGATTTGCAGCGCATTTTGGCCACTAGCGGGGCGCTTTTAACCCCCGCTAGTGGCTGAGGAAGGGTTAAAGCCACCAGCAATATGCTGCAATAGCAGCGTTTTTCCGGCGGTATTACAGCGCTGCCCCATTGATTTCAATGGGGAGCAGCGGTGGAGGAGCGGTAAACACACCGCTCCTTCAACGCTCCAAAGAATCTGCTGGCAGGACTTTTCCCTGACATCCTGCCAGCGCACCGCTGTAGTGTGAAAGCCCTCGGGCTTGCACACTACAGACAATGGTGCCGCTTTTTTAAGGGCGGATTGCAGGCGCTATTTCTAACGCTATAGCGCTTGCAAAACGCCCTGGTGTAAAAGGGGTCTTAAAGCACTGATATACTTTTCCAGAACTTCCAAATGGAGACTTCTTAGTCTGTTAGTACCATTATGCACACGGTAGAATTGCACCAGCAGAATCACAATAATTTTTTTTTCTCCCATAATGCAAGGTCTCTCCTCAACTCCTTGCCTCAATGGTGGTATTAAACAAACACAATTCCTTTGTGCATACAATTTTCCTGTACTTATCTCTACACAGAGCACTTGGCCTTTGTCTTTTGCGTCTAGTCTAATGCAGAACGTCTTATACTCTATAGCACCCTTTCTCAGCCAGGGTTTTCGTGGAACCCTAGGGTTCTTCCAAAAGTTGCTAGGGTTTCCTTGAGGAATGAGAATTTTCTTCTCTAAAATCAGTAACCAATGACACCAATGATCTTTTGGGCCATCTGTAAGGGAGGAATTATTCTCACTGTCCACCAATCAAATGTCTAAAGGGGCCCTTCTCCATGTACCCTGCAATGCCAAACAAACATCTCTTGCATTTCAAATAGCTCTCACTGAGGAAGCATTTCCATTGATCACCAATGTAAGTGGCATTCTTCCCGCAGACCACCAGTGCAAATTGTGGCTCTTCTCCCATTGATCAAGAGTTGGTGATCACCAATGTAGGGTGGTCCTTCCCCCACTGACCACCAATCTAAAGGGATCCATCTCCACTGACCATCATTCTAAAAGGGCCCTCCTCCCATGTGCTCTGCAATTCTAAACAAATGTCTCTCTTGTATTTCAAATAGCCCTGACTGAGGAATTATTCCCACTGACCCCCATTTTTGTGTAGTTCAGCAAGCTAGAAAAGAGTCATCAAAGTGTTCAGTTGATGCATTTGCGCATGCTCAAAATTCTCCTATTTACACACATGCATTCTTGAGGCTTGGCGCAGCTACCTTAAACTACTTAAGGACCACCCGCCGTCACTTTACAATGCTACTTTGAAGAGGAATATCATTGTTATGGCAGCAGCTAGCTGCCATAAACCCGGTATTCTCTTCTTCAGCGGGCGGTCTGCTTTTGCATAAAAGTGGTCTCTGTGGTGGATTCGCCGCAAGATCACTTTTATTGGCGGCAGGGAGAGGGCCCTCCCTCCCGCCGCGCTCTGGTGCCCTCCGCCACTTCCCAGAGCCATCGGTAGCAGCAGAGATGATCGGGTCCTGTGTCCTGTTAGGCATGGAGAGGAGTGAGGGGAAGATAGCCCCCACCCATCTCCATACCATTGCATGGCGGAAGCGACGTAAAAACATTACTTCCGCCCATAGCTCTTAAAGGGACATTTTTATTTCATTTATTTTTTTCAAGTTACATGAATTTTTTTTTTTTATTGCATTTTAGTGTAAATATGAGATCTGAGATCTTTTCGACCCCCAGATCTCATATTTAAGAGGTCCTCTAATGCTTTATTTCTATTACAAGGGATGTTTACATTCCTTGTAATAGGAATAAAAGTGATACCATTTTTTTTTTTTAAAGAACAGTGTAAAAATAAAAAGTTAAATAAATAAGAAAAAAAATGTTTTAAACGCGCCCCGTCCCGCCGAGCTCGCATGGAGAAGCGAACGTGTAAGTGAGTATCGCCCGCATGTGAAAATGGAGTTCAAACCACACATGTGAGGTATTGCTGTGATCATTAGAGTGAGAGCAATAATTCTAGCACTAGACCTCCTGTGTAACTCAAAACATGCAACCTGCAGAAGTTTTTTATGTTTCAATCGTTTTTTTATTAAAGGTTTACAATACATAAAATAACGGTCTCAGCTTTTCATTATGTAAATACAACATGTTCTGTATGCAATAAAATTATCATTCTGGTTAACTCATATGGCACTCCTTTAGTGACTTATCTAGACCATCATTTACTTCTAGCGCCTGGTACAGTTTGCTAGCTGGGTTATTGATGACTTCTGCTCTATTGTCATCTTTAATTTATAGCTTCACATTTTATTACATCTATGGGCTATACCTTATTTCCACTCTAACTAATGTTGCAGCGAATCATGCTCCAATTGTGACATGATAATTGTAAATTATAAAACGAAAAAAAGAGGGGGGGGGGGGTAATAAGAAAGGACAGAAAAGGGGGAAAGTTAAGGAAAAGAAGGGGGGGATGGGTTTGGGGAGCCGCGTCCCCGTGTCTCAAGGCCCATTTCCCTGGAGTATAGCTAGTTAGTATGTGTCCTAGGATCATTTGTCAGATATGCGATCCATGGGTCCCATATTCTATTCAACTTCATCTTGTCCTGTGCCAGTGCTGTCAACCTTTCATTTATCATCAACCATGACATTTTATGTTTGAGCGTGGGTGGCATAGTGATGTAGTGGTTAGCACTCTCACCTAGCAGTAAAAAGGGTCGCTGGTTCAAATCCCAACCATGACACTACCTGCCTGGAGTTTGCATGTTCTCGTTGTACCTGTGTGGGCTTCCTCCAGGTACTCTGGTTTCCTCCCACACTCCAAAGACATGCAGGTAGGTTAATTGGCTTCTGTCCAAAAATTGGCCCTAGTATATGAATGGGGACCTTGGATTGTGGGCTCCTTGAGGGTAGGGACTGATGTGAGTGTGCAATGTACAGGGATAGGGGCAATTCTAGACACTCACTCAGGTTGGACTGCTGTCTTTATTCAACCTTACTAACTATGAAGCTGTGCAATTGGCAGGGCGGCAGATCTCTAATTCCTTGCTATGGTAATATTTGCAGATATAAATGTAAGGAATCGTCTTTGGGATTTAGAGGCCCGCGCCACCTAGGAGTGCTTGTTTTGCTGATTTTATCAGGTTCAAGTTGGTAAGGGTATAAATAAAATTATACACTCTGATCCAAAATCTTCTGACCTTGGGGCATGTCCACCAGATATGATAGGTGGATCCTACCTGACCACATCCCCTAAAGCATCGGGAGGTGGCACCTGGTACAAAAGTGGCCAGTCTGGCCGGTACCACCTCAGTAGTACTTGTACTTGTATTTGCCTCTATAATGGAGGTATTAATAAGTGATCAATAAGCCGTCTCAGAAATTGCATGCCAGTCTTCTAATTCAAAAGTTTCCTGAAGATCCTGCTTCCATTGGACCATATAGTTCAGTTTCTTCGTGACACACATCAGTATTGTATATATACCCTGTTTCCCTGAAAATAAGACCTAGCGTGATTGTCGGTGATGGCTGCAATATAAGCCCTACCCCCCCAAATAAGCCCTAGTTAAAGTCCTTGTAGGTCTTATTTTCAGGTTAGGGTTCATTTTTGGGGAAACAGTGTAGGGCTTATTTGGGCATTAGGGCTTATATTGCAGCCATCACCTACAATCACGCTAGGTCTTATTTTCGGGGAAACAGGGTAGTAGATATGTGGCCCCTAATTTGATCATATTGCCTGCATAAATGTTCCATGGGAGTCATAGTCACCAAGTCCCCTTTGCGAGCTACGGTTTGTATATAATGGTGTATTTGGGCATATCTATACTTTTCTACAGGTGGCATATCATATTTTTCTGTTAGAGAACGTTCAGAAAGCATGCCCTTGTGGTCACACAGATCGGCTATGCGTAATAAGCCCTTATTTGTCCACCAATCAAATTGGTGAGGAGAGAGGCCCGGGGTGAACTCTCTATTTTTTAATAGTGGTGCTAATGGATTGTGGGGTGATTTACATTTTTGTGTTCTAGCCAGTCTGTCCCATATTCCCAATGAGAGGGAGAGAGTGGGACACAGTATAGGTGGTCTTTCTTTCATTGGAAGCCACATGATCTGTGAGATCTGTTCTGGATGACAGGAGAAGGATTCCATGGTCATCCATATTGCATGTGGTTGGTGGGAGAGAAACCTAAAGAGTTGAGCCAGCTGAGTTGCGTAAAAGTATTTCTGCAGATCTGGCAGGCCCAGTCCCCCTCTTCATTTTGGAGTGTACATCGTACCTCTGTTCACCCAAGGCCTCCTATCTCCCCAGACAAACCGGAGAATTGTGTTTTGAAGTGTTTGAAGATCTTTTTGGACCAGTGATACAGGTATGGTGCGAAACAAGTATAATATTCTAGGTAACACGTTCATTTTTATTGAGTGTAGTCTGCCGAACCACGGTGGAGGATGGACTTGCCATTTAGCTAGGTTTTCAGTTATTCTCTTAACCACTTTCAGCCCCCGACCATCTTGCTGGCTTAAGACTTAAGGCTTAATCACTTTTTGTAAAACGTCACTGCGTCGCTTTAACTTGACAATTGCGCGGTCGTGCGACGTAGCTCCCAAACAAAATTGATGTCCTTTTCTTCCCACAAATAGAGCTTTCTTTTGGTGGTATTTGATCACCCCTGCGGTTTTCATTTTTTGTGCTATAAACAAACATAGAGCAACAATTTTGAAAAGAAAACGCATTATTTTTTACTTTTTGTTATAATAAATATCCCCCAAAAATATATAAAAAAACATTTTTCCCTCAGTTTAGGTTGATACGTATTCTTCTACATATTTTTGGTAAAAAAAAATCACAATAAGCGATTATTGATTGGTTTTGCGCAAAATTTATAGCGTTTACAAAATAGGGGATAGTTTTATAGCATTTTTATTAATGATTTTTTTTTTTACTAGCGATTTTTTTTGTGACTGCGACATTACGGCGGACACATCGGACATTTTTGACACATTTTTGGGACCATTGTCATTTATACAGCAATCAGTGCTATACAAATGGACTGATTCCTGTGTAAATGACACTGGCAGTGAAGGGGTTAACCAGGGGGTGGCAGTGTAGGGGTTGAGTGTTCCTAGGGGCGTGTTACTAACTGTGGGGGGCTGGGCTTTGTGTTAGGGAACACTGATCTCTGCTCCAATCACATGGAGCTGAGATCAGCGTCACTTGTTGCTAGGCAGAACGGGGAGATTCTGTTTACAATGGCATCTGCCTGTCCAGCCTCCCCGTGAGACGATCGCGGGTATCCTCGCAGTGATCGAGTCCGCGGGACCCGCTGGGCTTTATGTTAGTGAACACTGATCTCTGCTCCAACCACATGGAGCTAAGATCAGCGTCACTTGTTGCTAGGCAGAACGGGGAGATGCTGTTTACAACGGCATTTCCCCGTTCAGGCTCCCCGTGAGACGATCGCGGGTATCCCCGCGGCGATCGAGTCCGCGGGCCCCGCGACCGGACTCACGGGGTCCCGACCGGCACGTGAGCATGCCGCTGGCAGCGCGCATGCCCCCGGCAGCGCGCATGCGATGGCAGGGCAGCATATAGAAATGGACGTACCTGTACGCCAATATGCTTGCCTGTGCCATTCTGCTGACGTACATCGGCATGCACCGATCGGGAAGTGGTTAAAGAGTACAGGGTAATTTTTTTTATACAGCGTTTGAATTGTTGGGGTCAAGCGTATGCCAAGGTGTGGTAGCTCCTCTGATTCCCATTTAAATTTGTAGTACTGCTCTAAAGTTTGCTGAGTAGTGCTCAGTAGTGAAAGATTTAGTGCTCTGGATTTACTATGATTAATTTTTAGCCCTGAGATTTCGGAGAATGGTTGCAATATCGCATGCAAGTTAGGAAGAGAGGTAATCGGCGATGACAGTGTTAACAATAGGTCATCAGCAAAGAGTAAGCATTTGTGTTCCCTGTCTCCACAGATAATCCCTGTAGAATTTTTTTAAACGTTGCCTATGGAGATTTTTAAAGCTAAAAGTTTGTCGCCATTCCACAAGTAAGTGCAATTTTGAAGCGTGACAATATACATTCATTTGCTAGTAGGTGTCCCTCATTCCCATCTCATAATGTTGGGAGGTATGTGAGAAGGTGCTTTGGCTGCATTGAGAAGCGCAGGATCTGGTGGAGGTGTTCCGTCCTCCGCTCTGCTGCCGACTGCCGAGACCAGGAGTGGGTCGAGAAGAGGGGGGGGGGGGTGCCGCAGCTGCAGGAAAAGGTGCGAGAGCCACAGGAAATGGCCTGGAGGGCCGGATTCGGCCTTGTGTTTAAAACATGTGCTCTATAAAGTCAGAGCACGAATGCCACGTACACACGATCGGAATTCTCGTCGGAAAAAGCTCTGATGGTTTTCCCGATGGAATTCCGACGGAATTCGGCTCAAGCTGTCTTGCCTACACACGGTCACACCAAATTCCGCGGTGACGTACAACACGTACGACGGGACTAGAAAAAGGAAGTTCAATAGCCAGTAGCCAATAGCTTCCGTCTCGTAGTTGAATCTGAGCATGCGTGATTTTTGGCGCGTCGGAATTGCATACACACGATCGGAATTACCGATAGAGCGTTTTTCCGTCTGGAAAATTGAGAACATGCTATCAATTTTTGGCTGGCGGAAATTCGGACAGTTAAATTCCGATGGAGCATACACACGGTCGCATTTTCCGATGAAAAGCTCTCATCTGTCTTTTTCTGGCCGGAATTCCAATTGTGTGTACGCGGCATAAGAGTTATTTCTTTCTGCTGCCTCCTTCCCAGCAACACACCTCCTGTATTAGTGAGACACGACTTTGAATAAAGGAGCACCGAAGGCACAGCAGACAGCAGCATTGTCAGTCTGGGGGGGGGGGGGGGGCAGTGTTAAATGAATTACAGCAAAGTTGTTGTTTTGTTGTTTTTTCTTTAGGGATAAAGGTTTTTCAGCAATAAATAAAAGCTAATCATTTTAATCACCCCTGCAAGCGGTTTGTCTCATCCATGTAAACTGATACATTCTGCTGGAGAGCTTGAGCTTCTGAAAACCACAGACTTGCTGGCTAGATCACCAGATGAAAATAGAGGAAAGGAGGCCTAAAAAGAAAATGAATGCAGCTGTCACGTGTAAGAAGCTGCAATATAATAAATGTTTGCTTTTGAGTTTAATACCGCTTTAATACCACCTAAAAAAATGGAGTCCTACTTTACTTGAAACCTACTCTAAATCCTAATGCCGCATACAGACGATCAGAATTTCCGACAACCAAACCGCGGATATTTTTACCGACGGATGTTGGCTCAAACTTGTCTTGCATACACACAGTCGAACAAGTGTTTTCGGAAATTCTGATCGGCAAGAACGCGGTGACATAAAACGCGTAGGTCGAGCCAAGAAAAATGAAGTTCAATAGCCAGTGCGGCTCTTCTGCTTGATTTTGAGCATGCGTGGCACTTTTGTGCGTCGGAATTGTGTACACACGATCGGAATTTCCGACAGCAAGGTTCTTTGTCGGAAAATTTGAGAACCTGCCCTCAAACAGTTGTTGTCGGAAATTCCAACAGAAAAATGACCGATGGAGCCCACACATGGTCGGAATTTCCGACAACGAGCTCACATCGAACATTTCCGGTCGGAAATTCCGATCGTCTGTACGTGGCATTAGAGTGACTGTACACTCCCTATAGGTTCCCCTCATACATTTATAAAACCTTGCCCCCCTTATACTGTACCCAAAATGCGGGTAAAGCAGACATTATGGCGAACACATCATTTTTTTTTTGCTTGCTATAACTGAAATAGTAAAATCAATTCCAGGCGGAGTTGGTATTTAACAGCACATTAAAGATAGACATTTAATTAGTCTGTATAATGAATGCCATGGACGGCACGGGCAGCTCCACCTTAAACCCGCGTGGGGGCGCAGCCTCCATCTTCGGGCAACGGGTACATTTTAATGCGTTTCAGTGTTTACCAGTCTCGAGTCTCGCTGCCATTTATCCCGGCGAGTAAAATCATGACACCTTTGGAAATGCGCACCGGTCGAGCGCTATTATAATTTTTCATCCCACAACGATTTTCCAGCATTCCAAACGGTAAATTTCTGAACTAACATTCAATAAAATAAAGATTTGCTGACTGGCTGGGAAAGGAGCTGAATAATTACTTCTGCGGGCAGATTCACTAAACTGCAGCAAAAAGGACGGCCGGCGATTGCATGTTAAACGGATATTAAAGCCATGTAAGAGCCTCGGGCGCCGAAGATCACCGGGGACCGCGTTATCAGAGCCGGCCAACGTAAATAGATATCACACCAGGACGGCGCTAATATAAAAGATGAGGTTGCGTTACAGATCTCTCGGGGCGGGGGAAGGGGGGGGGTGTCCAAATAAAAGAAGAATCCCAGGGGTACGAAATTCTTAGAAACCAATTTTGGCTTTAAAAATAAAGACAGATGCTCCACCGTAGGCTGTAATCAAAGTGTACGGCCTCCCGGGGGCATCAGTCCATATTTGGAGTCTACTCTGTTGTTTTGGAGGTGCTCCAGTGATTTTCTGCTAATATATACAGTGTATATGTGTGTGTATATATATATATATAGCATTGTCAAAAGTATTGGGACACCTGCCTTTACACGCACATGAACTTTAATGGCATCCCAGTCTTAGTCCATAGAGTTCACTATTGAGTTGGCCCACCCTTTGCCACTATTACAACTTCAACTCTTCTGGGAAGGCCGTCCACAAGGTTTAGGAGTGTGTCTATGGGAAAGTTTGACCATTCTTCCAGAAGCACGTTTATGAGGTCAGGGACAAGAAGGCCTGGCTCACAGTCTCCACTCTAATTCATCCCAAAGGTGTTCTATCGGGTTGAGGTCAGGACTCTGTACAGGCCAGTCAAGTTCCTCCACCCCAAACTCACTCATCCACGTCTTTATGGATCTTGCTTTGTGCGCAGTCATGTTGGAACAGGAAGGGGCCATCCCCAAGCTGGTCCCACAAAGTTGGGAGCATGAAATTGTCCAAAATGTCTTGGTATGCTGACACCTAATGCCGCGTACACACTATTGGACTTTCCGGCGGACCAGAATCCGTCTGACATTTTGGTCGTGTGTGGGCTCCAGCAGACTTTTTTTCCCCCAAAAGTCCAATGGACCTAGAAATAAAACATGTTTCAAATCTATCCAACGGACTCAAGTCCGATGGACTAAAAATCGGGAAAACTGTTCATCTGTATGCTGGTCCGATGGACCAAATACAACGCAAGTGAAGCTATTGGCTACTGGCTATTGAGCTTCCTTGTTTAGTCTCATTTACGTCGTCATGTTCAAAACGAACGGACTTTCGAACTGACTTAGTCCAGTCATGTGTGGCCAAGTCCGTTCATTCAGAAAGTCCATTGGACCTCCGCCGAAAGTCTGTCCGGAAGACCATCAGACCTAGTCCGTCGAAAAGTCAGGTCGTGTGTACACAGCATTAGGTGTTTCTCTCACTGGAACTAAGGGGCCAAGATGAAACCCTGAAAAACAACCCCACACCATAATCCCCCCTCCACCAAGTGATTTGGACCAAAGCAAGGTCCATAAAGACATGGATGAGCGAGTTTGGGGTGGAGGAACTTGACTGGCCTGCACAGAGTTCTGACCTCAACCTGATAGAACACCATTGGGATGAATTAGAGCGGAGACTGTGAGCCAGGCCTTCTCGTCCAACATCAGTGCCTGACCTCACAAAATGCACTTCTGGAAGAATGGTCAAACATTCCCATAGACACTCCTAAACCTTGTGGACAGCCTTCCCAGAAGAGTTGAAGCTGTTATAGCTGCAAAGGGTGGGCCAACTCAATATTGAACCCTACGGACTAAGACTGGGATACCATCACTGGCGGCCTGTCCATACGGGCGCCGCCCCCCTCTATGACCAATGGATAGATTTGTGCATTGCATCAATCTATCCATGGCCACTGCTGCCACCCCCTATTTAGGCGCCCGGACCCTTTTCGGGCCCCGGGTGCCTGAATTACAGTGGCGGGGGGGGGGTTGAAGCACATGATTAGAGCAATAGGCTCTAATAGGTGTCAAAACAGGGGAACTGTGAGTGCCATGCTTGCCGCTCGCAGTGCACCCAGGTGTGTTAGGAAAGCTAATGAATATTCACTGTCCTAACACTGAACTGCCTCACTTCCAGGACCCCCTGGTCTTCTTTACACTGAAGATAGTTCCTAATGACATTGGCTGTGTGTTTGGGGTGGTTGTCCTGCTGCAGAATCATTTTGGGACCAATCGCACTCCTCCCTCCCTGATGGTATGGGATGGTGGATAAGTATCTGCCTGTATGTCTCAGCATTGAGGACACCATTGATTCTGACCAAATCTCCATTTGCATACATGCAGCCCCAAACTTGAAAGGAACCTCCACCATGCTTCACAGTTGGCTGCAGACACTCATTATTGTACCGCTCTCCAGCCCCCCCATAACAAACTGCCTCCTGCTACAGCCAAATGTTTCACATTGTGACTCATCAGCCCGGAACACCTGCTGCCATTTTTCTCCATCCTGGTTCCTATGTTTTCATGCATAGTTGAGTTGCTTAGCCTTGTTTCCATGTCGGAGGTTTGGCTTTTTGGCTGCAATTCTTCCACGAAGACCACTTCTGCCAAGACTATATATATATATATATATATATATATATTTTTTTTTTTTTTTTTATTTGTTTTATTTATTTTATTTATTTATTTTTTATTTGTTTTATTTATTTATGTTTAATTGTTTTCTGTTATTTTTCAGCCTGTGTTATTTATTCTATGCTGTATTTTTTAATAGTGGATGGTTTATTAGAGTATCGTTTTAATTTGTTTTATTTAGTACTAATTGCTGTTATTAGTAATTGTATTGTGACGTGTTCTGTTCATTATAGATATATGTATATCTATATCTATATATATATATAGATATAGATATATATAGATATAATTTACACAAATTACACACACACACAAAATGTATACTAAACATCAATTGAAATGTATCCCTCAATAGTCACAAAGGGTAGAAATCTGACTTGGGTGCACCAAAACCCGTTGCAAACCCAGATATTAACTTGTAAGTATAGCAGTGACATCATCGCTGTGCTGTACATAGCCCGTGCACAGAGCAGAGCTGTGGGAGGGGCCCGGCAGGCTCTACTCACTACAGGCTGTCGACAGAAAACTACAGGAGGGGGCGGAGACAAGACCAGTAACTGCTGCTCTCTCTCCTTGCGCAGGGTGACTGGTCTTGTCTCCGCCCCTCCTGTATTTCCTGCTGGGCCCCTCGCACGGCTCTGCTCTGTGCGCAGGCTATGTACAGCACAGCGAAGATGTCACGGCTACTTTTATAAGGTAATATCTGGGTTTGCAGAGGTGCATGGAAGGTGGATTTATATTGAGGATTTTACTTCAGGGAAAATTTCATCTTTAGCAGACCAAAAGGGAGCAAATAGGAGAAGTTCATTGTCGGGGTGTACATAGACTTTGGGAGACAATTTCATGCAAGGCATCAGATAGTGAATTGCTGCACTCTCCAGATAATTGCCTCCATGCTGCAGTCAGAAGGTCCATTGAGTTTACTTTGGAGTAGATCTGTCAAAAAAAAAAAAAAAACTAGGACAATCGAACCATGCCTATGATGAAAAATGCACCGTTAGAGGTTACCTTCAATGATAAGTAGATCCAGATATATAGAACATTCCCATTATAAGAAGACTGGGAGATTCCATTTGCAGTAGATGCAAAGCCTTAAAGTATTAACTCCAAAAGCAAACATTTATTATATTGCAGTTTTCCAATCATTAGATGTGATGGCTGCATTAGTTATCTTTTTTAGGCTTTCTTTCTTCTATTTTCTTCTTGTGTTTCAGCCAACAAGTCTGTTGTTTTTCCAAAGAACAAGCTCTCCTCCAGGTGTTTTTTTTTTTTTTTTACAGGGATGAGACAAACCATTTACCACTGACAGGGGTGTTTTCAATGATCAACTTTTAGTTATTCATGAAAAACCTTTATCCCAAAAGAAAAAAATATATATACATTGTGGTTTACCGGAGTTATAACCCCGGTATTTTTTTTTTTCAGCTGGCGATTTGCTTTCTCATGAAAGCAGTCCAAGTGGCTAATTAGCCTCTTGATCGTTTTCCTAAGCAGTGGGAGGGGGTGACGCCCCCCTCGCCGGTCTTTCTCTGGCTTACCGTTTTTACCAATCCGCCCGAGAAACTATTCAGTGGTTCGCACGGCTGGCCATAGAGGTCGTCTATGATTGTCTCTGTGATGTGGGAGGACCGGAGCGACGTCATGACGTCACTTCCAGTCTAGGGCGGAAGTAAATCATTTTTGTTTGTTTTTTATAGCAAAAGATAATTTTTTTTTAAATCTTCTTTTGACCCCTTGGTGCCAGCTCCCAACATCCCTTTAAGGGGTTTGACATTCCGGGAGGCAGGGCAGTGACTATGCGACCAACGTGATTTTCATGGCGCGCATGCGCATTGCATGAAAACGTGCCAACCCTGCGACCGTTTCATCACAACTGACATCATCAGGGGTGCGTCACAACTGATGTCATCGGGTATCCCTGATGACGTCAGTTGTGACGAAACGGTCGTAGGGTCGACACATTTTAATGCACTGCGCATGCGCGTGTTTTTGTTTTTATTGATACAAGCGTAACTTTTTTAACCTATCCTTGCAATGAGTTATTTTATACAATTGGTGTTTTTTGATACTTCAATAAACTTTCACAAGAATCTCTGCACTATTGGATTTCCTTTTCTTTCCACATCCTTTATGGTGAACTTATCGAGCACTGTGGGGGTACTTATTTGTTGGTACACAGGTTTTGCTTACCTGCAAGTGCGTTATGGAAGGAGTCTTTCACTGTTGTCTACCAGCCTTCTGGAAGTGAAATCCCTGTAATTCCATTCAGCGTTCCTGGTTTCCCTCTTCTAAGCCTGTTTTGACCCCCCTAACAAGGGCGGTCGCAGGCTTTCTGGTAAGCCTCCATTGCTTATTGTAAGGTGATGGGCATGGAAAATATAGCTCTACGGTTTTGCACCAGAAAAAAACTTTTAATATTCTTAGTTTGGACACTTTCACTTATGAACACTTTATGATCACAATTTTGTGTTTATATGCACGTGTTTTGGTAATATATCGTTTATTTTGTACATTTTTTTTGATGGTTGTTTTTCACTTGAATACTATCTTTAATTCATGTTTTTTTTACATTTGATTATGTACACTAATGCTTTATTGTAAATTCATTGCTTATGTTGTTATTATATTTGGTACATATATTTTTTATTCGATTTCTTTTCCAGCGCTGCACTATTTTTTCTACCGATATTTGTTGTGCCCTATATCGGGGTTATAGTGTTCAGCTGCAGGATACCCCTCACAGTTTTTGTCTTTTTTCAGTATTTTAAATTTTTATTACACACATAGCGCAAATCTTTTTTTTTTTTTTTTTTTAATAGTGGCCCATCGTTGGAGTCAGTGTTAAAGATAAGTATCCAATTTTTGGTGTCAGTGGAAAGTGGAAGGAATAGTGTCCTATCGTTGGTGTAAGTGCAAAGAATAGTGTCCCATCCTTGGTCTCAGTGGAAAATGGAAGGAATAGTGGCCCATCTTTGGTGCCAGTGGAAAGAATAGTGTCCCATAGTTGGTGTCAGTGGAAAGAATAGTGTCCCATCGTTGGGGTCAGTGGAAATAATAGTGCCCCATTGTTGGTGTCATTGGAAATAATGGTGTCCCATCGATGGTGTCAGTGGAAAGAATAGTGTCCCATTGTTAATGTCAGAGAAAGGAAGTGTCCCATCGTTGGTGTCAGTGGAAAGAATAGTGTCCCATCCTTGGTATCAGTGGAAAGAATAGTGTCCCATTGTTGGTCTCAGTGGAAAGTGGAAAGAATAGTGGCCCATTGTTGGTGTCATTGGAAAGAATAGTGTCCCATCATTGGGGTCAGTGAAAAGAATATTGTCCCATTGTTGGGGTCAGTGAAAAGAATAGTGTCCCATCCTTGGTCTCAGTGGAAAGTGGAAAGAATAGTGGCCCATTGTTGGTGTCATTGGAAAGAATAGTGTCCCATCATTGGGGTCAGTGAAAAGAATAGTGTCCCATCCTTGGTATCAGTGGAAAGAATAGTGTCCCATCGTTGGTGTAAGTGCAAAGAATAGTGTCCCATCCTTGGTCTCAGTGGAAAGTGGAAAGAATAGTGGCCCATTGTTGGTGTCATTGGAAATAATGGTGTCCCATCGATGGTGTCAGTGGAAAGAATAGTGTCCCATTGTTAATGTCAGAGAAAGGAATAGTGTCCCATCGTTGATGTCAGTGGAAAGAATAGTGTCCCATCATTGGTATCAGTGGGAGGAATAGTGTCCCATCGTTGGTGTAGGTGAAAAAAATTGTGTCCCATTGTTGATGTCAGTGGAAAGTGAAAAGAACAGTGTCCCATTATTGGTGTCAGTGGAAAGAATAGTGTCTCATCATTGGTGTCAATGGAAAGTGGAAGGAATAGTGTCCCGTTATTGGTGTCAATGAAAGAATAGTGCCCCATTGTCGGTGTCAGTGGGAGGAATCGTGCCCTTCAATGGTGCAGTAAGAGGAATAGTGTCCTGCCGTTGTTGTCATTGAGAGGAATAGTGCCCCAAGGGTTCGCTAGAGCCAAGCAAAGGGCCACATCCAGCCCCCCGGGCCACAGTTTTGAGACCACTGGGCTAGATGAAGTTTGACATCCTCCAGCCAGGAAATAAATCGGCTCTATCTGACATGCTACAGCTGTGAGGAGCTTTGGCCTAAGAACTGTTAATATTACAGATCAGCCACATGGGGAGGGCATTGTTTTTAGTGAGTCAGCTGACCCATAGACATTCATTGTGAGGAGGTGCAGTAAAGTAAAACCCTTGTGTAGTGTTGCAAAGCAAGAAGCAGAGCCTGAGAGTGTAATGAGGGAGTGTGGCTGACTTTCTATAGATGGATTATTACACAGCACTGTATACTGTACATAGAAAGAGCAATTTTTCACAGATGAACACACATTGATTATTTATATCTGCCAATTGATCTTATCTAAGTTAGTCATTCTACTGCTTTATATACAGAACACTGCCAGAGCGAAAAATCCACAAATCTTTTTATAAAATGTCATTTTCAAAATATTGAGCGCCAAGCTTGGGAAAATCGATGAAGTTGACCTAAAAATACTTCCAAGGAAATGTTACGGGTACGGCTGAAGATTTGTACTCATTAGGAAGACACCATAGCGCCCCCTTCAGGGACACCCATCAGGACACAGATATGGAGGCCGTTTTGGTGCGCGTTCTGGGGAGCTTATTGTCTCCCTCCAATCACAGTTTAGGGAGTCCTTCTCCCGCTAACAAACATGCAGGCAGCCAAGTCAGAAATCCCAACCTGCGCTCTTCCTTGAATCTTTGAGTAACTCTACAAGTCTGCATCAATCCATTGCTGACAGGTCACAATATACACAAACGTTTCTAGCATTATAAAGCTGTCCCTTAGCTCCAGTCCAGTGACTCCAACATTGTACCTTTGTAGCAGGTTACATTTCCTCATTCTCCTCAGTCCACTGACTTTGCCTTGGCTCCAATGATATCATCAGTCTGCTGCAGGCTGGAAGAAGCATTTCTATAGTCTCCTTCCACCCCCTCCCTTCCAACGTTTTAGCCTTCATTTCTCTAGTCTTCTCTTCCCTCTAATTATCAGGTAGCATTGTAACAAATTATTAATTATTAATTATTTTCTCAGTCTCCTCCCTCCACCCACTTTGCCTAGGCTCAGGTGACAGGATCAGACTGGCAGAAATAAGCATTTCCTCAGTCTCCTTCAACCCCCCCCCCAGCAATCATGTCCTCAATCTCCTCTCTCCCCAGTGATCAGAATCCAACATTGATACTTTGTGGCAGGTCATCTTTTCTCAGTCCCCTCCCAGTAGGGGTGTTGAAAATAATTGCTGAATCGATGCATTGCGATGCAGCCTTGAACAATTCTGCATCAATGCAGAGAGTGGCTGCATTGCGATTGCATGAATGATGTCATCCTGGCGTGCCCTGCCCCTTTGTATAATGAATCCATGCTACACTGTGTAAGTGTTAAGCCCCATACACACTATCAGATTGTCTGCTGATTTATTCCTTCAGATTTAACAAAACCATATAATATGAGGTCAAACCTTAGGAGTTTCAATGTGTATACAATCAGGCAGGCCCTTGCACTACATGGTTTTGGTAAATCTGAAAGAAAAAATCAGCAGACAATCTGATAGTGTGTATGGGGCTTTAGTGTAAACTGATGCCTGTAAATACCTTATTATCTCCAACCTCCGGCTGCTCTCCTCCTCCGGTCTAAAGGCTGCAGCCAGAGATGGAGAGTGGCTGAAGGTCACATGACCTCCAAAAGATCGGAGATAATAAGGTATTTACAGGCATTGGTTTACACTAACAGTTACACAGAGTAGGAAGGATTCATGAAACAGAGGGGCTGGCGGTGATTTATTTTTGAACTTTAGAATACACTGGCATGGCTTCTCCTGGGCCTGCAGTGGGACCGTGGAGTGTAAAGGGGGCTGTGAAATGTAAAGGGGGGCTGTGAAATGTGCAGAGGGGCTGTGGAATCTGCAGGGGGCTGTAGAATGTAAAGTGGGGCTGTAGAATGTAAAGGGGGGCTGTGGAATGAGCAGGGGCTGTGGAATGTAAAGGGGGGCTGTGTGATGTGCAGGGGGCTGTGGAATGTAAACAAGGGCTGTGGAATGTAAAGGGGGCTGTGGATTGAGCAGGGGGCTGTGGAATGGAAAGAAGGGCTGTGGAATGTAAAGGGGGCTGTGGATAGAGCAGGGGGCTGTGGAATGTAAAGGGGGGCTGTGGAATGAGCAGGGGCTGTGGAATGTAAAGGGGGGCTGTGTGATGTGCAGGGGGCTGTGGAATGTAAACAACGGCTGTGGAATGTAAAGGGGGCTGTGGATTGAGCAGGGGGCTGTGGAATGGAAAGAAGGGCTGTGGAATGTAAAGGGGGCTGTGGATAGAGCAGGGGGCTGTGGAATGTAAAGGGGGGCTTTGGATTGAGCAGGGGGGCTTTGGATTGAGCAGGGGGGCTGTGGAATGAACAGGGGGCTGTGGAATGTGCAGGGGGGCTGTGGAATGTAAAGGGGGCTGTGGAATGTAAAGGGGGCTGTGAAATGTAAAAGGGGCTGTGGAATGTAAAGTAGGGCTGTGTGATGTGCAGGGGGCTGTGTGATGTGCAGGGGACTGTGGAATGAGCAGGGGGGTTGTTGAATGAGCAGGGGGGCTGTGGAATGCACAAGGGGGTTGTGTGATGTGCAAGGGGCTATGGAATGTAAAGGGGGTTGTGTAATGCACAGGGGGGCTGTGTGATTTTAAGTGGGGCTGTGTAATCTAAAGGGGGGTGTGGAATGTAAAGGGGGCTGTGTAATGTGCAGGGGTCTGTGTGATGTAAAGGGGGATGTGGAATGTAAAGGGGGCTGTAGAATATGCAGGAGGGCTGTGTTATGTAAAGGGGGAAATAAAGGGGGCTGTGTAATATGCAGGGGGTCTGTATAATGTGCAAGGGGGCTATATAATGTAAAGGGGGGCTGTGCCATTTAGTATGTACTGTTCTAAATAAATACTCTTGTTGCCTGCTGTGTTCAGTCTTTGCTACATTTGCTACATGCAGATAAGATAAAAAAAAAAATGGAGTCCTTCCGACTGCTTGGATTTTTGCTGAAAACCATGGGCAGTAATCGAGATGCATCGTGGAATCAAATTGTTGACAGGATAATTGTCATCAAATCATATTGTGAGACCAGTGAAGATGCGCACCTCTACCTCCCAGTCATCGAACTCCAGCATTGTCACATTTTCTCTTTCTCAGTCTCTTCAGTCCAGTGACTGTGTCTAGGCTCAGCATCAGTCTGCTGCAGGCAGGACAAAACATTTCCTCAGTCTCCTCCCCCGTGATCAAGCTGCAACATTGTAACTTTGTATCAAGTAATTTCCTCAGTCTCCCCCCCCCCCCCCCCCCATGTCCATGCTACAACATTGTAACTATGTAGCAAGTCTCAAGGTGAGAGGCTGCAGCCAGGGCCGACCTGTGTCAGACATTTGTGAACACCAAACAAAGAACTGATTGCGATAACAGGGTTGTGTCACCTCTGAGCCGGCATCTCCTACCAGGAAGTAGATGATGACACCTGGATGATGCCTGCACAACGATGGTGCCATCCTTCCAGAGAGAACATCAGAGGAAGGCATTGTCATAATAAATAAATAATAATAAATATCTGGAAGTGTTACACATGACTTGGCAGGCATGTAATTGGGAAGAAAAATACATCTGATTGTAAGACCACTTTAAGTAGTACAGTCAGCATAAAGAAGACAGTCCTGGAATTTGTACTTTCAGAGCATGTCAGTGGAGTCCAGTCCCATATCTGTGTCCTCACAGGTCCTAGGTGTGCACAGCCTATTGCATTAGGGTGTGGGCCACAAAGCTCAAACACATTAGCGTGCGCATGTGTATACTGTATATACTGCCAGTGTCAGTAGAGCAGAGGATGGTGTCAGTAGGGCAGAGTTTGGTGTCAGTGGGGTAGAGGATGATGTCAGTAGGGCAGAGGATGGTTTCAGTAGGGAAGAGGATGGTGTCAGTAGGGCGGTGGATGGTGTCAGTAGGGCAGAGTTTGGTGTCAGTAGGGCAGAGGATGGTGTCAGTAGGGTAGAGGATGGTGTCAGTAGGACAGAGGATGATGTCAGTAGGGCAGAGGATGGTGTCAGTAGGGCAGAGTTTGGTGTCAGTAGGGCAGAGGATGGTGTCAGTAGGGCAGAGGATGGTGTCAGTAGGGCAGAGGATGATGTCAGTAGGGCAGAGTTTGGTGTCACTAGGGCAGAGGATGGTGTCAGTAGGGCAGAGGATGGTGTCAGTAGGGCAGAGGATGATGTCAGTAGGGCAGAGTTTGGTGTCACTAGGGCAGAGGATGGTGTCAGTAGGGCAGAGGATGGTGTCAGTAGTACAAAGGATGATGTCAGTAGGGCAGAGGATGGTGTCAGTAGTACAGAGGATGATGTCAGTAGGGCAGAGTTTGGTGTCAGTAGGGCAGAGGATGGTGTCAGTAGGGCAGAGGATGGTGTCAGTAGGGCAGAGGATGGTGTCAGTAAGGCAGAAGATGATGTCAGTAGGGCAGAGGATGATGTCAGTAGGGCAGAGGATGATGTCAGTAGGGCAGAGGATGGTGTCAATAGGGCAGAGGATGGTGTCAATATGGCAGAAGATGGTGTGAGTAGGGCAGTGAATGGTGTCAGTAAGGCAGAGGATGGTGTCAGTAGGGAAGAGGACGGTGTCAGTAGGGCAGAGGATGATGTCAGTAGGGAAGAGGATGGTGTCAGTAGGGCAGAGGATGATGTCAGTAGGGAAGAGGACGGTGTCAGTAGGGCAGAGGATGATGTCAGTAGGGCAGAGGAAGGTGTCAGTAGGGCAGAGGATGGTGTCAGTAGGGCAGAGGATGGTGTCAGTAGGGAAGAGGATGGTGTCAGTAGGGCAGAGGATGATGTCAGTAGGGCAGAGTTTGATGTCAGTAGGGCAGTGGATGGTGTCAGTAGTTTTCATTATTTTATTTATTTATCTTTTTTTTTAATTTTATTTTTTTAAGATTGTTTTTACAATTTCTTTAGGAGCCCCGTTAGGAGGCTTTGGTGAAATAGCCGAGGTCTAAACAGGGGGAATCTGCAGCAAACTAAGTGATTAGGGTGTGCCCCGGCACACCTGGCACACCCTGTGCACACGCCTATGTCACAGGTCCTCTTGTCAGAGAACTCTATGAGACCTGAGCCCAGCCATGTACACATTGAATAGCCTCAGATGACTCTTCGCTGCCATTGCCCATCTTGTGCTCCTCCAGGTTTGGCTCCAAGCAGTAAATTGGTGTCTGGGGGCCTGCCTGGGAGCGCCCCCCCCCCTCCCCCCGGCGTGAACCATTCTGGATAAATTGTTACAAGGAACAAATTATCGCCCGTTTGTCCTGCCTGTCTGGGCCATAAAGAAGCGGCCTCCCCGTAGAAATTGCCGGTGAATTGTGACTTCCTCACCTTCAGGGGACAGAGTGATGTATGGGATCCAGCGCGCTGGAGAAGCGCACATTACGGCCCATCAACACATTCAATTTAGAGCGCCGGATCCTTAATGGCGTATAACATCGGGGTGAGGAGCGACGCTTCTGTAATCACAGCATGGCTGAGCTTCCTAAATCCCCAACCGCCAATTGCCGGACCTTAGGAGATGCTGTGTCGGCTGCCGGAGGCTTCATTGTCACCAAGGCCCAGTCACACCTGGATAATTGGAATCTCAGGCAGAATCGCTGCAATTCTGCCTGCGTTTCCAAAGCGCAGGGCAATCGCTGCAAAACGCAGGTCACGCATTTTGGGTGCCATTCACTCTAAATGGCACCTCGAACATGGTGCAATTACACAATTCTGGCGCAACCTCTTCAATACCGGGCACTTTTACTCCCTTCCTGCCCAGGCCAATTTTCAGCTTTCAGCGCTGACGCACTCTGAATGACAATGGTGCGGCCATATGACATTTTTGGCATTTTTTTTCCACAAATCGAGCTTTCTTTTGGTGGTATTTAATCACTTGATGACCAGGCCTTTTTTTGGAACTTTTTGTCTACAAGTTTAAAATATATCACCCTATTAGATTGTAAGCTCTTCTGAGCAGGGCCCTCTTAATCCTCTTGTATTTTATTGTATTATAACTGTATTGTCTCCCTTTTATATTGTAAAGTGCTGCGTAAACTGTTGGTACTATATAAATCCTGTATGATAATAATAATAATAATATCTTTTCTAGCAGAGACCCTAGAGAATAAAATGGCGATCGTTGCAATATTTTATGTTGAGCATTTATCACTTTTATTCCTATTATAAGGAATGTAATCATCCTTTATAATAGAAATAAGGATGACAGGTCCCCTTTATTGAGATCTGAAATTCAATTAAAGAGCGACTTCAGTCCCCATGCTTGGCCCCGCCCCTCCTCAGCGATACCACCATATTTAAAAGTCCAGCACATGTGTAGATGTGCGGAAGAGCTTGGCACAGCCTTTGGGGTCTGGAAGAGACCTACAGCACATCACATGCACAGGAGACCAGATTTTCAGGACCTCCATAAGCAGTGGTGTTGCCCGGGGTGGCTTCTGGGGCTGTCCCAGGCCAATTTTCAGCTTTCAGCTCTGTCACTTTTTAAATGACAATTGCGCGGTCATACAACACTGTACCCAAACTACATTTTTATCATTTTGTTCACACAAATAGAGCTTTCTTTTGGTGGTATTTGATCACCGCTGCGGTTTTTCTTTTTGCTAAATGAATTTAAAAAAATGAATAAAAAAAAGACCGAAAATTTTGAAAAAATAAAAGTTTTTTCTGTTAAAAAATTTAGCAAAAATAAGTACATTTCCTCCTTCACTGATGGGCACTGATAAGGCAGCACGATGAGGTGGCACCAAGGAGATTGGCACTGATGAGGTGGCACTGATGGGCACTGACAATGGGCACTGATAGGTGGCACTGGTGGGTGACACTGATATGCAGCACTGATGGGCATTGATAGGCGGCACTGATGGGCACTCATAGGTGGCACTGATGGGCACTGATAGGTGACACTGATGGGCAGTAAAAGGCTGCACTGATTGGTACTTATGGGTGGCACTGATAGATGGCACTGCTGGGCACTGATAGGTGACACTGATGGGCACTGAAAGGCTGCACTGATTGGTACATATGGGTGGCACTGATAGATGGCACTGCTGGGCACTGATAGGCAACACTGATGGGCACTGAAAGGCTGCACTGATGGGTACTTATGCTTATGGGTGGCACTGATAGATAGCACTGCTGGGCAGTGATAGGAGGCACTGATGGGCACTGTAAGGGGGCACTGATGGACACTGATAGACTGCACTGATAGGCATCACTGGTGGCACTGGCAGGCATTTTTATTTGCCACTGATTGGCAGCTGCCTTGGCACTGATTTGCATATCCCTGGAGGTCTAGGGTGGCATACCTGGTGGTCCAGTGTGGTGGCCATCCCTGAAGGTCCTGGGCAAGCATCCGAGGGGAGGCTGCGCTGATAAACAATCAGTACAGACCCCCCTGTCAGAGGAGCAGCCGATCGGCTCTCCTCTACTCATGTCTGTCAGAGGCGAGTGAGGGAAAGCCGATCAACGGCTCTTCCTGTTTACATCGTAATCAGCTGTGATTGGAGGCTCTTTACCAAGATCAGTGTAGCGGTGTGTCAGACTGACACACCACACCACCGTGATGCGCACCCCCACAGGCACGGGCGGCTGTTATCCTGCTGGACGTTCATATGACGCCCAGTCAGGATAACTGAACCACTACCCGGCCGTCATTCTGCTATAGGCCAGGTGGGAAGTGGTTAATAGAGGTCAATCAGTGTATAGTTGCCATTGTTACTACAGCGGTACACGAGGCATGCGCGGCCATCACAACGGGGGCGGGTACTTCAGACAACGACACCTGTTGTGATGGCAACCCGACCCGTTTCCTGTGCTGGGAGTGTAGCATACTGCGTATTCGTGAGAAGGGGCGGAGCATGCTGGATATTCAGCAGCACTTAATCCCGGAAGATTATGCTTCACATGCCCACAAGCAAGATGGGAAACACCAAGAACGAAAATTATAAGGTGATTTTTCTTATAAAATATTAATTTTAACGGCGCAATGCTTGGGAATAAAGCTCGCCATTATTGTATCTTATTATGTAAATATATGAAGTGAAAAAAAAATTGTTGATATGTGGTTGGAACTCCACTTTAACTGCAGAGAGGAAACAGGAACGTTATTATAGAGAAAAGACATTGGGGGTGATTTACTAAAGGCAAATAGAGTTGCTCTGGAGCTTAGTAAATGAAGGGAAGCTCTGCTGATTTCCATCATCCAATCACGTGCAAGTAAATATGCTGTTTTTTTCTTTTTCCTCACACGTAATTGGGTATTCTTTGCAAAGTGAAGCTTTACCTCATTTACTAAACTCTGGAGCAACCGCAGAGCATAGCTCCCAACTGTCCCTGATTTCGAGGGACTGTCCCTGATTTGGAGCAATGTCCCTCTGTCCCTCATTCCTCCTCATTTGTCCCTCATTTTGGTCTGATTTCTATAATTGTATATAAAATGCACTTTTTATCTTTCAAAAAGTGTTTCCCAGCGCTAAACCTTTCATCCGAATTCTAAATTGCTGCATTTGTCAATTAAAAAGCCAATATAAAGGAATAGCAGTGGTTAAAAAAAAAGCCCTTGTGGATTTATTTAACCATTTTCTTGGTTAATTCTCCTTTAAGGGGGTGTGACAGGAGGCGTGTCTTATGCCTACATACATTTGTTAGTAGGTGTCCCTCATTCCCATCTCAAAATGTTGGGAGGTGTGCGCAGAGTGCACAGCCTATTTGCCTTCAGTAAATCAACCCCATAGCCTTTACCATAGAGCACCTACAAACTTATAAACACTGCCATCTACTGTCTGATGTGGTTGTTGCACAAAATACATGAACAATATATTCCAACACTATAAACGTGCAAAATAAAAAAATGAATAAAAATATATATATATTTTTTAAAAAGGTAAAAACTACAACAATGCATCCACAATCAGACAATTTTCAACCACAAATATCCAGCTCTTATCCGATCGATAAATAACACTTAAAGAAAGTGGTCAGTTCCTTTAAAAAGACTGAGCCATGTATAGAAAGAGGTGGTGGCTTGTCGGAGTCTCGCGCTGATCATTAGAGGTAATTTATATGTAAACAGGGATGCGGCTTCTTTCGGCTAATTGGTAAATAGTTTTAATTAATGAGGATGAGAGGATCGCCCTGTAGACCTGCCGAGGAGAAGGATCATTCTCTATGCCGCTTGCTTGGCTGGAGTCATAAGCAAATCACGGGGACCCGTGTACTGAAGGATGCCGGCACAACGATCGTCTGTGAGTAAACAAATCGCATGATCACAGAATTTACCATAAATGCACAGGATACAATGTATATTTTTAATGGTGTTCTATAGCAGAGATGTGCACGACGAAGAAATTTATTTTGTTTCAAATTAATTTTATTTATTAACCTCGCAAATATGTGTCCTGTCTGCCTCTTGGTGGCAAGCGCCAACAGTGCTGTGCTGAGAGCGCGCACCTTGCATGCTCAAGGCACAATGGAAAGTGGTAGCTCACTGACTTCTCCAATCATGTGACAGCCAATCATGGCAGTCACGTGGTCCTAAGCCCTGCCCTGCCTCCCGGCATTGCAAATATCTTAAAGGTCTGAAGCCAAGGGGTTAAAGTGGTTGTAAACCTCAGACAAAGCATGTCCGTATTCCTCTCTCCTACACGTTACGTCACTGTCATGTGACTTCCCCGTTGAAGTCACGTGACAGTGACGTAACGCGCAAGAGAGAGGCATACGGACACCGGAAGTGACGTCTGGCACGAGCGCGATGCTCATTTATACACTGCGCTGTTGATTTTAATCAAATATGAGTAACTTTTTTTGTTAAATAAATTCAGCAACTGGTTTTAAAATACTACACCTAGTAGGCTCTCTCTCTCTTTGATTGCTCTTACCGAGCACCTATACGGGACTTAGGGACCCACCCCCCGGAAAGAAATAGAGTGACCACCGCTGATATTTGATACTGACATATAGGAGGAATGCGCTGGATTCATCTCTGTTCATTTTTCAAATGCTGTTTACCTTATAGCAGTAAGGTAATTACCCAATATATGCCACGGTTGTTATTGACACCGAAGGATCACTCTACACAATATCACTAGATGTGGTTTATCTAGGAAGCCTTCACCTGTTGTTCCCATAAGAACTTTCACTCGTCTGCACCTTGCACTTTGGACCCTGATTCGTGTCCATACACTTATTTATTTTGATAGCTATATCGCTACTTAGGCCCCTTTCACACATGCGGACGATATGTCCGTATTTCATCCATCCGTTTGCGGATGAAATACGGGCATACATGCATTCCTATGGGATAGCGGGTGTCTGCGGATGAACATCCGCAGACACCCGATTTCGTCCGCCTCCGCTACTGTCCGATTCTGCAGACGGAGAAAAATCCTATTTTTCTATCGTCTGCAGAGCGGATCGGATGAACACGGACAGACAGTCCGTGCTCGTCCGATCCCCATAGAGGAGAGCGGAGAGCTGACAGGGCGGTCCCTGCACAGTGTGCGGAGACCGCCCTGTCCGCCGCCGGTTCAGCGAGGACAACGGATCGATCCCCGCTGAGCGACCGGATCATCATGGGGCGGATCATTACTGATCCGCCCCGTGTGAAAGGGGCCTTTGTTTGTTCTTGTGACTTTTGTTTTTTAGAAATTATTATTTTGTTTATGGATCAAGATATCTATTATCCACTATAGTCACGTTTTGCTCTTATACTGTCTGTGTGTTATTCACAGTTGCATGAGAATTCGTATTAGCACGTCAGCACTTTATACACTTATTGTTCATGAATTTGCATTTAGTATATGTCTTTTTACATATTTATTTGATATTTTGATCCCCATATAGAAGATACGGTAATAGTTGGGGGTTTTAACCACTTGCCTACCAGGCATGTTCACCCCCTTCCTGCCCAGACCAATTTTCAGCTTTCAGCGCTGTCACACTTTGAATGACAATTGTGCGGTCATACAACACTGTACCCAAATGAAATTGTTATAATTTTTTTACCCACAAATAGAGCTTTCTTTTGGTGGTATTTGATCACCACTTTGTTTTTATTTTTTGCTAAATAAACGTACAAAGATTTGGAAAAGTTGGGGAAAAAAAACTTTTTCATAGTTTATAATAAAATTTAGCAAGAAGGTATTTTTTCTCCTTAACTGATGTGCATTGATGAGGCTGCACTGATAGGCACTGATAGGCTGCATTGATGGGGAGGCACTGATGAGGCTACACTGATAGGTGACACTGATAGGTGGCACTGATAGGCAGCAATGATGGACACTGATAGGTGGCACTGATAAGCAGCACTGATGGGCACGGATAGGCTGCATTAAAGAGGAGGCACCGATGAGGCTACACTTATAGGTGACACTGATAGGCATGATAGGTGGCACTGATGGGCAGCACTGATGGGCACTGATAGGTGGCACTGATGGGCACTGATAGGTGGCACTGATAAGCAGCACTGATTGGCACTGATAAGCGGCACTGATGGGCACTGATAGGTGGCACTGATGGGCACTGATAGGTGACACTGATAAGCAGCATTGATAGGTGGCATTTATAGGCAGCACTGATAGGTGGTACTGATGGGCAGCACTAATGGGCACTGATAGGTGATACTGATGGGCACTGATATGTGGCATTGATAGGCAGCACTGATGGGCACTAATAGGTGGTACTGATGGGCAGCACTGGTGGGCACTAATAGGTGGTACTGCTAGGCACTGATAGGCAACACTGATGAGCACTGATAGGTGGGACTGATAGGCACTGATAGGAGGGACAGATAGGCATTCCTGTTCAAATTGCATTCTTTGCAGTGCGATTTGAGCCCATACATTTTGTATGGGCTCAAATCGCATTGCAAAGGTATTGGTTTCGGGTATGCTTGTTATCGGTGAGTACTTTGGTTGTACTCGCCGGTAAACCAAAGTGCAGCCCTAGTTTTATCTAATCTTTAGGCCTAAAATGATTTTTTCCAAAGTGTGCGCAAAAATGGCTCAGACAGCAAAAGGGTGAATATGACATTAGCTGGTTTCCCAAAGAATAAGCAAATAAGCACGCAAAGCCAAGCAGGCGAATTTGTCACCGGGGCTGCGTCCTAGATGAGCCCAGGCTGCATTCTTTCCCAATCAATTCCAAATTTTTTTCTCCTTCAGAAAACACGGCGAGACTTAGATCCGTGACATGACAAAGATCTTTTTCACCGTTTCTGTAGCTGGCTAAGTTGGCATTACCATCCAGCTGTTTGCAAACTGGACGCCAAACCGGAGTCATTTGTTACAATTTCTGCCGTGACTTCTGCTTTGGCGCAGCCCATTGTGCCTAATGGGAATTGCGCAACAGATATTTGTTTCAATCCACCACGGCGCTCCAAGGCATTGGGAATCCGCATTCGTCGGCCAGAACAAACCGCCCAGCGCCGCCCTCCGCCACGCTTTTCTTTTCACTAAACTTTGTTTTCTCTGCTGCGTCCAAAAAAATGTCTCATGCGGTGTCACAGTCAGCATTTATAAGCTTGTTAATTAAATCCTGGTTGTTGCAAACGGCGTGATTGATACGGGAAGGTTTTATGGTTTCCCGGTACGGCAGTAAGTCAGCTGGAAGCTGAGCGAGATCGTCTTTCTTCGCCCCCGTGTTTGTCTTTGCGCTCCGGCCCTATTTTCATCTCGGTGTGACCCAGTTGCTCGGTGTTGTCCCTGTTAATGGTTCCAAGTACCACTTAGGAAGATTATACATGCTTCAGCTGGCAGAGCTCCAGAGAGTTGCTGTTGTATTAATTGCGCTGGCTGTGTGGCCGCGGGAGCGCGGGTCAACGCGGCAACCGGATCAACCTCCAGCTTTGAGGGTTTTTTGTTTTTTTTTACTTTTTAAATGCTTGAATGACCCCTAACTTTACCTTTACTCTCATGCTGGGGCGGAAGTATTGGGCAGCATCTGCCAGCTGAAAACTAACTACTGAGACTGCATTCACACTTTTGAATCGTGGGCAGATTTTCAGCGATTCAGCCCCCCGATTTCAAAGCATCCATTTGTGAATGACAAATCGCGGGACTCACATTTGAGATGCCATTCATCTAAATGACACCTAAAATCGCGGTGTGGGCCTGCTGCGATTAAGGCATTATAAATCGCGCTGCAATCGCAGAAAACCCACATTGCATGAAGCATGTCGCCCAAAAAAGTTCAGGAGTGTCCATGTATGTCCTCCCTGGAAACACGCTCCCCGCACGCCCCCACGGCAACATGCTTCTCGTAATGTGGGTTGCTGCTATTGCAGCGTGATTTATTGTGCGACAATCGCGGCAGACCTGCACCACGATTCGAGGTGTCATTCAAATGAATGGCATCTCGAATGTGAGTCCGACGATTAGTCATTCACACATCGGTGATTTGAAATTGCAGGCAGAATCGCCGCAAATCTGTCCACGATTCAAAACACTGAAGTGTGAATGCAATTTGTTGGAAGGCAACATGATTTAATATCATATTTCTGGAGTTTCTTTCTGGTTGATATAACCAAGCCTTTGCTTTCTTGGGGGGTGGTCTGCAATGTAACAGGTTGCCCATCAAAGCTTTGTAGCATATCTGAAAGAAGAGATCAGGCCTCCCTCAAGGCTGAAAAAGCTTGGCTCCGGACCGTCTGATGTTAACGCTATGCAAGCAAGCTTGAAAGGGACAATAGCTGACAAGATGATTGATGAATGTTCTGCTACAGAAGATCAAAGGACCAAAAGGCATTGAAGATATATAGACATGATACATGGACAATGCTGCCCCTAGAGGCCAGTATAGCAGGACAGACCGTAATATAATATATTGAGGACTGCCCCATAAGTACTGTGATTCGTCAAAAGTCTAGATGAGATGGCAATGGGGTTGGATCTGGATAGTTTTTGATTCTAGTATAAAGGGCTGAACGAGTCAGAGAGCTCCCTCTCTACCCTTTTCGCTCTTGGCCCAAGCCTGGTGGCTCTCTGAGCCGCGTGGCTCCCTCTTTTGCCATCCTGAGTCCAGCCGACGAAACAATATCTCAAGGAAAGCATTGACATAAGTATCTTTGATGTTCTTGTATTATATGTTCTGGTGTTATAAGCTTTGCAATATCTTTCTTTAGTATTTTCATGTTAGCGTTTTCCTATTTTCTTGGGAAATAAATAAGACGTTGTTTTATTAAGCAGTGTGTTTGTTTTCATAGCTAACCTTATAGTATTGTGGTATCAACAGTGACTATCAGGGTTTTAATAGACTAGCTAACTATGGGAAAAGACAATTTAATACATATATATATGCAATAAATAGAAGTTTAATCTGCTGCTGTTTTGCCTTCACCTGTAGCCAACATGTTTAAATATATTTCTCTGCCACTTTTCGTTTAAAAGCTTAAATCAGAATTTATTGCTAGAAAATTATTTATGACCCCCCCCCCCCCCCCACACACACACACATATAAATTATATATATATATATATATATATATATAATTTTTTTTTTAGGGAATAAAATTGCAAATATTGCCATTTTTTACGTCACGTGGTATTTGCGCAGTAGTTTTTCAAACAAAATTTGTTGGGAAAAAATCCTCTTAAAAAACAAAAAAAAAAAACACAATATAGGCCCTAAATTTTTGTAAACAATGAAAGATGATTTTATGCTGAGTAAATAGATGCCTAATATGTCACACTTTAAAATTGTGCACACTTGTGGAATGGCGACAAACTACGATACTTAAAAATCTCCATAGGCCGACTCTTTAAACATTTTTACAGGTTACCTGTTTGGAGCTACAGAGGAGGTCTAGCACTCTAATTATTGCTCTCACACTAACGTTCGCGATTACATATACGTGCACGACTATGTGTGCACGTTTGCTTCTGCACGTAAGCACGGAGGGAAATCGGTCGCTTGGAATTTTTTTTTATTATTTTTTTTTTTTTTACACTGTCCCTTAAATTATTATTTTTTGATTACTTTTACTTCTGCCCTAGACCAGAAGTGAAGTCATGATTTTTAATAGAGACCTTAGGGCAGGGGTCATCAACCTCCCACTGGTGGGCCGCACCCATTCTGAATGTTAAGCATCCCTTGTAATAGGAATAAGAGATGATAGGTCTGCTTTATAGAGAGATCCGCAGTCAAAAAGACTCCAAACCTCTCCTCTACAATTAAAAGCAAAAAAAAATAAAAAATTGATCTTTTGTTAAAATTCTTTTTAAAAAGGAGTTTTACTTCTGTCCTAGACCGGAAGTGATGCCACGACCTCCAAGACCATGAGGAGATTAGAGACAATCTGGTCTCTGTTCACCTCTGTGACCATTCAGCTGCACTGTTGTATCGCTTTGCGCCGGTAAAAACGGTAAGCCCGAGAAACACCGGCGACCTGCTTCTGCAAGCAATCCAGCAGCTAATGAGCCGCTTAGACCACTTTCATGAGAAAGCCAGCCGTCGGGTGAAAAAAAAAAAAAAATACAGAGGTTATGGCTGATAGCTTCAGCCATAACCCCAGTAAACCACTTGCAAACCGCAACATATGTATATGTACTGCGGTCAGCAAGTGGTTAAATGGAAACCTTTCTGTTTTTATTACAGTCACCACTGGGTCTTTGTATCCCTCTAGGCTCTATGATTGGAAAAAAGCTAATAGATGAAAGGGGCCAGGGTCAGTTGGGGAGGAAAGAGCTAGATGATTTTTATTTTTTATTTTTTTTATTTCACTGTCCTCCCATATTGACACATGGTTAAGGGCTAGATGATCTTGGACATCCCCCAGCCAAGAAACAGACAAGGCAGATTTTGTCTGACTTGATGTAGCTTCCGATGAACACTGTAAGAAGCTAACAGTGTGCAGTAAAATCAGAGTAATCCATTTTATTACGGGGGGGGGGGGGGGGGGTGCCTGAACAACTGTAAAGGATTGAATGGAAAGCCGGGGTTTAGCTTTAATGTGGAACTTTAGAAATCACAATATATTTCTAACCCCCTAAAATAATAAAATAATGAGACGTTAATTTGAAGTTGTGCTTGTGCACAGAAGGTTTTTCACCTTAATGCATAGAATGCATTAAGGTGAAAAAGCTTGAGGCTTTACAACCACTGTAACTATTTTTTTACATTTTTGTAATCCATTTTATTGTTGAAGTTACACTTTAATGTTTTTTAATAGGTTTTTAATTTATTTACTTATTCGTTTTTACTCTATTTTATTCTTAATGTTTTAGAGAGCTCTTGTGTCCATGGCAAAACCTATTTTATTGAGTAACATTTTAGTGTTTTTTAATATTTTTTTTTGTTTTTATTATTTTTCTATATTTTTAATCTATTTTATTGAGTAACATTTTAGAGTTTTTTTTTTTTTTGTTACTTTCTACATTTTTATTCTATTTAATTGTTGTAGTTACATTTAAATAGTTTTCTCATACATGTTTAACAATTTTTTTAAATCCTTATATTATTCTAGTAATTCCATTTTAATGTTTTTACATTTGTTTGTGATTACTTTTGTACATTTTTAATGTATTATATTTTAGATACCTTTCATTTTTTTTTTTTTTTTTTTTTTTATTGTTGTTCTGTTTTATTGTTTTGGTGATCTTTTTAATGGAACTGCAAAACAAGAGATTTTACTATGGACACAAGGACTCTCTAATGGTCTGCTACATGTGCAAAATCCACCAATACTGTGAGCTCCTGCAACGCAAATATTTCAGAGCTTATTCCAACACATCTCTTATCCTTTCAACCACTCCTGACATAACCCGCCCCGAGGGACTGAGATCTCTCTATGCATTGAGAGCAACCATCCACCGAAAGAAAGATCTGCGCGAAGACAGAGATGTTCTCCACATGCCTGAGGACGGGTTACATACCATTTTGATGGTTACTTTACTGCAACCTACCTCGATGTAAGTAATATCATTCCAATATAATTTCCCATTTGTGGCTACAAAAACCAAAGATACGCCATTATATAGGGGTCCCCCCCCCCCTTCTCTATCCCCACCTCACTTCTTTCTTCTGCTCTCTTTTTTCTAGAAAGGAAAAATGATACGAAGCAAATTAGACATCAAACTTTAGTCAAGTTAAATGACGCATACCGATGCTGCGACATTTGGTCGGGGCATTTAAGCTCAATAAACTATAGTCAGGAAATGGTTAATGGCAACCAGTCCAGTGGCCTCTACTTACCTTTCCATCACTCCCCTGCAATTCCAATGTTTGCCCGCAGCAAAATAAGATTGCGTTCTTCCAACATTGTTTTATCATTATTTGCATCTCACCCAGATGGGAAAGAGATTACACCTTTAAGCACAAAGTATTTTTAGCGCTACCCCTTTAGGAGTTGCTTTTTTAAATTTTTAATTTTTTTTTTTATTTAAGATTTTTAATTACCGAAGTTTGGCGCCATTCCACGATTGTGCACAATTTTAAAAAGGGACATGTTGGGTATCTATTTACTCTGCGTAACAACATCTTTCACATTATCCATAAAAAAAAAAAATTGGGCTTGAACTTTACTGTTTTGTTATTTTATTAATTTATGAAACTGTTTTTTTTCCCCCAAAAACGCGTTTGAAATTTGTTTGCGCAAATACTGTGTGATATAAAAAGTTGCAACGACCGCCATTTTATTACCTAGGGTGTCTGCTAAAAAAAAACATATATAATGTTTGAGGGGTTCTGAGTAATTTTCTAGCAAAAAAATGATGATTCTGTTCCATTCTGGCCCTGGGTGAGGTCGCTGGGTAGGTGGGGCCCCCCAGGCAAGTGGGACCCCCGGGCAACTCCCCAGCGTGCCCATGCGAAATGATGGCCCTAGGGCCAGGCATTTCCCGTGGCTGCCTCCTGAGTATAATTCCTCCCACTCCCACTGATACCAATGATGGGGCACTATTCCTCCCACTAATACCAAAAATGAGGCACTATTTCTCCCACTGACACCAATGATGGGGCAGTATTCCTCACGCTAATACCAATTATGAGACACTATTCTTCCCACTGATACCAATGATGGGGTACTACTCCTCCCACTAATACCAATGATGGGGGTACTATTCATCCCACTAATACCAATGATGGTGTACTATTCATCCCACTAATAGCCAAAATGAGGCACTATTCCTCCCACTGATACAAATGATGGGGTACTATTCCTCCCACAGATACCAATGATGGGGTACTATTCCTCCCACTAATACCAAAAATGAGGCAGTATTCCTCCCACTGATACCAATGACGGGGTAGTATTCCTCACGCTAATACCAATTATGGGACACTATTCTTCCCACTGATACCAATGACGGGAGTACTATTCATCCCATTAATACCAATGACAGTGTACTATGCCTCCCACTAATACCAATAATGGGACACTATTCCACCCACTGATACCAATGATGGGAAAAATATTCATCCCACTAATAGCAATGAATGGGCACTATTCTTCCCACTGATACCAATGATGGGGCACTATTCCTCCCACTGATACCAATGATGGGGCACTATTCCTCCCACTGATACCAATGATGGGGCACTATTCCTCCCACTTATACCAATGATGCGGCACTATACTTCTCATTGATTCCAATGATGGTGGTACTATTCCTCCCACTTATACCAATGACGGGGGTACTATTTCTCCCACTGATACCAATGATGGGACACAATACATGACTGAGCCCCATGCTTTCATAAAAAAATGTTTTAACTGTGTTACAAACCGAAAATATCTTATCTCTTTTTAACTATGAATAATACTTGTGTATGTCAAAGAGCTGGCCAGATTGACCAAAAGCTCTGAAGGCAATAAATATAATCACTGATAAGAGAGATGCAAAAGGGGGGTCTGTAACTAGCAAGAGCATGATTCTATGTACAGTTTCTACCTTCTGCTCATTTGAAACAGAGACATCAAACAAGCTCCCTACTGGGGTCCTCTTCCCTATCTTTGGGCCCAATAGCAGCCGCCCAGAATGCTTTGGGTAAAGTTACACTGTAGGTAAAATAATCACCTAGGCAAAGCTATCCCTGCGCCAGGATTGTTTGGCTTTAACTGTGCACTGAAATCGAGATTTCTCCTTTTCATCTCTTATGCCACGTACACACGATCGGAATTCTCGCTGAAAAAAGCTCTGATGGTTTTCCTGTCGGAAATTCCAATGGAATTCCGCTCAAACTGTCTTGCCTACACACGGTCACACCAAATTCCGACCGCCAAGAACGCGGTGACATGCAACACGTACAACGGAACTAGAAAAAGGAAATTCAATACCCAGTAGCCAATAGCTTCCGTCTTGTAGTTGAATCTGAGCATGTGTGAGTTTTTGTGTGTCGGAATTGCATACACACGATCGGAATTTCCATCGAAAGTTTTTTCATCGAGATAAAATTGAGAACATGCTATCAAATTTTTGCTGGCGGGAATTTGGCCAGCTAAATTCCGATGGAGCATACACACGCTCTCATCGGTCTTTTGCTGGCCGAAATTCCGGTTGTGTGTGCGCGACATTAGCCTTGTCCCCACCACTATTGCAGCAGGAGAAGTCTTACTCCTTTTACTGCATTCTTCATAATATTTTAAATGAGCGATCCAAAGATTAACAGTAAGGCTCCTTTAAAATCTCCATAGATTATAGGAGAGATCCCCCCGAGATTTAACTCTCTGCCAAAAACGAGAACATCAGTTTTGAGTGGATCGATCCTTTAATATATATAACTGTTGCTGTTTGTGGTTTTGGAGTTTCAGCCTTGGGAAACGGTGATCGAAGCAGCTTTTTTTTCTAAGCAAGAAAATTCAAGCCTGTGCCGGGTTCAGGGCCTCGGTTTGATCCGCGTGTGTGACAATGGGTGACAAGCTCTTGTCTCCTGGGAGAGTGACATTCCTGACAGAAAGTGCCACCGCTGAGCTGTGTATAATCAGACAGCTGAAGCCAATAGATGGCGGGTCAGTGTGCTGCATCCTCTGTCATTGTGTTAATTATCTGCTCGCCGGTGACACAGACATTATTTATCTCAGTAAACGATGCTTAGCGCATCAACAACAAGCTGCGTCTATCTCTACCCCCTGCCTTGGACACTTTGTGACTCTCTCAGTCTCACTACGGCTGAGCTCCTCTATCTCTATTCCATGTCCAACATCCACAGCAGTCTTTGACCATTAGCAGAATTCATAATTAAAGCAGAACTAAACTCTAGACCAGGGATATGCAATTAGCGGACCTCCAGCTGTTGCAGAACTACAAGTCCCATGAGGCATAGCAAGACCCTGACAGCCACAAGCATGACACCAAGAGGCAGAGGCATGATGGGACTTGTAGTTTTGCAACAGCTGGAAGCCCGCTAATTGCATATCACTGCTCTAGATGGAAATGTTCCCCCACACCATCCATCCATCATGCCATCCATTGAAACAAAGTCCTCAGAATCAATCCCTCTTTCTAAATTTTCACCAAGGCCTTTTCCTGTTGGTTCCAGGTCTGGAACAAAGATGAGCCATATGCCATGCCTGAGGACCATATAATGATAGCTCAGGCAGCCTGGTTAGAGCGTCTGTGAATTTTGCCCGGCCACTACACTGCTTGGTCCAACGTCACAAGATCACCACCCTCTTCCAACCCAACCCAGGTGTGAAAAACTACAGCTTTGTAGGGATGGAATAGCGTGCCTCAACTCCCCCCTAGTGAGTGTGCCTGTGGAACCAGCCTGGCCACTCTACTGATAAGTTCCATGTGACCAGATTACCACCTTCTCCCAACCCAAACCAGCTTTTAAAAACAACAGCTTTTCAGGGATGAAGCAGCAGAGTTCAACTCCATCCCACCAGTTCTAACGCATCAACAGGTTCCAGAATTTCTCCGACCAACACATTGCGAGGCCTCACTTTCCTGTTGGTTCCAGGTCTGGTTCAAAGATGAGCCCTATGCCATGCCTGGGGATCATGTAATGATAGCTCAGACATTCTAGTTAGTGCATCTGTGGAACCTGCCCAGCCACTCCACTCCTTGGACCAACTTCACCAGATCACCATCCTCTTCCAACCCAACCCAGGTGTCAAAAACTACAGCTTTGTAGGGATGAATGAATGAATGAATGAATGAATTAAATACTTATATAGCGCACAATGCGAACTGAATCACCTCTAGGCAAGCAGCATGGTTCAACTCCCTCCTAGTGAGTGTGCCTGTGGAACCAGCCTGGCCACTCCACTGATAAGTTCCACATGACCAGATCACCACCCTCTCCCAACCCAACCCAGCTTTCAAAAGCAACAGCTTTGCAGGGATGAAGCAGCAGAGTTTAACTCCATCCCACCAGTTCTAACTCATTTACGGGTTCCATAATTTCACCGACCAATACATTGCGAGGCTTTACTTTCCTGTTGGTTCCAGGTCTGGGTCAAAGAAGAGACCTATGCCATGCCTGAGGACCATATAATGATAGCTCAGGCAGCCTGGTTAGTGTGTCTGTGAATTTTGCCCGGCCACTACACTGCTTGGTCCAACGTCACAAGATCACCACCCTCTTCCAACCCAACCCAGGTGTGAAAAACTACAGCTTTGTAGGGATGGAGCAGCATGGTTCAACTCCCTCCTAGTGAGTGTGCCTATGGAACCAGCCTGGCCACTCCACTGATAAGTTCAACATGACCAGATCACCACCCTCTCCCAACCCAACCCAGCTTTCAAAAACAACAGCTTTGCAGGGATGAAGCAGCAGAGTTTAACTCCATCCCACCAGTTCTAACTCATTTACGGGTTCCATAATTTCTCCGACCAATACATTGCGAGGCTTTGCTTTCCTGTTGGTTCCAGGTCTGGGTCAAAGAAGAGCCCTATGCCATGCCTGAGGATCATGTAATGATAGCTCAGACATTCTAGTTAGTGCATCTGTGGAACTTGCGCAGCCACTCCACTGCTTGGTCCAACGTCACCAGATCACCATCCTCTTCCAACCCAACCCAGGTGTCAAAAACTACAGCTTTGCAGGGATGGAGCAGCATGGCTCAACTCCATCCTACTGGGTGATAAAAAAAATGTCATATGAGTACAGTGTTGCATTTACACACAATTGTCATTCAAAGTGTGACAGCGCTAAAAGCTGAAAGTTGGCCTGGGCAGGAAGGGGGTAAAATTGCCTGGCATTGAAGTGGTTATAAGAGCTCATAGGTCAAAAAACTTACACATTTTCAACCATAAAATACAGTCATCATAAAACAACAATCAGGTGTTGAACAACTAAAAGTAGTTGATGTTCATAGTATTAAGTGGTTTGTTTCCGATGCATTTCGCAGACCAAAGCTGCTTCATCAAGGAATCCACGTAGACCTCTGAGAAAAATTATTTGGGAACACATTACAATTCAATTCATTTCATTGTGCATATGGGCATCACCATTGATATATGATGAAGGCTTGCAATCTACAGTTATTATATAACTTGCGTAGTTCGCTGCAATGCAAGGGGATCACCACATACAGCACACCAACCAACCCCCAGCAGGAAAAACAGGGGGCTGCCCTACAGGCATCGGAACACCCAGGGGGGTAGCAGAGGCCCCGACCGAACACACTAGGGCAACTGCAAAAATGGAATATCTCATTACTAAACTGGGAACTACTCAACTAGCCTCACCACTAAACAGAAGGGCCTAGGAGAACTGTACATATGCCATGTCACCCCACAATCCCTTGTTCAGTAGGACTACTGACAATCATACACTGTACATACCTCCCTAATTATACTACAGGGCCCACACTCAAAACACAAAACCCAGCGTCTTCACACACACCAATACATTGATTCTACTACCATTGGCCCAATCTACCCTAACTATCCCAACCCCGTAATATCGTTAAATATCAGTTACATACTCAGTATGTGCATCAAATTGGTTGCTGAAAGAGGGTGTACTATCACTTTAACCTAGGTTCTTTAAATTGCAAATACTAAATGATTACCAGTGCTAACCAGAAACCCTAAATCCTACATACCCTATATTGACAAAAGTATTGGGACGCCTGCCTTTACATACCCACAAACTTTAATGGCATCCCGGTCTTAGTCCGTAGGGTTCAATATTGTGTTGGCCCACCCTTTGCAGCTATAACAGCTTCAATTATTCTGGGAAGGCTGTCCACAAGGTTTAGGAGTATGTATATGGGAATGTTTGACCATTCTTCTAGAAGCACATTTGTGAGGCCAGGCACTGATGTTGGATGATAAGGAGAAGGTCCGGCTCGCAATTTCCACTCTAATTCACCCCAAAGGTGTTTTATGGGGTTGAGGTCAGGACTCTGTGCAGGCCAGTCAGTGCATCTGCACAGCAATATGGTGCGAATCACATGCGATGTCTGGCAGCGCACTGGTGTGAACCCGGCCTTACAATGAACCCACCAGCATGTCTTTGGATATTCACTGCAGGAGAATTTTCTATAGTCTATAGTCTACATCAGGAGTTTTTAATTGGTGATATCTTAGGAGGTATGGGAACCAAATCATCAGGTTATAGTTCCTGATGAATAAAAAAACTCTATTAATAAAGCTGAACTTCACCCAAAAAGTAAAGTTCTGTTAGTTTGCTCCCTCCCCCCAGCCTGTATTACAGATATATTTTTTGGGGGGGGGGGGTCGAGTAACAATTTTTTTGAGCACCTGTTCCCACTTCCCCAATCCTCACCTAGGCAAGGATGACATGCCCTACCCCCTCCCCTCCCACAGCCTCCTGGGACATGTCACATTTTGTACCTTTTGGTGGGGAGGGGGGGGAGCGGGCACCTGTCAAAACTGAGACGAAAGTCCCCCCCCCTTCCTCCATAACCCAACAGCCAGCACATTCGCAGTAGGGAATTGGCTGTGAAGCCGCAAGGCTTCACTGCCGGTTTCCCTTAGTGGAGATGGCAGTGGCAGTACCCAATTGCCAATTGAAAAATCGCCTCGGGTAAGAATATTGTGGGCTCCCTGGACAGGTAAGTGTCCTGATATTAATAGTCAGCAGCTACAGTATTTGTAGCTGCAGAGTTTTAATTTTTCCTGAAGGAGACTGGATCTCCTCTTTAACCCCTTCCCACCCTGCCTAAAGCAGAATGACGGCAGGGCGGTGGTTCCATTATCCTATGACGTCTTTCAGGATAACAGCCGGTGTGAACACTTATCTCAGCTGTGTCCAATCGGCTGATCATGTGGAGCCGAGAGACGATCGGCTGCTCCTCTGACGGGGGGGGGGGGGGTCTGCGCTGATTTACTATCAGTGTAGCCCTCCCCCCCGAGGATGCCCACTTCAGACCACCAGGGATTGCCACCACTGATAACTACCATGGCCCCCAGGGATGCCAATCTATGCCCAAAATGTATGCCAATCAGTGCCCACAAATGGTGCCAGTAAGTGCTCAGTAATAATGCTTGTCAGTGCCGCCTTATCAGTGATGCCCATCAGTGCCATCTATCAGTGTCCATCAGTGACACTCATCAGTGTCCAGTGCCACCTATCAGTGCCCATCCGTGCCCATCAGTGCCACCTATCAGTGCCACCCATAAGTACCCATCAGTGTAGATTTTTAGTGCCCATCAGTGCCGCCTATGAGTGCCCATCAGTGCCACCTATCAGTGCCCATCAGTGCTGCATATTAGTGCCCATCATCAGTGCCCATCAGTGCCGCCTTATCAGTGCCCGTTAGTGCCACCTCATCAGTATCCATCAGTGAAGGAGAAAACTTACTTATTTACAACATTTTAGAACAGAAACAAAACCTTTTTTGTATTTGTTGCGCAAAAAATAAAATCCCAGCAGTGATCAAATACCACCAAAAGAAAGCTTGCTTTGTTGGAACAAAATGATAAAAATGTAGTTTGGGTACAGTGTTGTATGACCACGCAATTGTCATTCAAAATGCGTCAGCGTTGAAAGCTGAAAATTGGCCTGGGCAGGAAGGGGGGAAAGTGCCCGGTATTGAAGTGGTTATTAGTTAATATCTCTTCTACTGCTACAGGGCGGCACCTCTGTGCCGGATCATGTATATAAGCGTGATTCCACACTTCTGGGTAGGAGGTACACATGCGTACTCCCGGGAGCTCCCTCCGGCTGTGTGTAAACAGCTAATTGGTGGGTACCACGGATTCAATGTCCACCGGCACCCGCCGATCATCAGGCAGAAAGAAAGAACGGCGGTCTGCCTATTGTCATTTTGACGGGAGGGATGGAGTTTGTGTCCCTGCAAAGCAAGGAATAAATTCAATCTCTTCCCCTTGTAAAAAGTACCTCACACAGTACACATAAACACTGGCTAGGCACACAGTTAACCCTTCGATCACCCCTGACCCTAACCCCTTCAAAGCCAGTGTCATTAGTACAGTGACAGCGCATATTTTTAGCACTGATCACTGTATTAGTGTCACTGGTTCCCACAAAGTGTCAATAGTGTCAGTTAGTGTCAGATTTGTCTGCCGCAATATCACAGTCCCAGTATAAGAAGCTGATCGCCGCCATTACTAGTAAATGAATGAATTAAAAAAATATAAATAGCCCATAGTTTGTAGACGCTATAACTTTTGCGCAGACCAATCAATATATGATTTTATTTACCAAAAATATGTAGCAGAATACATATTGGCCTAAATTGATGAAGAAATGCAATTTTTTTTCTATTTTATTTTTTATTTTTTTATAGTAGCAGAAAAAGAAAAAAAAAAAAAAAATATATATATATATATATATATATATATATATATATATATATATATATATGTATGTATGTATGTATGTATGTATGTATGTATGTATGTATGTATGTATGTATGTATGTATGTATGTATGTATGTATGTATGTATGTATGTATGTATGTATGTATGTATGTATGTATGTATGTATGTATGTATGTATGTATGTATGTATGTATATATATATATATATATATATATATATATATATATATATATATATATATATATATATATATATATATATATATATATGTGTATGTGTGTGTGTGTATATATATATATATATTGTAAGGGATCTTCCCGGGGTAGGGTGTGTTTGGACACAGTTCACAGCAGACTTGGAATTTGATAAAGCAGATCTTGGCGTTTATTCGTGGTACAAACAGTCCAGCAAACAAAATATACAGCAACACTGTGCTTTCTAAGTACAACAAAAATAAAAGTCCTAGCCCGGCTGGGCGCTTACTAACAGGTTCTGCTCACCTATCTGACACTTACAAACACAGCGTCTTTCGCCTGGACATCGCAGGGTGAGTTTTAGCTCCAGCAGTGGCTGTGCTTGCAGCTTCCTTCAACACACAGATTGTTCATTCCCTGGCTGAGAAGCAATCACCTGCAGACCCTACAGAGCCTTTAGCTTCCCAGGCTAATTAGGATCAAAGCTCACCTGATCCCAAACCCAGAACTGGATCGGGGGATGTGGAATGACAGGTCCCTCTACCAAACCTACCTGCCATTCCATATAAACGCAGGCCCGGCAAAATTAAATAACAACTCAGCAGCATATCGCTGCTGAGAAACTGATCCATCCTGGATTTACCATCTCACACTCTGTCGCAACCTAGGTGAGATGTACACCCCCTCGATCACTTCTCCAGTGACATGTCTACATATCCCCCCCCTCTTTTTCAGACCGGAGGGCTGAGCCTTTTGTCCCCACAGACAACTTACCCTTGACAATGCGTCACCATTTGCCTGTAATTTCCCTGGCCTGTGTTCCACAGTGAAATTAAAGTTTTGTAGGGAGAGAAACCATCTAGTCACTCTTGCATTTCTCTCCTTGTTTAACTTCATCCATGTTAGGGGGGCATGGTCTGTCACCAACTTGAATTTCCTGCCTAGCAAGTAATACTTTAAAGATTCTAGGGCCCACTTCACTGCCAAACATTCTCGCTCCACAATGGCATAATTTTTCTCGGCCGGGGTTAGTTTTCTACTCAAGTACGTCACCGGATGCTCCTCACCATTCACTACTTGTGAGAGTACTGCACCTAAGCCTGTGCTAGAGGCATCTGTCTGGACCAGAAATTCTCGCCTGAAATCGGGGGTGACTAACACAGGTGGTTGGCACAAGGCAGACTTAAGGCTTTGGAAAGCCTCCTCGGCCTCTGGGGTCCACGTGACCATTGCTGTCTTTCCGCCCTTTGTCAAGTCAGTTAGCGGAGCAGCAACTGAGGCAAAGTTCGGCACAAATCTACGGTAATAACCCGTAATACCCAGGAAAGCTCTAACCTGTTTCCTTGTCAGGGGTCTAGGCCAATTCTGTATTGCCTCAATTTTATTTAGCTGTGGCCTAACCAATCCTCTTCCAACAATGTAGCCCAGATATTTGGCCTCTTCTAGGGCTAGAGCACACTTCTCGGCATTTATGGTCAACCCTGCATCACTTATGGCATCCAACACGGCCTGTACCTTACAGAGGTGACTTTCCCAATCAGGGCTAAAAATGACCACATCATCGAGGTAGGCGGCTGAGTAATCACGATGTGGTCGCAGAATCAAGTCCATCACCCTCTGGAAAGTTGCAGGCGCTCCATGTAACCCGAACGGCATCACTACATACTGGAATAGCCCATCAGGGGTGGAGAAAGCAGTTTTCTCTTTAGCCTCGTCAGAAAGTGGAATCTGCCAATAGCCCTTTGTGAGATCGAGGGTGGTTATGTACCTGGCGTTACCCAACTTCTCAATCAACTCATCTACCCTGGGCATAGGATACGCATCGAACTTGGAGATCTCATTCAACTTTCTGAAATCGTTACAGAACCTCCAAGTTCCATTGGGCTTTGGGATTAGCACAATTGGGCTGGACCATTCACTCTGTGACACCTCAATTACCCCCAGAGCAAGCATACGTTTTACCTCGGCAGATACGGCTTCCCTACGTGCCTCGGGTATCCTATAGGGCTTAAGGTTTACTCTGCTTCTAGGCTCAGTTTCAATGTGATGATGGATGAGGTGTGTACGCCCTGGGGAGGTCAGAGAACTTGTTTTTGTTTTTCTGTAAAAATTCCTGAGCCTCCTGTTTCTGTGACACTGATAGAGTATCACCTACCTTGACTGGAGGGATTGGTTGTGACAAATTATTAACAGTATTTGTCGCCCCCAAGGATTCCCTGTCTTTCCAGGGCTTGATCAAGTTTATGTGATAAACTTGGAAAGGCTTCCTTCTACCTGGTTGGTGCACCTTGTAGTTCACCTCACTGATCTTTTCAACAATTTCATAAGGACCTTGCCACTTCGCCAAGAATTTACTCTCAACAGTGGGGACTAGTATAAGGACCCTATCGCCTGGGTTGAATGTCCTGATTCTTGCGGACCGGTTGTAAATTCTACTTTGGGCCTCTTGAGCTCTCTGGAGGTGTTCCCTTACCAGGGGCATTACAGTGGCTATACGGTCCTGCATTTGTGCTACATGCTCAATAACACTCTTGTATGGGGTGGACTCATTCTCCCATGTCTCTTTTGCAATGTCTAGTAGACCCCTAGGGTGATGACCATAGACCAACTCGAATGGTGAGAACCCTGTGGACGCTTGGGGCACCTCCCTAATAGCAAACATGAGGTAGGGTAATAAATGATCCCAGTCACGACCATCTTTTGCCACCACTTTCTTCAACATATGTTTCAAAGTTTTATTAAATCTCTCCACCAATCCGTCCGTCTGGGGGTGGTACACAGAGGTACGGATGTGTGAGATTTTAAATAGTCTGCATAATTCCTTCATTACTTTCGACATAAATGGCGTACCTTGGTCAGTTAGGATTTCTTTGGGGATCCCAGTCCTAGAGAACATATAAAACAACTCACGTGCAATTGTTTTAGATGCAGTGTTTCTTAAGGGTACAGCCTCAGGATAGCGGGTCGCATAATCCAGGACTACCAAAATATACTGGTGTCCTCTAGCTGACTTTACAATGGGACCCACTAAATCCATGGCAATACGCTCAAAAAGCACCTCTATAATAGGGAGCGAAACCAAAGGACTGCGAAAATGTGACACTGGGGCACTAACCTGACATGTGGGGCACGACTCACAGTATTTTTTAATGTCATCATATATGGCCGGCCAAAAAAACCTCTGGAGAACCCTCTCTCGCGTTTTGTCAGTCCCCAAGTGTCCCCCAAGAACATGGTTATGTGCCATGTCAAGCACCTGACGCCGGTACGGCTTAGGTACCAGAAGCTGTTCCACAATCTCATCCTTAACCTTAGTAACCCTATAGAAAAGATCATTAGTCACCGAAAAATGTGGAAATCTTTTTTCAGCATCTGGTTCCTGAGGTACCCCATTCATTACAGCAACCTGCTCTCTCGCATTTTTGAGAGTGGGGTCCTGTAATTGTGCAGCCCCAAAATTACCTCTAGACACCTCTAAGTCTAGTATATTTTGCTCAGTGGGAGGAGCCTCCTCCTCCCCAGCCAGGACCTGTAAAGGAAAACAATCCTTTTCATCCTGCATACTTTTATCATTCACAGTGGACAAGGCAACCCCCTTAGAGGTATCCTCACTCCTTTTGGGGATTTTTCTTTTTTCCCAGAGAGCCCAGAATAATGGAAAATCGCGCCCCAATATTACATTATGCATGAGGTTTTTAACCACACCCACTTCATATTGTACGGTGCCTTGTTCAGTCCCGACTTTAGCCAGCACTATAGGGTACATTTTTGTATCACCATGTATGCACACAACACTCATATGCTTTTTAGACTCTAAGTCCCCAGTCACCAGGCTAGCATGCACCAAGGTTACAAGGCTTCCTGAGTCCATTAACGCTTTAACAGGAAAGTCATTGATTGTAATATCGCAGATTTGCGGTTCAGTCTCTAGTCCAGGAACTGCAGCACAAGATGGTTCCGCAAATAGCGACTGACGCCGGCTAGCGTCACATTCCATGGGTTCAGAGGTAAGAGGGCAATGGGCCGACACGTGTCCCGCCTCATGGCATCTCCAACACTGGATAGGGCCTGGTCTCTTTGGCAAGGAGTCCTTTTCAGAGCCCCTTAGCCACCCGGGACCATCACCAGTCTTTTGTCCCTGAGACACCACTGGAGCCCTTTTCCCCCCATCAGCACCCCTCCACACTCCCCCAATAGATGGAAGTCTCTTACCAGCTGACGGCACAGATCTGGCGCTCCGGGGAGGTGAAGATGCTGCAGGAACATCACGGAGGTAGTCCTCAGTCGCCTGGAACCTCTCCACAAGGTTGACAAGTTCGTTTGCATTCTTAGGATCACCTTGTCCCACCCAGCGTTGCAAGTCAGTAGGAAGGGCTCGGAGGTAGCGATCCATCACGACCTTCTCTAGGATTTGTGCAGGAGTAGAAGTGTCTGGCTCCAACCACTTTCTTGCCAAATGGATTAGGTCATACATCTGGGACCTCGCTGATTTGTCCAGACTGTAGCTCCAGTTGCGTACCCTCCGGGCACGGACTGCAGTAGTAACTCCTAGTCGGGCAAGCATCTCCTCTTTTAGCCGAGTATAGTCCTTAACCTCTTGCTCACTGAGGTCATAGTAGGCCTTTTGAGGTTCACCTGTTAAATAGGGCGCAATTACCTCTGCCCACTCAGCGGCTGGTAACTTCTCTCGCTCAGCCACGCGCTCAAATACTGTTAGATAGGCCTCAACATCGTCCTCAGCAGTCATCTTTTGCAGCGCTTTCTGCACAGTCCTTCTCCCAGAAAAAATCTCTGGAGCGGCTCCCATCACCACAGGCGCCTCTCGATTTGCTATCAGGTGCTCAATAAGTTGTTGTTGTGCAGCCATGGACTGTTCATGTCGTCTATTGGCCTCTATCTGAGCCTGCTGTTGTGCAGCGATCATCTGCTGTTGTTCAGCCATGGACTGTTCATGTCGTCTATTGGCCTCTGTCTGAGCCTGCTGTTGTTGCAAACTCACTTGCATAAACTGCTTCAGCATCTCCTCCATGTTGCTGGACTGTTTTTGGAGTGTAGTTGCAGCTTTCACCCAGGACATCAGCAGCTGTAGCCAAGTCTGTCCACACCGTTGCCCCTAGCAACCGCGTTGCCCGCTACCTCCACCAATTGTAAGGGATCTTCCCGGGGTAGGGTGTGTTTGGACACAGTTCACAGCAGACTTGGAATTTGATAAAGCAGATCTTGGCGTTTATTCGTGGTACAAACAGTCCAGCAAACAAAATATACAGCAACACTGTGCTTTCTAAGTACAACAAAAATAAAAGTCCTAGCCCGGCTGGGCGCTTACTAACAGGTTCTGCTCACCTATCTGACACTTACAAACACAGCGTCTTTCGCCTGGATATCGCAGGGTGAGTTTTAGCTCCAGCAGTGGCTGTGCTTGCAGCTTCCTTCAACACACAGATTGTTCATTCCCTGGCTGAGAAGCAATCACCTGCAGACCCTACAGAGCCTTTAGCTTCCCAGGCTAATTAGGATCCAAGCTCACCTGATCCCAAACCCAGAACTGGATCGGGGGATGTGGAATGACAGGTCCCTCTACCAAACCTACCTGCCATTCCATATAAACCCAGGCCCGGCAAAATTAAATAACAACTCAGCAGCATATCGCTGCTGAGAAACTGATCCATCCTGGATTTACCATCTCACACTGTGTAGCAACCTAGGTGAGATGTACACCCCCTCGATCACTTCTCCAGTGACATGTCTACAATATATATATATATATATATATATAATATTTATTTTTATTTTTTCTAAATGTTGGTCTCTTTTTGTTTATAGTGCAAAAAAAATAAAAAATCGCTGAGGTGCTCAAATACCACCAAAAGAAAGCTCTATTTATGGGGAAAAAAGAATGCATATTTTATGTGTGTACAGCGTCGCATGACCGTGCAATTGTCAGTTAAAGTGCCGTATCACAAGACATGGCTTGGTCAGGTTGGGGGGTAAATCTTCAGGAAGGCAAGTGGTTAACAACACATACTTGAATTGAGTTTTTTTTTTTTTTTAACCAGAGTTTACTATCACTTTAAACTTTTTAAATGTATGTTTGTGTTTTTTAGCTCCAAAGTAAAAAAAGGCTCTGTGCCAGAAACATAAATTGTATTGCAGAAAAAAAAAAAAATTGTAGCGAACCCTGATTAGTTTTTTTTGTTAACCCTAAAATGTTACATTTATATTTTATATTACCCTTTTAAATTCATGTTAGTTTTTGTAGAGCCGAATTAAAGAGCTGGGGGAGGTGGGGGGCAGTGTATGACATCTTCACCTTGGATGGCGGGGGGCCTTGTCCCGTACTGGAGTAATGGACAGGCTGAGTGAGCAATGAAGAGAAAACGTTTGTCCCGATTGTAATAGTGCTGAAAGCTCTGTTCATATGGTGTTATCAGTGTGATTAGCCAGGTACGGGCTGTTAGACAGGACCAGCTGTTCCCCATGTAGGAGTCCCATGTTATCCTGACTCAGCACCAGCCATCTGCAAACATCCTCCAAGTTAATAGGCACAGCTACTGATCCTACTGACAGGCAATGCCAACAAGGGGGCACGTAAGTCCGACACCCCACTGTGCCTATCTGTACACTCTCTGGCTCGTGTCACTTCGACCGCAGTGACATCAGCCTGGAAACAGTTTTGATGTACAGCTAGGAACCAAGCCACCTCCAAATGTGACTTTAAAAAAAAGTGTACCTGCCATGCACTATATTACCGAAAGTACTGGGACGCCTGCCATTACATGCACGTTAGTATCACAAGGTCTCGGGTGTGAATGGGGAGCAGGTGTGTTAAATTGGGTGTTATTGGGTGTTATCGCTCTCACTCTCTCATACTGGTCACTGGAAGTTCAACATGGCACCTCATGGCAATGAACTCTCTGAGGATCTGAAAAAAAGAATGGTTGCTCTACATAAAGATGGCCTAGGCTATAAGAAGATTGCCAAGATCTTGAAACTGAGATTCAGCAAGGTGGCCAAGACCATTCCACTTGGCCGCCGTGAGATTCCACTCAGAACAGGCCTCGCCATGGTCGACCAAAGAAGTTGAGTGTATGTGCTCATCGTCATATCCAGAGGTTGCCTTTGGGAAACAGACGTATGAGTGCTGCCAGTATTGCTGCAGAGGATGAAGGGGTGGGGGGGTCAGACCATACGCTGCATCAAATTGCATCAAATTGGTCTGCATGGCTTTCGTCCCAGAAGGAAGCCTCTTCTAAAGATGATGCACAAGAAAGCCCGCAAACAGACAAGCAGACTAAGGACATGGATTACTGGAACCATGTCCTGTCACTCCTGTGGTCTGATGAGACCAAGATAAACTTATTTGGTTCAGATGGTGTCAAGCGTGTGTGACGGCAACCAGGTGAGGAGTACAAAGACAAGTGTGTTTTGTCTACAGTCAAGCATGGTGGTGGGAGTGTCATGGTCTGGGGCTGCATGAGTGCTGCCGGCACTGGGGAGCTACAGTTCATTGAGGGAACCATGAATGCCAACATGTACTGTGACATACTGAAGCAGAGCATGATCCCCTCCCTTCAGAGATGGGGCCGCAGGGCAGTATTCCAACATGATAACGACCCCAAACACACCTGCAAGACGACTACTGCCTTGCTAAAGAAGCTGAGGGTAAAGGTGATGGACATGTCTCCAGACCTAAATCCTATTGAGCATCTGTGGGGCATCCTCAAATGGAAGGTGGAGGAGCGCAAGGTCTCCAACATCCACCAGCTCCGTGATGTTGTCATGGAAGAGGACTCCGGTGGCAACCTGTGAAGCTCTGGTGAACTCCATGCCCAAGAGGGTTAAGGCACTGCTGGAAAATAATGGTGGCCACACAAAAATGACACTTTGGGCCCAATTTGGACATTTTCACCTAGGGGTGTACTCACTTTTGTTGCCAGCGGTTTAGACATTAATGGCTGTGTGTTGAGTTATTTTGAGGGGACAGCAAATTTACACTGTTTACACTCACTACTTTACATTGTAGCAAAGTGTGATTTCTTCAGTTTTGTAACATTAAAAGATATAATAAAATATTTACAAAAATGTGAGGGGTGTACTCACTTTTGTGAGATACTGTGAATCCCTGTGCCAGTACAGTTCTTGGTTGTGTTTACAAATGTCAGGCACAGATCAGCCCCTGATACCACCACCCACCCCACATCTTGACTTGCTACACAGTTAAATTGTAGCAGTCTGATCACTGGGAGGAGAGGTGACTGAGGACATACTTCCTCCTGCCTACAGCATATTGATGACATCATCTCAGCCTAGGCAAAGTCACTGGACCGGTGATCAGAGAACAAAGAGAGAGGGTGCCTCAGGGATTTTATGGGTGAGGGTTGAAGCCAGACAGAGAAGTAGAAGGCATATATATAAAAGAGTATTACAAAAATTATTTGTTTATAAGACATACAAAATTGCATATACGGATATTAAAATCACAAGACCAGTGGTTAATGTATGTTAATTTACAGAAAAATATTCTGAGTTATGAAATGGGTCTCATGGTAAGAGGCCAATCAATATACATGAGTTCAGAGCTCCCAACATGCTTCAGAGTAATTCAATTCTTAAATTTATTCTTCTGACCACGCCATAAGGCGCAGTGACATCAGACGTCGGGGGGAGGGGGCAGAAATGTCTCCAGCATGATGGAAGAAGCCGACCGCGAATGCGCAAGCTGGCAAGCAAAGATCCGGCCCACAGGGCGGGAATAGGGGACGGAAGCCCAGAGGCTGGCAGCGCCAATATAGCAATGGGTTGGCAAAAAAGCAAGAAAAACAAAATGTATAAAGACCTAGTCCCAAAATGATTATAATAGTATAGACCAGGCGATGGGGCATAAACCTTATATGAAGGCGCATGACCTATAAAGATACACAAAGCAGGAGCATGAGTACAACAGCATATGAATACATATTCGGTTAACAGAGTATAGATGGTATAAATAGCAGCAATGACAGTCAGAAAAGCATCTTGGAACACATGACAATTAGACCATAGTCATAAGCATCTTAAAGGATAAAGAGACATAAAAAATATACACATTTGAGGAATACAAATAGCAGAGAATATTTGTAATGAATTGATAAATCACATAGTATCTAGCATCTGAAGACATTCATTGAATAATGTACAGAGATTACGTTGTCATATACAATTTTAAATGTCAGGAGAAAAGAAATGAAATATAGAAGAAATGCCCTATATGGAAATGGATAAACAGGAAATTTTTAAATTTTACATGTCTTTCTCAAAGGCACCAGATGAAAAGCCCTGTAAAAAGGGCCTGAAATTGAAGGCTTTGTTTAGGCCTGGGGGCGAGGTGGCATTTAGGTCTGAGATCCATCTGAGCTCACGTTGGAGGAGAATCTTATAGAGATCACCTCCCCGGGGGCTTGGATGTATTTGATCTAGTACTAGAACTGTAGTTTTAGGAAAACGACTGCTGTGAACTTGAGCTACGTGTCTTCCTAATGATCATCTCGATTACTGATTTTGATAGCAGCAATGTGTCGATAGATTCTTTTCCATAGATTTTGTATGGTTTTACCTATATAAAAGCAACCACAGTCGCATTGTAAGCAATATACAACTAAGGTAGTAGGACAATTAGCATAGTGTTTGGAACTAAAGGTCCAGCTGTTTCATAGTTAGTAAGGTTGAATAAAGAGACACCAGTCCATCCAGTTCAACCTGAGTGAGTGTCTACAATTATCACTATCCCTGTACATTGCACACTCACATTGGTCCCTACCCTCAAGGAGCCCACAATCCAAGGTCCCCATTCATATACTAGGGCCAATTTTTGGACAGAAGCCAATTAACCTACCTGCATGTCTTTTGGATTGCAGGTAGGGTAAGCGCAGGTTGGGTAAGCGTATCTCCTTTTGGGTGTCTATGTAGCGGCAATATGTGCATGAACCACAAGGGAAAGTCCCCAGCAATTTGCATGGATCACCATGAGTACTTCCTTTAAATTCACTTTTTACCAAAAAGTCCCCGGCAGAAGGAGCCCGTCTATAGATGACAAGAGGGGCTGAGGGAGCAAAGGGTCCTATTATTGGGTCAGAATGTGGCAGTATTTGTTAAAAGTTTGTTTGACCTGCTCGTTCGTTAGAGTAAGTGGTGATAATTCTAGTGTATTCATTAGAGTTAGTTGCATCGTTCTTATGGGAAAATAAGAGGTCATGTCTGTCTTTGTTCACAACCCAATGAAATGCTTTTTTTAGGCATTTATGACTATAGCTCTTTCCAGTAGGCTTTGTTTGAGGCCCTTTGCTTCAAGTTGAAAGTCTCTATCATTTGAACAATTTGCGTTTAATTCGCAGATACTGATTGTAGGGAATTGAGTTGACCAATGGTCTAGGGTGGAAGCTCCATTTATGTAGACTAGTATTACCTGCAGTAGGTTTCCTAAAAAGTTTACATGATAGTAAATTATTGGAATCTTTGTAACTTTCAACATCTAGGAAAGTGATTTTGGAGAAATTGGATTACATGGTAAATTTTAAATTAAACTCATTACAGTTCAAGGCAATCGAGAATTCATCCAACAGATTGATTGGTCCATCCCAGAGGATGAAGATGTCATCGATATACCTGTGCCACATGATAATGTACCAGTCCTAGACTGGTGATCAAGGATTACCTTTTTTTTTTTTTTTTAAAGTGACCTTTTTTGAGATATAATACTATTCTGTTACAAATGCTGCTTTATGCATTGACATACCTCCTTAGACCCAGTCTGTCTGGTCAGCATGGTCACCTGCTGACGTGGCACCATCCGCAGACAGCTTAACTCCTCAATATACGACACAGAAGTCAAATCCAACTTAATTCAGCTAATTGCAGCACAGAGGATGTTTTTCTAGTCTTTTGAAGATTAAAAAGATAATGACTTTCCTAAATCCTGTCTCTGCAAAGTACTAACACAGAATGAGGGAACACCGAAAAAACAAGGAGGGTCCAGCTAGGACTTTAACTAACTAGCACTCAACAGGAAAGTAGGACAGAGGGAGAAACTAAAATCAAATAGTAAACAAGTTGTAGTGGGTCCAAACTGCCACTAGAGGTCAGCATACTATAGAACAATAATACCCTGATGCAGTTCAATGCAACACAGAAGTTATACGCAGTACTAGACAGGGTCATCCAGAGCCCAGGGCAAGGATGCAGAATTGTGCACCTCTCCCCCACTATTAATACATGCCGTAGAATGGGTGTACCACCCTGTGACTTTTTTTGCCCCTTTGATTTACTGCGCCAAGGGCAACTGTCCCTCCTGCCCACCCCTTGTCCCAGTCCTGGTCATACATATAAGTGGAACGCAGTGGATGCTGTTGCTGTATGTTGTGTTTTTATAAAGCACCAACTGTTTGTGCACTGCTTTATTCTTCCCTTGCTGCTGTTTGGGTGACAACACCTAGAAGAACCTGCAGTACGGCAGACTTTGAGCCTTGGCCCCACCCCCTGTCCTTTTAACCCCTGTGGTGAGGTCTACCCAGAGCATTCTACCTCTTGTTAGCACACCTAAGTGCTTCTACATCCAATCCAGCTTGCTGAACAGGCAGTGCGTCCACCGCAAGCCTAAAAACCAGCACTTAGCTGGTGTGTTCAAGTGAAACTTAACAAGAAAAGAAAACTTCACTTAAGGACCAAGCCTATTTTTCAAACTTGTTTTTTACACATTAAAATAATTTTTTTTTGCCTAAAAAGTACTTAGAACCATTTTTCAAACTCGTTTTTTACACATTAAATCATTTTTTTTTTTGTTAGAAAAGTACTTAGAACCCCCAAACATTATATATTCTTTTCAGACACCCTAGAGAACAAAATGGCAGTTGTTACGATACTTTATGTCACACCGTATTTGTGCAGCAGTCTTACAAGCACAATTTTTTGGGAAAAAATACACTTTTTTGAATTAAAAAATAGGACAACAGTAAGGTTAGTGCAATTTTTTACTATATTATGAAAGATAATGTTACGCCGAGTAAATTGATACCCAACATATCATGCTTCAAAATTACGCTCGCTCATGGAATGCCGACAAATGATTGTTTATGGTACAAAGTGCTTTATCAACCGAATGTCATTCAGTTTGGGTTTACAATTACTTTAAAGCAGAACTAAGCTGTGTCTGAGCACCACAAACTGAAAATGCTATGTAATTCATTATTACCATTCAAAGCAATCTCCCCCATCCATCCATGTCTCCGTGCTTTAGTTTGTTGAGAAATCACTTTTATTTCTCAACAAAATAAAGCATGGAGTCATGGATGGATTTCCAGACATTTCTAGCTGTGACTATTTTGAGTTAGGGAATATACTTCATGAAGCATTTAATTCCTAGAATCCATCTGCCCTTAGCTCAGGCGTGTAGGCGGGGGGTGTGCTTAGCTGAGAAAGCCCCTCCTCCCATGAAGACTTCTGGGAAGTATGAAATAATATTGGCCTAGGCCAGAAACCAGGAAAGAAACTCAAGAAATGTAAAAAAAAAAAAAAAAAAAAAAAAAGTTTAAAATACGGTAAGTAAATATAACACACCTTCCTATCTATTTACTAATGCTAGCAGCATAAGGATTAAAAATAGGTAATGTTGATTGAGAGCATTTAGTTCCACTTTAAATCCCAGTACAAAAAGCAGATATTATTCAATGACCCTGTCTGGATTGAAGAAAAAATAGGTGACTTTTTGGAGGACTATAGGGCTAAACTAAAGTCTGCTTTTTTACATTTACTTGCAGTTCTTTAAGTATAAAGCATTTTTCCATACCGTGAGTTTATGGAACCGACCTCTCCAAAGCAATTACATTTTTTTTTCCACAAAATCAATGACTTAGTAAAGCACGAAAGGCTACAACGCCTGAAAAGCTTCAGTGATTCACTTTGCAGCTATTAAAAGTATCACCTTTAAAACAGCGTGGTTATTTTTATTTCAGAAAGAATTATGATATAAATACAGGAAATTAAAGTGCTATGCTAAACACCCTATCTTCATTGGGTGCATATATATATATATATATATATATATATATATATATATATATATATATATATATATATATATATATATATATATATTGTGTGTGTGTGTGTATATATATATATTGTATATAAATATAAATTAATAAAGGGTCCGTGATGACACTTTGTTCAATTTACTATAATGATTATACTCCTGAAATTACAAGGTGAAATTACTGTTGTCCTTACCATTGATCTTTATGTCTAAATTGTTCTGCGTGGGCTGGGATAAGCATAGTAACTCATCACAACTGGTCAGCAAATATCTATCTTTGTTCTTTGCCACAATGATAGAGGAGAGAGGACTACTTGCTGAACAGGTAAAGGTAGTCCCAGAGGATAAATATGGGTTGAGGAGCTGCATGATTAGGGGGAGAAATAGTCTCAAGAAAGAATAACAGGCTGAGTATAAGAGCAGGAAGATTTACATGCTTGGTAATTTCTGGTGAGATGAGGAGGAGCCACAGTGATAGGAATTAGGGTGCTGCTGGGAGATTATTCTGATAAGTCCTTTCCGGAGAGAGAAGCTGATAGTTGGACAATTGGCACATTGGGGTGGAGTGGTTGTTTCATCCTGGAAAGGCCAGCAGGAGAAAGAGGTTGTCGATTGGAAAGTTGTCAGATTGGGGTGCGGTGGCTGTTTCATTCTGGAGTAGCCATCTGGAGAAAGAAGATGATCATTGGACAATTGGCATGTTGGGGTGGAGTGGTTGTTTTATTCTGGAATGGCAATCTGGGGAAAGAAGATGATGACTGGACAACTGGTACATTGGGGGTGGAGTAGTTGTTTCATTATGTAAAGGCCAACTGGACAAAGAAGCTGATCATTGGGGCAAGTTGGGTGGAGTGGTTGTTTCATCCTGAAAAGGCTAGTGGTAGAAAGAAACTGATCAGTGGACAACTGGCACGTTGGGGTGGAATAATTGTTTCATTCTGGAAAGGCCATCTGGAGAAAGAAGCCGATCAATTGACAATCGACAAGCTGGGGTGGAGTGGTTGTTTAATTCTGGAAAGACCAGCTGGAGAAAGAAGCTGATCAATGGACAATCGGCATCTGGGATGGAGTGCTTGTTTCATTCTGAAAAGGCCAGCCGGAGAAAGAAGCTGATCAATGGACAATCGGCAAGCTGGGGTGGAGTGGTTGTTTCATTCTGAAAAGGCCAGCTGGAGAAAGAAGCTGATCAATTATGTAAATTTATTGGGTACCATGTAAAGTTGTTTAGGTTTCACTTTAAGGTCAACTTTTTTAAAGCCAAATCCTAAGAACCTATAGCAGGGGTGTCAAACTTAATTTCACTATGGACCTCATCAGCAGAGTGGTTGCCCTCAAAGTACTGTTTTTCCTGGGGTGTACTACATACAGAGTGCAGGGTTCAGGAGTGTGTTATGTACAGAATGCAGGCTTCAGGAGTGCGTTACATACAGAGTGCAGAGTTTAGGAGTTTGCTGTGTACAGAGTGCAGGGTTTAGGGGTGAAACCTCTCTCTCTGAAGATCTGTCCCTGCTGTGCCCCACCGTGAGTGCGGGGATCTGTAAGTTCTGGGAGCTGCTGAGGGCATAGCTGTCCCTTGTAAACACAGAAGGCTTCTGTGTTTACAAGTGATAGTGGGGACTGGGAGTAGAAGGTGAGTGCCGGAGGGGGCAGAATGGAGTTCTGCCATATTCTGGCAGGAAAACTTGGCCCAAGGGCCTAATGACAAGGCCCGGTGGGCCTGATTCAGCCCGTGGGCCTTGCGTTTTAGATATGTGACCTAGAGTCTCAGGCAGGCAGCACTCCTAAGCCCTTGTACACACGGTCGGACATTCTGACAACCAAATCCGTTGGATTTTGTCCGAAACTGTTGTATACACACGGTCGGACTAAGTTGTCAGAAAATCCGTTCGTTCAGAACGTGATGATGTTATTTCGTTACGACGGGACTACGTTCAGGCTAGTAGCCAATAGCTTTGATGTAGGAATTTGATCTGAGCATCGGAATTCTCTACACATGATCGGAGTATGTCCGATCGGAGCAGTTTGTCGGAAAATATTTCCAGCAAGTTGGAAAATTGGGTCCGACGGATATTCCGACGGAAACAGTCCGATGCATACCACACACAGTCGGAATATCCGACAAAACAGTCTGATAGGACACATTCCGTCGGAATCTCCGACCATGTGTACAAGGGCTTAGATTCCACGCCTCAAGTGACCATACTTTTTTTTTTTTGGGATGCGTTAACATGTGCTATGTTGAGTAGTTATAGGTGTTGGTTAAGGCAACACTACCTTGCATGCTAAAAAAAATAAAAAAATAACCCTTTTTTGGTAACACAACATACAACAAAGCCTTGCCATCATTTGCAGAATACTACAACTCCGGACCTTTTGTCCTAACGCATTTGGTTGCCATTCAAAGTAAATGTCATTGCCGCAAAGTAATGCATGTTATGTTCATCACTGCACATTTCATTACCGCCCGTTGCGTTAATGGGCCCTTGTGGAGACCACATCTACTGCTGGTAGCATGGAAAATTAGTGTACTCTTTGACAACCCGCCTGTCCTAAACTGATGGAATCTGGTTGTTATTATTGGAGACTATCACTCTGAGTTGCATGTGCTATTTAAATGATGCCAAGACACAAACGTCTTACGGTTGCGTCCTATAAGGACAAATGACAAGCGCCGCCTAATGAAAAATATCTGCGGTATAAGTTTACTTCCTGTCAGCTCCATCACAACCACAAATGGCATTTAGTCAGTTATACGGCCATCACCTTGTTCCCCTTCCTACCGGCAGACTCCCAGCTGAGAGAACATGCCCTTTCTAAAAACATCTCATCATCACATGCCACTTCATATCCATCTCTCCACGCTCCCCTTCCGCTCACCTCATCTGCCTCCTGAAAATATTTGCATTTTAAGGATCTATAGCTGCCTCGGTAGAAGGGTAGTGTCACTTTAGTAGAAGGGTAATGTCAGCACAAAGAAAACCCCGTCAATTCCAAGGACATTTGGCTTTTCTTGTTCTTGCACAGGAAAGGCATTTTCTGCATTTCCGCTCTCACATTTCAGCTTCTTCTTTGTAGTGTTTTCAGACTTCTATCATTCTAGACTTTCTCATTGCCCGCTCCCTTCTTTATTTACATAATTACATCCAAGGATTGCTGTAAAGCTCCACTCTACCTAACCTAACTTTCCTTTGTTCATAATCTGCTGATCATAGAACTGTGATGATATTACACTCAGCCTCATGCTGTCTAGAAATTTTCCAGCTGGCGGGACCACAATCTAAGCAGACTCAAGGAGATACACCCCCCCCCCCCCCCATGGCAGGTATTCTATGTATATCTATATTTCCATATGACCACGTTTTTCAACCCAACCACCAACATAATATAGAAAAGTATCTGTGGACGAAGACGTAGTGACGAAACACGTATGGGCGTGACCAAGCAGCTATACGTCACTACAGAGGAGATGGTTTGAATATTTTCCCGGGACCCGCCGTGGACGCTGAGACCGTGTACTATTCTATGTGCTCAGGACTGCGGTGAGACAAACCTGACCGTACTGCGAGTGACATTATTGATAACGATTTTATTATCTTAAGATTGTGTACGTATGTTTTTACATGCGCATGAGAAATGTATTAAATAAAAAAACGGTTTGCACTATGGAATATGTTTTTTATCGTTTTCCACATGTGAATCCGTTTTGAGTGGAGTACTAGAAACCAGGAAAGGTATTGCTGTAAGGAGATAGAGGAACCTTCACTATCGATGTTGACAACTGCTTGACTTTGGGTATGATGAGAAGCTTCTCCATAAAGAAACCGGTGAACTAATCATAATAATTGGTGACGATGTGTCTGTTAACCCTTAGAGTTCTGGTGAGTTTATTACCATAAGGGGTGGCACCGATTGTCAAGTTTTTGTGCACTGGTGTTTCTAACTTGGAGATGGACTTTCTTTTCTTTTACATCAGCTTGTGAACACCTTAGTGGAAAGCTCATACTTATGTATTTGGGACTTTCAAGAAAACTTTTCTGGTTGATTCCTTGATAATTACGGATTGTCATCCTTTTTATATTAACCTTTTTTTGGATATTTAGCGCTGTCAATATAGTATATACTTGATGAGAGGTTAACGGATGATATATACTATATACCCATGTGATTCACGATTTATTTTATGATAGCAGCTTGTAATTATTTTCTGACTGACTTCCTTTTTTGAGCGCTGGGATCAGTGGGGAATATTTGAAATATTTTAATATTTTGTATATTTTTCAGTGATATTAGTATTTATGTTATAGAAAAGATTGAAATTCTGATTCGTTAGAGACCAAATATAATATGGATCAGATGCGTATAGTCACTATATTCAGGGCCGTCTTTAAGGCAGGGCAAAAGGGGCAGCTGCCCTGGGCCCTGTCATTGTTGTGGGGCCCAAAGCAGCTGACTCACCTGCAGACCTGTGTTTACATGTAAATACTGGCATTCATATGTAAATAGCAGCGACATGCATATGTAAATAGCTGAGGCCAAGTGCATTGATATGTAAATAAAGGCAGCAGTCATATGTATATCATGCCCCCCTGCAGTGAGGAGAAGATGTGCTGTAACCTACAGCAACCAGTGATCAGTGTCTGGCAACAAATCGCAATCGCTGCCTGATGTGATACAGTAAACTGATTTTAAGTCTAGTTGCTATTCATTGTATGTCTCAGAGAAGGTGGAGAGCAAATTGCATGGGGGGAAGGGGGCCCTAAGAAAATGTTTGCCCAGGGTCCAATCAATATTAAAGACGGCCCTGACTATATTACCAAAAGTATTGGGCCGCCTGCCTTTACATATGCATGAACTTTAATGGCATCCCAGTCTTAGTCCGTAGGGTTCATTGTTGAGTTGTCCCATCCTTTGCAGCTCCAACAGCTTCAGCTCTTCTGGGAAGGCTGTCCACAAGATTTAGAAGTGTGTCTATATGGGAATGTTTGACCATTCTTCCAGAAACGCATTTGTGAGGCCAGACACTGATATGGACGAGAAGGTATGGCTCGCAGTCTCTGCTCTAATTCATCCCAAAGGTGTTCCCAAGAGGTCAGGACTCTGTTCAGGCCAGTCAAATTCCTTCACCCCAAACTCACTCATCCATGTCTTTATGGACCTTGCTTTATGCACTGGTGCGCAGTCATGTTGGAACAGGAAGGGGCCATCCCCAAACTGTTTCCACAAAGTTGGAAGCATGAAATTGTCCAAGATGTCTTGGTATGCTGACGCCTTAAGAGTTCCCTTCGCCACAAACGAAAGTAAACTCTGGACTGCCGCACTCTTGGGAAAAAACGTCTTTCTTTATTTAAAAAATGACATTAAAAAAACACAACGAACACAGCAGACAAAAAAGGCTGACGTTTCGCACTAGCAGGAGTGCTTACTTATAGCATAAGAGTTCCCTTCACTAGAACCAAGCCCAACCCCTAAAAAACAACTCCACACCATAATCCCTCCTCCACTAAATGCTTTGGACCAGTGCACAAAGCAAGGTCTATAAAGACATTTATGAGTGAGTTTGGGGTGGAGGAACTTGACTGGCCTGCACAGAGTTCTGACCTCAACCTGATAGGACACCTTTGGGATGAATTAGAGTGGAGACTGTGAGCCAGGCCTTCTCGTCCAACAACAGTGTCTGACCTCACAAATGCGCTTCTGGAAGAATGGTCAAACATTCCCATAGACACACTCCTAAACCCTGTGGACAGCCTTCCCAGAAGAATTGAACTGTTATAGCTGCAAAGGGTGGGCCAAAGCAATCTTGAGCCCTACAGACTAAGACTGGGATGCCATTAAAGTTCATGTGCGTGTAAAGGCAGGTGTCTCAATACTTTTGGTGATAAAGTGTACTTTAGGAGATCTAATGAAATCCAGCTGGCAGAAGAATAATCTAAGCCAGGGGTCTACAAACTTTCCAAACAAAGAGCCAGTTTACTGTCCATCAGACTTTAGGAGGGCTGGACTGTGGCCAGTGGGAAAATATAATGTTGTTTGTTTCAGTGAAAGTAACTGCGCTCCATTATTGGCGTAATTAAAAGGAATTGAGCCCCATCGTTGATGTCATTGGGCCTCATCGTTGATATCATTGGGAGGAATTGTGCCCCATCGTTGATGTCATTGGGCCCCATCGTTGGTATCATTGGGAGGAATTGTGCCCAGTCATTGGTGTCATTGTTAGGAATTGTGCCTCATTGTTGGTGTCATTGGGAGGAATTGTGCCCTTTCATTGGTTTCAGTGGGGGGAATAGTGCCCCATTTTTGATATCAGTGAATGAAATAGTGCCCCAAGTGCCAGGTAAAAGCAAGCAAGGGCCCGCAGTTTGGAGACCACTGGTCTAAGCAGACTGGGCAAGAGACACTCCCTCAGTGCCAAATATTTTAAGTGTATCTATATTTCTTTAGTCCCTGTTTTACAATCCAACCACCGACATATTAGTGAGCAAAATAAAATTATGATTTGTTAGAGACCAAATATAATATGGATCAGATGCATATATAGCTTAGAAGATCTAATGAGATCCATTTGTCTCCTATAGGCATGATTGGTGTCTGATTGTTATTTTCATATACATTAATGCAGGGATCTCAAAACTTTTTAAACAAAGGGCAAAGGACCTGTTACCAGTGGCAGTACATAATGCCCTAGTATCAAATTACCCAAATAACATTTTTGTCTTTTTCCCCACAAATAGAGCTTTCTTTTGGTGGTATTTAACCGGTTCCCGACCAGCACACGCCGATGTACGTTGGCAGAATGGCACGGGCAGGCATATTGGCGTACAGGTACGTCCAATCTTTAATGCTGCCCTGCCATTGCGAACAGCAATTCCCCATTCTGCCTAGCAACTAGTGACGCTGATCTCTGCTCCATGTTATTGGAGCAGAGATCAGTGTTCACTACATTAAAGCCCAGCCCCCAACAGTTAGTAACACACCCCTAGGAACACTTAACCCCTACACTGCCACCCACTGGTTAACCCCTTCACTGCCAGTGTCATTTACACAGGAATCACTGCATTTATATAGCAGTGATTGCTGTATAAATGACAATGGTCCCAAAAATGTGTCAAAAATGTCCGATGTGTCCACCATAATGTCGCAGTCACAATACAAATTGCTGATCGCCGCCATTACTAGTAAAAAAAAAATATTAATAAAAATGCCATAAAACTTTCCCCTATTTTGTAAACGCTATAACTTTTGCGCAAACCAATCAATAATCTTTTTGCAAAAATATGTAGAAGAATACGTATCGGCCTAAATTGAGGGAAAAAAATGTTTTTTTATATATTTTTGGGGGATATTTATTATAACAAAAAGTAAAAAATAATGCGTTTTTTTTTTCAAAATTGTCACTCTATTTTTGTTTATAGCGCAAAAAATAAAAACCGCAGGGGTGATCAAATACCACCAAAAGAAAGCTCTATTTGTGGGAAAAAAGGACGTCAATTTTGTTTGGGAGCCACGTTGCACGACCGCACAATTGTGAGTTAAAGCGACACAGTGCCGAATCGCAAAAAGTGGTCTGGTCTTTGACCAGCAAAATGGTCCGGGGCTGAAGTTGTTAATAACCTCTTACTTTCTGCTATAAAACATATCCAATAAAAAAAAATTGAAAAAATCGAATTTCTTCATCAGTTTAGGCCCATGTGTATTCTGCCACATATTTTTGGTACAAAAAATCCCGATAACTGTATATTGATTGGTTTGTGCAAAAGCTATTGTGTCTACAAACTATAGGATAGATTTCTGGAATTTTTATTTATTTAAAATGTTTTACTAGTAATGGCAGCAAACAGCGGTTTATAACAGGACTGCAATATTGCGGCAGACAAATTGGACACTAACTGACCAGTGACACTAATACAGTGATCAGTGCTAAAAATATGCACTGTCATTGTACCAATGACACTGGCGGGGAATGGGTTAACATCAGGGACTTTCAAAGAGTTAACTGTGTGCCTAGCCAGTGTTTTAGTGTAGTGGGGGAAGTGTTTTTACTAGAGGAAGGCATAGATCCATGTCCTTGCTTTGCAGGAACACAGGATCCATGCCTTCCTCCTGACAGAGTGGAGATCTGCCTTGTGTACATAAGCAGATCGGCTTTTTGCCTCTGTACCGAACGATCAATGGGTGCCGATGGACACCGGGTCACTGATGGGACTGGCTCCCGATCATGTCACCACTGTGACAGCCAATCAAAAAAAATATCCCAGTTAAAGTGATGCCAGGGCTGGGAGGGAAGGGGTTAAGCTTAGTAGACTTTCTAACATTAGCGAAGTCACAGTGTTTGCTCGATGGCATTAGAAATTCATTGAATGGTTTGCATTTGTTGCCTAGAATTACTTTCTTAAGTTCTTTTCTTATTTACCTGCAGATTTATCTAATCCGCTTATTAAGTTCTGGATAGTTAAAAAATTGTATTACCCGATAGCTTTTTAATGTGTACCTTTGCCCTTCATATTATTGGCTGGTCTGATTAAGCATTTCACTTTCCCCAGTGTTAAAGCACAATTAAACAGCAGAATAAAATTACCAATTATGCTGTCTCTCACATGCAGGCAATAAATCTGTATTTCTGGTCCAGGAGTTTGACATTTAGGCTGTATTCACACCTAAAGTTTTTAAAACACGTTTTTTGCATGCAATTTGTGCGATGTGTACAGAGAAACCCATTGATTTCAACAGGCTGCCCTATGTGCAGCTAACACAGCAAAGCAGCTCATTGAGTTTCTTGCCGTATTCTAGTTGCGTGTTTTATACCGCGCAATTTACCACGTTGTACATGCAGAAAATTGAGCATCTCCTTGCCGTGTTTGGGGTGCCATTACCAATTAATGGCTCCACAAGCGCGAGGCATGTTTTTCACACGTTTCAGGAACACAAATGGAAACGTGCATTTCTGTGCATGTTCCCGGAATGCGCACATATGAAAGGAGTCTTAAAGCTGTACAGTAGAAGGTCTAGGCTCTTGGTGCCCAACCTATAGCCTGGGTTTTACATACGTCCCTTTGTCAATTTATGTGCAGCCCTTGTGGCCCCTGCAGACGCTAATCTGTGTTTCCCTATTTGTAGTGGTGATTTTTAGCAGCCTCTTGTAATACTGGTAATACTGTATGTGTCTCCAGTCTATGACCACCTCCTGAAGCATGTCCCCAGTCTCTAACAACTCCTAGAGCATATTCCCAGTCTTAGGCAGTCTCCTGCAGCATGTCTGCAGTCTCTGACTGACTCTTGTATCATATCTGAAGTCTCTGACCATCTCCTGTATCATGTCTGCAGTCTCTGATCATCTCTTGTACCATGGCTGCAGTCTCTGACCATTTCATGTACCATGTTTACAGTATCTGATCATCTCTTGTATCATGTCTGCATTCTCTGACCACCTCCTGTACCATGACTGCAGTCTCTGACCATCTATTTTATCATGTCTGTAGTCTCTGACCACCTCTTGTGTCATGTCTGCAATCTATGACCATCTATTGTACCATGTCTGCAGTCTCTGACTATCTCTTGTATCGTGTCTGCAATCTATGGCCATCTCTTGTATCATGTCTGCAGTCTCTGATCTTCTCCTTTACCATGTCTGCAGTCTCTGACAATCTCCTGTACCATGTCTGCAGTCTCTGACCATCTCTTGTATCATGTCTGCAGTCTCTGACAATCTCCTGTACCATGTCTGCAGTCTCTGACCATCTCCTGTATCATGTCTGCAGTCTCTGATCATCCCCTTTACCATGTCTGCAGTCTCTGACAATCTCTTGTACCATGTCTGCAGTCTCTGACCATCTCTTGTATCATGTCTGCAGTCTCTGACCATCTCCTTTACCATGTCTGCGGTCTCTGACAATCTCTTGTACCATATCCAGGGCCGTTTTTAAGGCAGGGAAAAAGGGGCAGCTGCCCTGGGCCCTGTCATGGTTGTGGGGCCCAAAGCAGCTGCCTCATACTTGCCAACTATCCTGGTTTAAATTCCCTCATCCCTTGAGGTTTTAGTCCTGTGCTGTGTCCCAATATTTCAGTGTGAACTGGTGCTACTAATGCTGCCCAGCTCTGCCCTATTGTTGTGTAAAGATGACTCACCTGCAGACCCTGTGTTTACATGTAAATTACCGGCATTCATATGTAAATAGTGACAGCATTCATATGTAAATAGGGTCAGCTGACGGCATTCATATGCATACCATGCCCCCCTGAGGACATATCCACAGTAATCTCTAGCAACCAATCAACAAGCAGAAATCATGTGCTGTAACCTCTAGCAACTAATCAGTGACCTGTAATGTGTGCTGTAGCCTCTAGCAACCAGTCAGTGAGCAGTAATGATACACTGTAACCTCTGGCAACCAATTGCAATCGCTGCCTGATCTGATTTTGTGTCTAGCTGCTATTTATTGTGTGTCTCAGAGCAGGTGGAGAGCAAAACTGCATGGGGGGGTGGGCCCCAAGAAAAGTTTTGCCCAGGGTCCAATCAATATTAAAGATGGCCCTGACCATGTCTGCAGTTTCCGACCATCTCTTGTATCATGTCTGCAGTCTCTGATCATCTTCTTTACCATGTCTGCAGTCTCTGACAATCTCTTGTACATGTCTGCAATCTCTGACCATCTCTTGTATCATGTCTGCAGTCTCTGACAATCTCTTGTATCATGTCTGCAGTCTCTGACCATCTCTTGTATCATGTCTGCAGTCTCTGACCATCTCCTGCACCATGTCTGCAGTCTCTGATCATCTCCTGTACCATTTCTGCATTCTCTGGCCATCTCTTGCAGTATGTTTGCTGTCTCTGACCATCTCTTGTAGTATGTCTGCAGTCTCTGACTATTTCGTGTATTATGTCCACAGCCTCTGATCATCTCTTGCATTATGCCCATAGTCTTTAAATACATCCTGTGTGTCTGCTGTGTCTGATAATGAATAGTCACTGAATTTCATATGCAGCCCCGTGGTGATCTCTGGGGCCACTCTTGAGGCCCCCATATCAAGAAAGCTGACTACCACTGCCCTAGGCCAAGAGAACACGTGGATGGATTCAATGATGCTAGTAATAATATGGGTTTACTGGTGTGTAATTGACCTGACCATAGCTGCTCTATTGTATTGTGGCATGTGTTGACATGTGTTTCCCCTGGGCTGGCTTGCACAGTAGAATCATTTTCTTATACACTATGAAGATTTAGATATTTCTATAGACTCCATGCTGTCCCCAGTGACTAGGTCCATGAGACGGTTTGAATTCAGTGTTTTTGGCAGGCAAAGCTTCATCACACAGTCTGTCCTTCTTTGCCAAGAGAGACGTATCTCAGCCAGAGCTGACAGCAGACTTCTCTCGGAGCCAGAACTGTTTTCCTTTCTAATTAACAGGTAAATTACAGCACCTCCAACAGTGTCCATCCTCTGACATCTGCCACAGCACTGTCCTGGTGGAGATCGGTAACATCGAAGGGAAAATTCTTGGATACATGAGAGCTATCTGCTGGTACCTTTCGGCGGAGTATTAAAGGAATTACTGCAACTGTTGAAGGGCTGGGAACATTTCCGGACACATTCCGGCAAATTCTGATCTCAGATTCACAATCAATACTTTAGTAGTTGCCTTGTTATTGGGAAGAATCCCCCTTACATTGATGCCTAGGTGGAGAAAGGCTCTCTTTATATTGGTGGTCAGTTAACAAGGGATAGCCAATGAGAAGAATGCCCCCTTTATATTGATGATCAGTCATTGGGAAAAATACCCCTTACATTGGTGGTCAGGGGGAAGAATGTCCCTCACACTGGTGGTCATTGTGAAGAATGCCCCTTATATTGGTGGTCATTGTGAAGAATGCCCCTTATATTGGTGGTCATTGTGAAGAATGTCCCTTATATTGGTGGTTATTTTGAAGAATGCCCCTTATATTGGTGGTCATTGTGAAGAATGCTCCTTATATTGGTGGTCAGTGGGAAGAATGCTCCTTACATTGATAGTCAGTGGAAAGTAGGCCCCTTACAGTGGTCAGTGGTAATAATGCTCCTTATATTGATAGTCAGTGGAAAGAATTCCCCTTACTTTGGTGGTCAGGAGGAAGAATATCCCTCACAGGGGTGGTCAATGGAAAGAATGTCCTTTACATTGGTGGTCAGTGGGAAGAATGCTCCTTACATTGATAATGTGAAGAATGCCCCTTACATTGGTGATCAGTGGGAAGAATGCCCCTTACATTGGTGGTCAGTGGGAAGAATGCCCCTTACAGTGGTCAGTGGGAATAATGCTCCTTAGATTGATAGTCAGGGTGAAGAATGTTTCTTACAATGGTGGTCAGTGGGAAGAATACCCCTCTTATATCGATGGTCAGCGGGAAGAATATTCCATACATTGATGGTCAGTAGAAAAAAGCCCTCTTCAGGTAGCTAAAGTCTGACATAGGGGGTCAGTGGTTACTTACCTGAAAATTGAGAGGGGAGGCTTTACTGGTCCAATACTACTGGCTCTGCCAAGTGACATTGGTGCCAGAACCCCTAACAGTCTCTAGAGCAGGGATCTTCAAACTATGGCCCTCCAGCTGTTGCAGAACTACACGTCCCATGATGCATTGTAAAACTCTGACATTCACAGACTAGGCATGATGGGAATTTTAGTTCCTGAACAAACTGGAGGGCCATAGTTTGAAGACCCCTGCTCTAGAGGAACCCTAGTTAAGAAAAGCTTGATTATTCACTAAATGGTCTTAAAGCCCAATATTATAATGCATGCTTAGCTCCTCATGCAGAACCTCATTTCTAAAAAGATATGTCTAAAATCTCTTGTTCTATGTACTCAATATTTCGCACTATAAGTATTTAGAAAAGGAATCCCCTTGAACGCTGGGGAGTTTCTTGGAGCCGCCAGGCCTGTGACTTTAAATGTTCTCAGCGGAGACGTGTGACTGAGCTAACACTTGGCTCAACATTACAGAGGGATATGCTTTGGTAATAATTTTGCCTCTCAGATTGACCTGACCCCTGATTAAAGCTGATGGGGCTTCTGGCGGGCGCCTCGTTAACTGTGGGTTTAATTTGCAGAGGAGACCTCTCTGAAGGACATGGGCTGCCTTTGATTGGAGAGTCAGGGACAGCTCTGTCGGAGGTGCAATCAACGGCTGCATTTCCTCTTCTCCCTTTTCTCTTTTCATAATCAAGTGAAATAAGACGGGCCTAGTCGCTGCCATGACCGTGGCCCTGTGCCGCTAGGATTAACCCCTTTGCTACCATATTAGCAGGCAATACATTGCCAAGGTTCACCTGTAAGTCTCTCCCAGATGAATTATTTATAATTCTACTATATAGCAGACTAAAGGACCTTTTTAATTATATGGCAATTCCACGTTTTCTCAGCAATAAAGCCAAAAAAAGTTTCCTCAGTATATACTGTTTTTTGTGCCACAGTAAATACAATTTCCTAAAATAATCTGTTATCACCTGTAGCACCCTGGTGTTTAGGCAGGGTTTCTAGATAATTTCATTTTCCAGGCGGTAGTTGCCCTGGTTAATTGTTGTAGATCCACTGATTCCTCTCTAGTTCTGGACTTGCTGCACCTTCTCTCTTCTGTCGCTAGGTGGCGTTATGATGGTGACATTTGATAGACAAGGGCTTAGCAGGATCAGGTTATGAATAGATAGGGTGTCTCAGCCAATGGGCAGGAGTTTTTTTAAGCCCCTTGGTCTGCTGGGAGAGCTTATTTATTTGGGTGGAGTCGGGTAATCAGGGTTTTGTGCCACCTGGATGGCTGTCTGGGTGGACATGTGTTATGCTGCTAGGCCAGAATCCTGAGGCCTATCCCGGGACATCTGGCTGCTAGGCTGTCTGTGGGCCTATCCAAAAGCAGGAGAAGCAGTGCAGGGTTGGGACTGCAGGACTGGAGTCCAACCGAGAGTAAAGGTTCAACCGGAACCAGTTATGGTCAGAGGTAGAGGGGAAAGCTGTCGCCACTAAGGGACCATCCACCTTGTAACCGGAGACCACTGTGAGTAAGCCGGAGCCAGTACCAGAGCAGTCTTCTCACCAGCCGGGGACGGCAAAGAAGTGGGAAAACTTCAGCAAGTGCCAAGCCAGGGACCCAGCGGGAAAGCAGAGGTGGCGCTTGAGGAGCATCAGTGAGTGCCAAGCCAGGGACCTAGCAGGTCAGCAGGGGTGACGCTTGAAGAGTATCTGTGAGTATCAAGTCAGGGATCCAGCAGGGAAGCCAGGGTGACGCTTGAGGAAGACACCAAGTTTTGGAAGTGGAAGAGCTCAGGGAATCCAGTGACGATTGGGTCAGAGAGTCTAGTGTGTGTACAAGGGCCTATAGGTCAAAGTTAAAAAGTTAACTATACAACCGCTTTAACCTTTACCAAAAATGACCTGCAACCTCCCTGCACCCCTGCTCCCTGCTTCACTCATCACCTTCCTTGATTACTTTCTTTTGCCAATGCAGCTGTCGTAGCAGTCCGGGCATCTGAAAAAAAGTAGTATGTGGCCCCAGTACTGGGCTAGCATCACAATGCTCGCAATGGTGCTTAGGCATTGGTCAGCGCCAACACTTGACCCTGCTGACCAATGAAAATCGCTCTGGGCAACCCTGGCACCCTTGAAGAAAGAAGGGTGCAGTAGAGTGTGTTTTTCAAATGCCCGGACTGCTACATTACTTAGCATGACCAATGAAATATAATCATCCATGGAGGTAAGTGCGGTGGGGACCAGCAGGGGGGGAGGCCTTGAAAGAATTTCTGCATGCAGGATATAAAAACCCTCAGGAAACAGTTCAGTTCACATATATGGGAATTTTTTAACCGCATCTAATTCGCACATGTGAATTGGACCGGCTTTCAATGGAGCCAGTTCATACATGTGCAGTGTGGCTGCAGTGAGGTTTTAACCACTTCGGCGATGTGTCGCTGTAACTGACAATTGCGCAGTCATGCGACATGGCTCCCAAACAAAATTGACGTCCTTTTTTTCCCAAAATAGAGCTTTCTTTTGGTGGTATTTGATTACCTCTGCGGTTTTTATTTTTTGCACTATAAACAAAAAAAAGAGCGACAATTTTGAAAAAAAACACATTATATTTTGCTATAATAAATACCCCCCAAAAATATATAAAAAAAACTATTTTTTTCCTCAGTTTAGGCCAATACGTATTCTTCTACATATTTTTGGTAAAAAAAAATGCAATAAGCGATTATTGATTGGTTTACGCAAAAGTTATAGCGTCTACAAAATAGGGGATAGTTTTAAATGGTGGCGATCAGCTTTTTTTATCGTGACTGTGACATTATGACGGACACATCGGCCATTTTTGACACATGTTTGGGACCATTGTCATTTATACAGCAATCACTGCTATACAAATGCACTGATTCCTGTATAAATTACACAGGCAGTGAAGGGGCTAACCACTAGGTGGCAGTGTAGGGGTTAAGTGTGTCCTGGGGGGGCGTGGCTACGCGTGGCACGTCACTGATCTCTGCTCCCGATCACAGGGAGCAGAGATCAGTGTCCTTTCACTAGGCAGAACGGGGAGATGCTTATTTACAGTAGCATCTCCCCGCTCTTCTTCCCCATGAGGTGATCGCGGGTATCCCTGCGGCAATTGAGTCCGCGGGACCCACGACACGACTCACAGAGCTTACAGTGGGCGCGCCTGCTGACTGCCTCTTAAAGGGCAAACATACAGGTACGTGATTCTGTCTGTATGAGCCCTTCTGCCGATGTATATCGGCGTGAGGCGGTCGGCAAGTGGTTAAAAAAGGGTCGTGTGTGAATTTGGGTCCGGTTCAGGTGTGATTTCAGGTAAAAATTTGCACCTGAACAGGACTGCACCAGACCAGTCACACTGAAACCGCATCCAGTGCAAATTTAGACAGGATTCACACCTACTGTATATGTTGCTGTAATGTGCATTTAGGGACCCTGCTCTAAGCTGGAGTGTACCTAGTTTATATCCATTCTTGGCAACTGGGCTGTATGTGGGGTAGATGGGTGACACTTCCTCCATGTTTCACTCCTTGTTGTCAGAAAAATTTGAGTGCCTGCTCTTGAATATTTGTGTGCGGAAATTCCGACGGCAAATGTTCGATGGAGCATACACACACAGTCGGACTTTCCGACAACAAGCTCACATCCAACATTTCCCTTCGGAAATTCCGATCATGTGTACGTGGCATTCCTCTTCCATACCTGTGCACAGGATAAGGACCACGGAGGTGCAGATCTTCTCCCATTGCTATGGGAGACGGGTCACTGCTGGAGTGCAGACAACATCTCCCTCACTGCAAGAGGCTACCTCGCCAAACCTTTTTTACCCTTGGTATCCACTGTATCTTCACACTGTATTAACTCTTGTACCGTTAGCTTCATACCCCAACGTGTGACCTGAGCTGTAACCACATGCGCAGGTTACTTGCATTACACCCCTTGAGTAACTTCAGTCCAGACAAAGTTTCAAAAGCTTTACTTGGATAAATTACCATGATGACACAGACAGACAACAGTCCGAAATAAAGTGCAGTCTTTTCCCTAACATATCTAGTCTCTATCTACAGGCTTGTGACTGCCCCAGCATACCTGCATAGGAAAGAGTCTATTCTTGGTAGAGTTTATGGATGGTATCTTCAGGAAGTACTGCAAGTCTCAGAAATCCTCCTGGGCAGTGGGAAACTCAGACCTTGGCATGGCACTAGGAATCTAGACTCCAGCCACATCAGCGTACGGGTCCGACCAAAGTGAACCGACAAACCCGCAACAGGAACTCTTTGTTCCACTCTAGGATCCGTGCCTTTGTCCCTTTTAGAGGACACAGGACATGGGGGTCGGACCTAGGAAAAACCCACCAAGACAAACCCCGGAAACACAATTACCTCTCAATGTCCCGGCTGGGGAAGCATTAACTACTGCCTGCCTACATGTAGTCAGCTTAAAGTGGAGGGCCACCCTAAAATAAAAAATGTAATTAAAATTCTTTTAAAAATTAAAAAAATATATTGAAAAAAATAATGTGTGAAAAGGACTGATGATTGGAGAGGGTGCAGCTGTGAACTGACCATTCTTGGCCTCTCAGGCTGATTAAAGTAAATTAAGGGTTAATAAGGGGTTAAACAAAGGAACATTTAACCACTTCAGCCCTGGAAAGATTTCCCCCCTTAATGACCAGGCCATTTTGTGCGATACGGCACTGCGTCGCTTTAACTGAAAATTGCGCGGTCGTACGATGCTGTACCCAACAAAATTTACGTCCTTTTTTTCTCCACAAATAGAGCTTTATTTTGGTGGTATTGCGGTTTTTATTTTTTGCGCTATAAACAAAAAGACTGACAATTAAAAAAAAAAATATATATATATATATATATATGTTTATTTTTTTTTTCACTTTTTGCTATAATAAATATCCCAATAAAGAAAAAAAAAAAAACGAATGTATTCATCAGTTTAGACCAATATGTATTCTATATATTTTTGGTAAACAAAAAACACAATACGTGTGTATTGATTGGTTTGCGCAAACATTATAGCATCTACAATTTTTTTTTTACTAGTAATGGTGGCGATCTGCGATTTTTACCAGGATTGCGACATTGCGGCGGACAGATCGGACACTTTTTTGGGACCAATGACATTTATACAGTGATCAGAGCTAAAAATAGCCACTGATTACTGTATAAATGTCACTGGCAGGGAAGGAGTTAACACTAGGGGGCGATCAAGGGGTTAAGTGTTCCCTAGGGAAGTGTTTCTAACTGTGGGAGCACTGTAGTGACTGGTAGTAAAGAGACATCGCTGTCTCTAATCTCTAGAAACAGCAGATGTCTCTCCTGGCCCAGACAGAACGGGGATCTGTCTGTTTACATTGACAGATCCCCAATTCTCTCTCTCTCAGGAGCGATCGTGGGTGCCTGGCAGACGGGGTAACATTGTTTCTTTTTGTATCTTTCTGTTTCTTCATCTACAGATCAACTACAGGGATGAACTTCGATCTGCAGATGAAGTCAGGTTAAAGCAACCTTGTGTTTTTTTTTTTAACCACTAGCTGACCTGCCGCCGTCATTATACTGCGGCAGGTTGGCTCTCCTGGGCAAATCGCTGTAGTTGTACATCGGCCCTTTAAATAGACTTGGCAGGCGCACGTGCATCACCAGAGGCGTGCCCGACTCATGACGTAGGAGCTGATGCCCGTGCGCCTGCTGTTTCTTTTTATCTTTCTGTTTCAGCAGCTGAGCAAGTGTTGTTGATAAACATTGCCCAGCTGCTCTTATTTTTATTTATTTTTTTGACAGCTCCAGTTGCCAGTGTTCTGCCAAAACAGCCAACTTGCCAAAATCTCCAACCACGTCACTTCTGGTGACTCTCCAGTAGCAGTAGTTGGAAATTTTGATAAGTTACCTGGCTATTTCAGCAGAACATCAGACTTCTTTAACACTTGAGCTGTCATCAGGACTGCTCCTTAGCAAACGATAATTGCCGGATTTTTTTTTTTTTTTTTACATTTTAGCTGGCAGGGGGGGATCCCGCTGACAGCTGAAAGAATGGATTCTGAAAGTATCAGTTTTTGGTATCCGTGGATTTGCACGAGTACCGATACTTGTGCAAATGCGTAGTATCCGCAACCCTACTTTTTTTTCATTAACTTCTCAAAAATGGTCTACTGGTTCGTGTAAAAAAAGATTAATTTAGTGCCAGTTCTCCTGTCTTCACAGATAACATCACAAGTTGATATGATTTCTTTAGCCTGTCACATCCAGAGGAATGTGAACCCTGGGATAGTTGTTGCCACTTCATGGCTCTTAATGTAATGTGCTGCACAACCTTGCGGATGTAATACTCTGCAGACATGCTCTGCTTTACACTTCCAGCTTTGAGGTTCATCCAAAGAGGCTTTAATCTCTTCTTTACTTAGAGTGATCGTTCAAACCACCCAGAGGAGGACAATCTTTTAGCAACTGTTTATTCCTGGGAGGCGTTGTGCTGCAGTGTGACAGTTTTTTGGCTGCCAATGCCTCTTTTCCCACCTCTTGTCCTCCCCACCCTCCCCACGCACGTTCGGTTTCTGATTTTCCGTTGTCTCCTGCACAGCTTATAATCTGAGGGATTTTACCGAGCCAGTTCCAGTCTTTACTCTCATTTCTCCATATTTTTTTTAAGGCTCTAGCTGAACACATGAGCCTTCAGGGAAAATGGCACATACGCTTATCAGCCATAACATTATGACCACTGAGAGTTCTAGTGAATAGTATTGAATAGTATTGATTATATTATTACAACGGCATCTAAAAGTGGGCGGGATATATTAGACAGCATGGGAACATGTTGTCCCTGAAGTTGAAGTTGTGTGATAAAAGCAGAAAAAATGTTCATCGGTTTGTTGTGTATGGGGCGGCGTAGCAGCAGGCTGGTGAGGATATCCATGCTGATCCGTCTCCACAGCCAAAAACACCTACAATGGGCGCATAAGCATCAAAACTGGACCACGGGGCAATGGAAATCTATCTGTCTACTCCTCACCTCATTCCTTCAGTCTCCACTCGCATTACTAACTTACTAACTGACATATCAGCATGGATGTTGCACCACTTCTTTAAACTAAATCTCTCTAAAACTGAGCTATTAATATCCCCCCACCGCCCGTACCCCCCTCCATGACTTTTCCATCAAAATCAACAAGGCCAGGGTACTCGGTGTAATCCTAGACTCTGACTTGTCATTTCAGCCTCAAGTCCAATCGTTGTCAAAAGTTTGTAGACTTCACCTCCATAACATCTCTAACATTCGCCCCTTTTTAACAAATGAAACACCAAGCTCCTCATTCACTCCCTTGTTATCTCTCGCCTTGACTATTCCAACTCCCTTCTCATTGGCCTACTTCTCCATAGGCTCCTGCCCTCTTCAGTCTATCATGAATACTAATGCCAGACTTATCCACCTTACCAACCGCTCAGTGTCTGCCAACCCTCTCCTCCAATCCCTACACTGGCTCCCAATCACCCAGCGAATTAACTTCAAAATACTAACCACAACATACAAAGCCATTCACAACTCGCGCCAAGCTACATCACCAACCTTGTCTCCAAATATCACCCAAATCGTCTCCCCTCCGCTCTTCTCAAGACCTCCTACTCTCAAGCTCTCTCGTCTCCCCCTCCCATGCTCCTCTCCAGGATTTCTCCAGAGCCTCTCCCATCCTCTGGAATTTGCTACTTCCACTGGTCCAGCTATCCTCTACTCTTGCTACCTTCAGGCGATCCCTGAAAACTCATCTCTTCAGGAAAGGCTATCATGTCTAATCTCCTACCACTTCCATCAGCTCATTCCCCACAGTGACAACCTTTTGTACCACCTGCCCCACCCTATTAGATTGTAAGCTCTTCTGAGCAGGGCCCTCTTAATCCTCTTGTATTTTATTGTATTATAACTGTATTGTATCCCTTTTATATTGTAAAGCGCTGCGTAAACTGTTGGCACTACATAAATCCTGTATAAAAAATAATAATAATAATAATAATGGAAGAAGGTGGCCTGGTCTAATGAATCATGTTTCCATTTACATCATGTGGATGGACGAGTTGCGTTGCTTACCTGGGGAAGAGATTGTGCCAGGATACGGTATGGGAAGAAGGCAAACTGGCAGAGACGGTGTGATGCTTTGGGCAATGTTCCACTGAGAAACCTCGGGTCCTGCCATTCACAAGGGTGTTACTTTGACCATCCACCTAAACATTGTTGCTTACCAAATACACCCTTTCATGGAAATGGTATTCTCTGATGTCAATGGGCTCTTTCAGTAGAATAATGTGCCCTGCATCACTGCAAAAATGGTTCAAGAATGGTTTGAGGAGCACAACAAGGAATTTGAGCCTCCAAATTCTTCATATCTCAGTCTAATCGATCATCTGTGGAATGTGCTAGAAAAAGTTCAATCCATGGAGACCCCACCTCACAAATTACAAGACCTAAAGAAATTGCTAGCAACAGCTTGGTGCCAGATATTATACCATACCTTCAGAGGTCTAGTGGAGACCACGCCTCAATGGTTTAGGACTGTTTTGGTGGTAAAAGGTGGAGCTACTCAATATTAGGTGGGTGGTCATGAAGTTATGATTGATTGGTTGATTGGTGTACATAAAAGTGAAATACAAAGATAATAGTAACCCAATAAAGTTGGCCTTACCAAGTGCTAAGTGCTAAAACATTTTGGGGACCTCTACAGCCATTAAAGTGTATGGAAACCTAAACAATGAACTTATCTTATTTGCTCCCTTTTTGGCCTCTTTCACACAGCTGGGGGGGTGGAGGGGGCAGCAAAAACAGGTGGTTGAACTGAGACCCCAGCCTAATACCTACCATAAAGTCAGAGGGGGCTGAGCACATGCCGCAACTGTGATCTTTTGTGTTGCAACTGTAGGCGGGTGCAGTCTTTATTCTCCACTGCAAGTGACGCTCGATCATGGTGGTAGGGCAGATGGGGGAGGAAGTCAGGAGTAACTTGGTTCCTCTATGGTTTCCTTGGTCATGGACAGGTAGCTATCCCATTGGATGGTGACACCCTATGTAACTTTGGTGGCCATCTTGGGTCAGCCAGTCTATTTAGGACCCTGGCTCCTGGAATTGTCACACTTTTGGCAGGACAGGATAGAGAAAGGAACCCCGTCTGTCAGGCACAATGAAAGCGATAGTGCATAACCCTTTTCTTGACATCATGTTGCACCAAACCACATGGTACTTTGTTAACCACTTGCCCGACTTTTCTGGAACTTTCTGTTCACAAGTTTAAAGAGGGATTCCACCTACAAAAAAAAATATTAAAAGCCAGCAGCTATAAATACTACAGCTGCTGACTTTTAATAAATGGACACTCACCTGTCCCGGGTTCCAGCGATGCCGGCAGCCTAGGCCGATCTATCGCTCGGCCCTCAGCTGCTGCCGCCACCATTCTAGGTGAGGGAATCAGGAAGTGAAGCGAATCGGCTTCACTTCCCGGTTCCCGTCCGCGCTGTCTTTGAGACCTGTGTGTGTCCCAGCAGACAGCGCGGCAGGACAGGAAATGGCGTCGACTCCCACGGGAGTCTATGCCCGGAAGTGGGTGTAAATACCTGTCTTTGACAGGTATCTCCACCCCCCTCCCCCCTGAAAGGTGCCAATTGTGACACCGGAGGGGGGGAGGGTTCCGATCAGCGGAAGTTCCACTTTAGGGTGGAACCCCGCTTTAAGTTAGTATTTTTTTGCTAGAAAATTACTTAGAACCCCTAAACATTATACATTCTTTTTTTAGCAGAGACCCTAGAGAATAAAATGGCGATCATTGCAAGATTTTGTCACACTGTATTTGCGCAGTGGTCATTCAAAGGCAATTTCTTTGGAAAAAATATACTTTTTTTTTTAACTAAAAGAAAACAAATCTCTAACGTTAGCCAAATTTTTTTGCATAATGTCAAAGATGATGTTACGCCGAGTAAACGCGCTTGGGAAATGGCAACAAAGGACAGTACTTAAAAATCTCCAAAGGCAATTTTTTTTTATAGGTTATCAGTTTAGAGTTACAGAGGCGGTCTAGTGCTAGAATTATTGCTCTCACTCACAGTGATACCTCACATGTGTGGTTTTAACTCCATTTACAAATGCGGGCGTGCCTTACGTATGCGTTAGTTTCTGCAGGGATGGTGCACTTTAAAAAAAAAAAAATCTTATCTATTTAAATTTTTTTCATGTTAACACTGTCCCTTTATTATTATTTTTTTTTTTATCACTTTTATTTCTATTGCAAGGAATGTACACATCCCTTAGAAATAAGCATGACAGGTCCTCTTTATTGAGAGATCCGGGGTCAACAAGGCCCCACATCTCTTATTTATCTTAAGGCTCAGTTCACAAGAGCGTACCGTGCGACATTGTATGTGGTTCCCACCACAATGCAGTGCAAATCACATGCGAAGTCTGTGCGATGCAAAGTCTGCCACACAGATTGTATGGCTGAATTTTCATCACATTCGGACTGAAGTCATGCAGGATACTTTTTTTGGTCCGCACCAGAATGGGTGTTCGCACCCATGAGATCCGATTCATATCCAAACTGACAGTTCGCAGTGCGATATGCAAACCCATCTGGGGGTGTCATTAAAGTGGTGTTGCACAGAAAAAAAAAAAATCATTAAAATTCCTAAAAAAAAAAGAAAAAAAAATGTGGATTTTTTTTTAACTCCCCTCTAAATGCCTGTTGCTAGGGGGTCCCTCGTAATCTGCCTCCTTCAGTGCCTGGGCTGGTGACATCACTTCCCCTCGGCACAGGAAGGGCTCAGCTCTGCCCCCTCCCTCCTGTCACTCATCTGGGACATGTGACAGGTCCCAGATCACTGCGCAGCCAATCACGGCGCGTGGCGCCACTCGCACATGCGCAGTGGGTGCCCAACTGTGAAGCCACAGCTGGGTGCCCACAGTTGCAATGCCGGCGCCGCCGAGCGGAGCGGGGGACGAGCGGGGCTTCGATCGCCCGCATCGCTGGACCCTGGGACAGGTACGTTTCCGATTATTAAAAGTCAGCAGCTGCAGTATTTGTAGCTGCTGACTTTTAATAATTTAAATTTTTTTATGGAAACTCCTCTTTAACTTTCTATTGACACTCCTAGCGGTTTGCATAGGGCAGTGTGAACTGCCTTGCGAGTCAGGTGTGATGCGGGATCCCGCACCAATGTGAACAGAGCCTGTAGAAATAAAATAGAAAAAAAAAATAGAAGTAAAAAAAATTACATTTTTACTTTAAAAAAAAAAAAAAAAAAAAACCTGTCTGTCTGCCTGAGAACCAGAGGTGACGTTGGATGTCGCTCCAGTCCTCCAAGGGCATTGAGCCGAGCGGCGACCATCTTCCTCACTCCACTTCCTGCCTATCTAGCAAATGGATCGTATTGTCTCCAGGTTTACCGATGGCTCCGGTAAGCGCGGAAATGACTGGAAAGAAGCGGCGGGGAGAGAGGGGGGGGGGGCACCTCTCCCGTCGCCCCTAAAAGTGATTCTGTGGCAAATCCGCCACCGGGATCACTTTTAGGAGATGTCGAATTACCCAAAAAAAAAAAATGATACCGGTTATGGCAGCTAGCTGCTGCCATAACCCCGGTATCAAATGTCAAAGTAATGATGTACTGTGTATATATTGGTTTATTATGCGTTTTGAAGCGTGTTTTTGCACACGTTAGCATAATGTGTTGAGTCCTTTAGGAATTAATTGCAATACTACTTGCCTGCAAAATAGAGGCATGTAATGTGTGCGCTGCAGGAACATATGAATAATGGAAATTTCAAGGGTGTATTTTGGGAATTTTTAGGGTGTACAATTATAACAAAATAGTTTGTAAAAAAGTAGACATTTATTAGAACATTTTTCAATTTTAGTTAAATAATTATTTTTTTTTTACAAATGATTTTGTTATAATTGTATAATAGAAATTGCGAGGGTGTATTATGGGATTTTTTTTAGGGTGCACAATTATAACAAAAATCATTTGTAAAAAAGTAGAAATTCATTAGAACATTGTTCAATTTTAGTTAAATTATTATTATTATTTTTTTTTAACAAATGATTTTGTTATAATTGTGTACTCTAAAAATCCCAAAATACACCCTTGAAATTTCTATTTATCTATCAAGGGATGTGGTGCAGTATTTGTATTAGATGATAAGCAAAATATTTTTTCTTCACATGATTAATGGAAATAAGGAGTAGTGTCTTCTGTTCAAATCTGGAGAGCAGCCCAGGGTGACAACGCTAGATACAGTTCAATTAGCGTTGTCACCCTAGACCAGGAAATGTGGTATTGGCAGGATCACCAGGTGAATATAAAGGAGGGGGGGGGGATCTAAAGAAGAAAAGTAATACGGCCACCATGTCTTAGCCCCTGTACACACGGTCGGAAATTTTGCCAACCAAATCCGTCGGATTTTGTCCGTCGGATTTTGTCCGTTGGATTTTGTCCGTCGGATTTTGTCCGTCGGATCTTGTCCGAAACTGTTGCATATACACGGTCGGACAAAGTTGGGGAAAAATCTGATCTTTCAGAACGTGATGTCGTAATTTCGTTATGATGGGACTACATTCAGGCTAGTAGCCAATAGCTTTGATGTAGGAATTTGATCTGAGCATGCGTGGCACTTTGTCCGATTAAAATGCTCTACACATGATCAGATTAGGTCCGACCGGCCCAGTTGGTCGGAAAATATTTCCAACATGTTGGAAAATTGGGTCCGACGGAGATTCGGATGGAATCAGTCCGATGCATACCACACACATGCAGATTATCCGACGACACGGTCCGATAGGACACATTCCGACGGATTCTCCGACCGTGTGTACAAGTTGCAATATATTATTTATATATATATATATATATATATATATATATATATATTATATATTTTATATTTTATATATATATTATATATATATATATATTTATATTATATATATATTATATTTTTGTCTTGAGGTTTAGATATACCGTACTTTAATGCAAATTTTTTTTTTTTTTTACCTGATATCTAATAAGCTTTATAAAAAGACAGAATCCCCTTAACATTCTTGCTAAAGATTACAGAAAGACTAAAACTTGATTGCCTGTCTGAGCATTTTATTGACAGCCTCCTAAGAGATTTACTAATGAAACACCATTTACTAATGCAGTGGTGTACCTGAAAGCGTCTACAGAGCCGAAGTCTGCCGAGTGTCTTCTCGCGTTCATGTTCCATCTCAATTCTGTTGAATTTGCTGTGCATTAGACTGTGTGCAAATGGGACCGAAAGCACAAACAGTACACTTTAAAGTGGACCTGAACTCAAAAAAAGATTTCCTATCTTTGGGCTCTTTCACATGGGCAGCCAGGGGGCAGTAAAACAGGTGGCTGAGACATGGTACTACCTCCTTCCCGCTGCCCAACTGGGTTCTAACATTGAAGTCTAATGCCGCGTACACATGGATCGGACATTCCGACAACAAAATCCATGTTTTTTTTTAAGACGGATGTTGGCTCAAACTTTTCTTGCATACACGCGGTCACACAAAGTTGGTCGGAAATTCCGAACGTCAAGAATGCGGAGAGACGTACAAGACGTATGACGAGCCGAGAAAAATGAAGTTCAATAGCCAGTGCTGCTCTTCTGCTTGATTCCAAGCATGCGTGGCACTCTGTGCGTCGGAATTGTGTACACACGATCGTAATTTGCTCAAACGGATTTTGTTGTCGGAAAATTTGAGAAGCAGATCTCAAATTTTGTGCGACAGAAATTTCCAATGGAAACTGTCCGATGCAGCCTACACATGGCTGAAATTTCTGACAAAAGGCTCCAATCGAACGTTTTCCGTCTGAAAATCCGACCGTGTGTATGAGGCATTACAAGGCAGTACACATGCCGCAGCCACCACAGTGCTAAAGGGGAACTAAACTCTCTCAATCAACATTAATTATTGTTAATCATCATGCTGATAGCCTTAGTAAATAGATAGGAAGGTATATTATAGTTACTTGTGTTTAAACTTTTTTTTTATCTTCAGTTGCCTCCTGGTCCCAGGCTAAAATTATGTCATTATTCCAAGTAATCTTCATGGGCACTTCTGAAGAAGGGAGGAGAGGCTTTCTCAGTCCATCACACCCTCCTGCCGCTGTTACGTCAGAATCGGCGACCCGTCAGATTAGGTAATGGACGTGACGTTCCATCAGCTGCACATGCGTTCCACCGCTTCCAGGTTTGCTCATCTGACAAAACACCTGTAGTCAGAAGAAGGCAACAGCGGACATCTTACTACACCCAGCTATGTCTTTAATTTCACAGCAATTTTAGCAATAAAGTGAGCGTATATATTATATTTATTTATATACACTCATTTTATTGCTAAAATTACTCTTAAATTCAAGACGTAGCTGGGTGTAGTAAGATGTCCACTGCCGCCTTCTTCTGACTGCAAGTGTTCTGTCAGATTAGCAAACCTGGAAGCTGTGGAACACATGTGCAGCTGATGCAACGTCACTTCCGTTACCTTATCTGATGGGTCACCGATTCTGACGGCACACCTGCATGCTTGAGCTAAGGGCAAATGGATTCCAGGAAGCAAATGCGACATGAATCATCTGCCCTCACTCAAGATGGCCATGGCAAGAAATGCTAGGGGAGTGTTTTTTTTTTTTAGAAAGTCAAGTGATTTCTTGACAAAATCAAGACATGGATGGAGGGGTGAGTTTGCTTTGAATATTAAAAATTAAGCAAATAGCATTTGCATTTTGTGGTTCCCAGATACGGTTGAGTTTGGCTTTAATTGTGTCTAAGCAGTTAGCTGGAAAATAATGCACTTTCTGTGCCTTGAAATTCCTGTTGTGTCTGCAGTGTGAGATCATCTAAGGCAGGGGTCTTCAAACTTTCTAAACAAAGGGCCAGTTTACTGTTCTTCAGACTATAGAGGGGCCAGACTGTGGCCAGTGTGAGTAGAAATAGTCTTAGCCCCTGTACACACGGTCGGAGATTTTGACAACCAAATCCGTCGGATTTTGTCCGTCGGAACTTGTCCGAAACTGTTGCATACACACGGTCAGACTAAGTTGTCGAAAAATCCGATCATTCAGAACATGATGACGTAATTTTGTTACGATGGGACTCAGGGCTGGACTGGGACAGAAATTTGGCCCTGGACGTCATCCAGACCGGCCCACTTACGTTTTGAGTGTCCCATCAGCACCCCCTTACATCAGATTCTCATCAGCAGCCCCCTTACATCAGAGTCCCACCACCAGCTCTTTACATCAGAGTCCCACCACCAGCTCCTTACATCAGAGTCCCACCACAAGTTCCTTACATCAGAGTCCCACCACCAGTTCCTTACATCAGAGTCCCACCACCAGCTCCTTACATCAGAGTCCCACCACCAGCTCCTTACATCAGAGTCCCACCACCAGCTCCTTACATCAGAGTCCCACCACCAGCTCCTTACATCAGAGTCCCACCACCAGCTCCTTACATCAGAGTCCCATCACCAGCTCCTTACATCAGAGTCCCACCACCAGTTCCTTACATCAGAGTCCCACCACCAGCTCCTTACATCAGAGTCCCACCACCAGCTCCTTACATCAGAGTCCCACCACCAGCTCCTTACATCAGAGTCCCACCACCAGCTCCTTACATCAGAGTCCCACCACCAGCTCCTTACATCAGAGTCCCACCACCAGTTCCTTACATCAGAGTCCCACCACCAGTTCCTTACATCAGAGTCCCACCACCAGTTCCTTACATCAGAGTCCCACCACCAGTTCCTTACATCAGAGTCCCACCACCAGTTCCTTACATCAGAGTCCCATCACCAGTTCCTTACATCAGAGTCCCACCACCAGTTCCTTACATCAGAGTCCCACCACCAGTTCCTTACATCAGAGTCCCACCACCAGCTCCTTACATCAGAGTCCCACCACCAGCTCCTTACATCAGAGTCCCACCACCAGCTCCTTACATCAGAGTCCCACCACCAGCTCCTTACATCAGAGTCCCACCACCAGCTCCTTACATCAGAGTCCCACCACCAGCTCCTTACATCAGAGTCCCACCACCAGCTCCTTACATCAGAGTCCCACCACCAGCTCCTTACATCAGAGTCTCACCACCAGTTCCTTACATCAGTGTCCCACCACCAGTTCCTTACATCAGAGTCCCACCACCAGTTCCTTACATCAGAGTCCCACCACAAGTTCCTTACATCAGAGTCCCACCACCAGTTCCTTACATCAGTGTCCCACCACCAGTTCCTTACATCAGAGTCCCACCACAAGTTCCTTACATCAGTGTCCCACCACCAGTTCCTTACATCAGAGTCCCACCACCAGTTCCTTACATCAGAGTCCCACCACCAGTTCCTTACATCAGAGTCTCACCACCAGTTCCTTACATCAGAGTCCCACCACCAGTTCCTTACATCAGTGTCCCACCACAAGTTCCTTACATCAGAGTCCCACCACCAGTTCCTTACATCAGAGTCTCACCACCAGTTCCTTACATCAGAGTCTCACCACCAGTTCCTTACATCAGTGTCCCACCACCAGTTCCTTACATCAGAGTCCCACCACAAGTTCCTTACATCAGAGTCCCACCACCAGTTCCTTACATCAGAGTCCCACCACCAGTTCCTTACATCAGAGTCCCACCACCAATTCCTTACATCAGAGTCTCACCACCAGTTCCTTACATCAGAGTCCCACCACCAGTTCCTTACATCAGAGTCCCACCACCAGTTCCTTACATCAGAGTCCCACCACCAATTCCTTACATCAGAGTCTCACCACCAGTTCCTTACATCAGTGTCCCACCACCAGTTCCTTACATCAGAGTCCCACCACAAGTTCCTTACATCAGAGTCCCACCACCAGTTCCTTACATCAGAGTCCCACCACCAGTTCCTTACATCAGAGTCCCACCACCAATTCCTTACATCAGAGTCTCACCACCAGTTCCTTACATCAGAGTCCCACCACAAGTTCCTTACATCAGTGTCCCACCACCAGCCCCCTTACATCAGTGTCCCCCTCCCACATGTACTCACGGTTCTAAAGGCAGCCTCTCTTCTTCCTCTCTCCAGTCATGTGATAACAAGCGATAGGGGAGAGAGGAAGGAAAGTCTGCTGAACGTGTCTATCTCCCCCTGCAGGCTGGAGGGAGCAGAAAGCCTAATGCTCTCTCCAGCATATCTCGGAGACTGCTCCTCCTGACAGGAGTGAAATCGCGATCACTCACTGTCAGAGAGGAGCGGCTCCAGGACTGCACCAGACCGGCCCACTGAGCCATCGGCCCACCGGGAATCTCCCAGTAGTCCCGATGGCCAGTACATGCCTGATGGGACTACATTCAGGCTAGTAGCCAATAGCTTTGATGTAGGAATTTGATCTGAGCATGCGTGGCACTTGGTCCGATCAAAATTCTCTACACATAATCGGAGTATGTCCGATCGAACCAGTTGGTCAGAAAATATTTCCAACAAGTTGGAAAATTGGGTCCGACGGATATTCCGACAGAATCAGTCCGATGCATAACACAGTCCGATAGGACACATTCCGACGGATTCTCCGACCGTGTGTACAAGGGCTTAGTGTCAGTAGGAGCAAACAGTGCCCCATCTTTAGGGGGAGGAATAGTGCCCCATCATGTGTGTCGGTAGGAGCAATAGTGCCTCATTGTTGTTGGTGTAAGTGTGAATAATAATGCCCCATTGTTGGTGTCAGTGGGAGGAATACTGCCTTATCATTGGTGTCAGTGGGAGGAATAGTGCCTCATTGTTGGTGTCAGTGGGAGGAATAGTGCCTCGTTGTTGGTGTCAGTGGGAGGAATAGTGCCTCATTGTTGGTGTCAGTGGGAGAAATAGTGCTACATCATTGGTATCAGTTGGTGGAATAGTGTCCCATCATTGGTGTCAGTGGGAGGAATAGTGTTCTCTATCAGTGGGAAGAATAGTGCACCATCATTGGTATCAGTAAGAGGAATAGTGCCCCATTGTTGGTGTCAGTGGGAGGAATAGTATCCTCATCGGTAGGAAGAATAGTGTACCAAGGGCCAGATAAAGGAAAGCTAAGGGCCGCATCTGGCCCTCAAGCCAGAGTTTGGAGATCACATATCTAAGGCACTCATGCCTCTGACAGCCAGTCTCACCAGATTTGGAGAGAGTTTTGGAGCTGCTCAATGTTTTCCATGCTGGAGGGGAAGCTGTACCTGAGGTCCTGTAGTGCAAGAATCTCCCTGCTTCTGCTTCATCCATTTTGTGGATCTGTGCTTCCTCCACCCTTCCTACCACTTCTTCACTATTAACCATGCTGTCAGCAGATCACCAGTGATCAGGGGGCAGCTCTTCTACTAATATGGCTGATCCACATATAGAGAGTGCAGAACAAGGCACAGGAAGCCAGCAATGAAGAAAAGACCAGCTGCAGGAGTCTACAGGCAATACTGCTGGTTAGTCCTTTGATCCCTGCTTTCCATTTTCGACACAGAATTCACAATACAGGTCCTCTTTAATGTTTTCTAAATCCCAAGCAAGTAGGTTCCAGTTTTGCAAAGTCACCTGCATTATCCTATATATGGCTTCTGGGAAGGAAAAGCAGTTGCTGATTTAACCCACTTGCATGCCGCTGCATTTCTAGAAGGCACTGATCTTTTTTGCAGTAATAAATGTACGGCTTCTTTTAGCCCAAAGCAAACTCTGAGCGAAAGGCATAGAGAGAGCATTCTGGCGTGTCTAGGATGATTTGTGTAGCCTGCACTCTCTCTCAAGTCTAGGCGTTAATCGTGTGAAAATAAAATAGTCTATTGGTGTAGAAGATTTACTGTATAGTGGATCTTCGCCTGCCACCCAGGTAGACGAGTGGGTCAATTCGTAAAACGTCTTGGCTTGTGATTTCTGTTCCTCAGTTGCTGCGTGTCGCAGGTTTTTTGCTTTAAAAGTGACTCACGACGACTGACGCAGAGAAGCCGCAGCACTCTTTTGCTTTGCATCTTTTGAAGTTATTTGCGGTAAAAGCAAGGAAGCATTAAAAAAAACCTCTGTAGTGCGTTAAAGTGGATGTAAACCCCCAATTTTTTCATTTTTTTTTTATGTCATAATGTAGAGTATAAGATTTCCTATCATTTGAGCCCAGTCTTGCCACAAAGAGTTAATCCAGCTCTGAGCAATCCTCTTTTATTGTTCAGAGAGATAAATCTTGACAAACAGAGAAAAACATGGTCAAATCCTCCCCCTTGCTGTGAGTGACAGGTGATTTACATATCTCGTGCACTAGCCAAAGAGACATGCATTATTTTTTAATTCCCTCCCACTCCTTTCCTTGTGCTGCTCTGCAAGGATTGGCTGTTCCACACCTCAGCATGATTTGGCATGCTGAAGTCATGTGGGGACTTTTCTGGGTTTTGACTGGATGTTAGAGATCATAGCAGAAGTGCAGTGTAAGAAATACACAGGAGAAAATGCATGTTGATAAGGGGAGTGTAGAGGTGGGCGGGGAGTCTACTGACATCATGACTCCATCCACTGAGCCTTGGAAAACAGACCCACCCACAAAATCTGCAGTTTTTTGGGTCTCATAGCAGACAGAGGGGAGACATTTGACATATAAGTATACATGCAGGAGGCATGTATATCCTTCTAGATAACCAATATTGCAGTAGTTTAGAAAGAATGAAAGTGGGTTTACATCCACTTTAATGCTGTACTAAAGAAAAAAAAAAGGCTGCATATACAACTGTAGGAAAAAAAATTCAAAACACACACAAAATATTACAAAATATGTCTACTACATGCACAAGTTATCTATCCTTCCTAGCAAATAAGATTGTACAATGTATGTAATAGGCCTACACTACAACATGCACAAGCTACTTATCCTTCCTAGCAAATAAGCATGTACAATGTATGTAATAGGCATACAATACAACATGCACAAGCTACCTATCCTTCCTAGCAAATAAGCATGTACAATGTATGTAATAGGCATACAATACAACATGCACAAGCTACCTATCCTTCCTAGCAAATAAGCATGTACAATGTATGTAATAGGCATACACTAAACGTAAAAAAAAATTTTTTGGAAGACTGGACATTCTCTGACCCTGGCCCCTGGGTTTGGTGCACTTTATACGAGTGGGTAGGGCAGAGATACCCTCTCTGTTAGAAACAGTACTAGCGATAGGGAAAGGCTCCTGAAAAGGAGCAAAAAGCTTAGGGTTACATCTCCCTGGATACCTTCCCCATTAGGCCCGAGATGGCCAGGCCTTATTCTGTCCCCTCTTAGCAGACGTCGTTGGTTTGGCTGAAACCTTCTTCTTCACGTCCTTGGAAATCATGTGTGTTCCTGGCTTGGGTAGATGTCCCACCGGGTCTATTATGAACTGTTGCTACATTACTTCAACACAAGTTTTATACTGCACCCAACCATGTGAATTATTGCCGGCGCACCACGCAGCACCCCGCCTACAAGTGGTTCCTATGCACTGAGACAGCACGACAAAAGTAAGAACAATATGGCCACCTGAGGTAGATGGTAAACCTGCAAATAATTCACCATGCCGAGTTCTCCATAGAACAGATGCATTGTGAGTTAATAAGGTCCTTACCAGTGCCTATCTGTATCTCTGACCTTTTCAATTTGCTAAATCACCCTCTACATTCCTCCACCGGTCTACTATGTCCACCAACTCATGTTGTTATTCCATGCAGGATTAGATCATTTGTCGTGAGTAGCGAGTTCCCCATCCTCTGGAATTCAATTCTCTCTACATACTACTTGATTAAAACAGTCCATTGAAAGACACTTTTTCAAAACAACCTATCCACTCCACTTTTGTATTCATTCTTTACTAAAGTGGTGAACTCTACCCACCTCCAGCCCACTCCAACCCCTTAGATACTGTATCCGGTGATCTTCTTCATTTTAGATGTTCCCTCCTGACCTCCTTTGTCAAGCTTATTTTTTTTAGAAATAACGTAATAATTATGAGGTTTGATTACCATGAACCCTGTTTCATAACAATCCTTACTGAGAAGGACCTGAAATCAACTGGTCAACTGGTATCATTTGTAGACTATGTCACCAGCCCACCTTCAGCACCGGAAGCTTTTACCCCCTTCCTGACCAGGCCATTTTTTGCAATACGGCACTGCGTTACTTTAACTGACAATTGCGCGGTTGTGCAACACTGTACCCAAATACCATTGATGTCTTTTTCCCCCACAAATAGAGCTTTCTTTTTGTGGTATTTGATCACCTCTGCAGTTTTTATTTTTTGCGCTATAAACAAAAAAAGAGCGACAATTTTGAATAAAAAAAAACATTTTTTACATTCTGCTATAAAACATATTCAAATGTAAAAAATCTAATTTCTTCATCAACTTAGGCCAATATGTATTCTGCTACATATTTTTGGTAAAGAAAAAATCCCAATAGTAGTAAGAAGAGACGGCAACACTGTAATCCTTGAAGTGTCGTTTATTGGTACATCAGAGTGACAATAAAACAAGAAAACTGACGCGTTTCGGCAAAAGCCTTAAAAAATTCCAATAAGCGTAACTGATTGGTTTGTGCAAAAGTTGTCTGCAAACTATGCGATATTTTTTATGTAAAAAAAAAAAAAAGTGAAAAAAAACACAATTTTTTTAAAATGTCTTTGTTTCCCAAAAAATTGTAAAAAATAATTACAACTTCAAAAAACTCGTCGTGCCTCTTATTAATGTCATGTCATTACTATGTCATAAGTATTTTTGTACCCTACTTTTATACGCACTAATTGACAATGTGATTTTGTGTATTGTATAACTTTTTCCTACTAATAAAAACATAATTAAACATAACCAGATAATTTTCTACGAATAAAAACATAATTAAACATAACCAGATGCTTACCATTTGAGCCTTTAAAGTCCCATTTTCTAAAATGGGGGAAAACCGTTTGTATTTGCCTCTTACTAAATACCTTGGACTGTCTACTTTCCAAAAAGGGGTCATTTGGGGGATATTTCTACTGTCCTTGCATTTTTGGACCTCAGGAAATGAGATAGGGTGTCAGTATCTGTCAAATACATCAGGACTGATTCATTTTCAGATAAATTTACCATAGTTTGTGGACTCTGTAACCTTCTTACAGACTAAATAATAAACACGGTATTATGTTATTTTCACCAAAGAAATGTATCAGAATAAATGTTGGCCTAAATTTATTAAGAACAATTATTTATTTGCAAAATGTTATTTATGTTATGTTATGTTATTTAAAACAGGAAGGGGTTGAAGGTGCCCAGTATTGAAGTGGTTAATAATATGAAATGCAAAATTATTATTATTATTATTTTTTTTTGCTATTTTTTTTCCCAGGAAAGTGGAATGACCCTTTAAAAAAAAACGTACTGTATAAAGAAAGGAACATTATGTAGTGATCATGGGTAAAGGAGTTGAGTAACGTATCTTCAATTGTTAGCAGGCGACCTAAACAATTTAACCTTGACTTATTAAACTATTATTTCCCACTCTGAAAACTCCAGGCTAATGCTGTAGACGTGGCAATCACACCTACGTTTAATTATAGTGTATTATTACAAACAAATCCCGGTGCGACCGGCTCTGGAACATTTCTTCGAACTTTTTTTTTTTCATAAATCAATATTTCTCTGAATTTGAAAATTACCAAAGGATTTAGCTGTGAACTGTTAGATCAGAAGGAAAAGGGGAAAGTGAATGAATTTATATGTGATCAACAGAATCTTTACACAGGAGTGCAGAGCTAACCATCGGCGCTCCCCTGTAATTATCTGCTGATATGTTCCGTCAGAAGCAAGTCATAGCGGTTATTTCATTATGTATTTGTTGTCTCAACATCTGGAGCTGGGATTAAAAAATAAAAAAAAATAAAAAATGTTCGTTGCTTGTTTGTCGTGGCTTTTAAGTGGACCTCAATGCAATTTTTGAAGGTATACTATGCTATATTATACAGAATATTTCAAAATGTTCATTGTGCTTAACCACTTCGCATCCGGGCATTTCTCTGTAAAAATCATCATTTTTTTTCGTAAGAAATTACTCAGAACCCCCAAACATTATATAAATACCCTCACCGGACACTTTATTTAGGTACACCTTGCTAGTATCGGGTTGGACCCCCTTTTGCCTTCATTCTTGGTGGCATAGATTCAACAAGGTGTTGGAAACGTTCCTCAGAGATTTTGCTCCATAGTGACATGATAGTATTGCACAGCTGCTGCAGATTTGTTGGCTGCACATCCATGATGGGAATCTCCTGTTCAACCACATCCCAAAGGTGCTCTATTGGATGAGATGTGGTGAGTGTGGAGGCCATTGGAGGACAGGGACCTCATTGTCCAGTGGTGAGATGATTGGAGCTTTGTGACATGGTGCATTATCCTGCTGGAAGGAGCCATCAGAAGATGGGGACACTGTAGTCATAAAGGGATGGACATGGTCAGCAACAATACTCAGGGAGGCCGTGGTGTTTAAATGATGATCAGTTGGTACTAAGGGCCCAAAGTGTGCCAAGAAAATATCCCCCACACCATTACACCCCCACCACCAGCCTGAACTGGTGATACAAGGCAGGATGGATCCATGCTTTCATGTTGTTTACACCAAATTCTGACCCGACCATCTGAATGTCGCAGCTGAAATCAAGACTCATCAGACCAACGTTTTTCCAATCTTCTATTGTCAAATTCTGGTGAGCCTGTGAGAACTGTAGCCTCAGTTTCCTGTTCTTAGCTGACAGGAGTGGCACCCAGTGTGGTCTTCTGCTGCTGTAGCCCATCGGCTTCAAGGTTAGATGTGTTGTACGCTCAGAGATGGATGGTATTCTGCATACCTTAGGTGTAACAAATGGTTATTGGAGTTGCTGTTGTCTTTCTATCATCTGGAACCAGTCTGCCCATTCTCCTTTGACCTATGACATCAACAAGACATTTTCCTCCACACAACTGCCACTCACTGGATATTTTCTCTTTTTCGGACCATTTTCTGTAAACCCGTGTGATGTTTGTGTGTGAAAATCCCAGTAGATCAGCAGTTTTTGAAATACTCAGATCAGCCCATCTGGCACCAACAACCATGCCATGTTCAAAGTCACATAAATCCCCTTTCTTCCCCATTCTGATGCTCAGTTTGAACTTCAGCAAGTTGTCTTCACCATGGCTAGATACCTAAATGAATTGAGTTGCTGCCATGTGATTGGCTGATTAGCAATTGAACAGGTGTACCTAATAAAGGGGCTGGTATATATATATATATATATATATAATCTATAGATACATTTTTTTTTTTTTAGCAAAGACCCTAGAGAATAAAATGGCAATCGTTGCATTATTTTAATGTCACACGGTATTTGCGCAGAAATTTTTCAAATGCAAGTTTTTGGGAAAAAATACACTTTAATTCATTTTAATGCTAAAAACCCATAGATAACCGATTTTTTTGGTAAAATATAAAGGATGATGTTATGCCAAGTAAATAGATGCTAAACATGTCATGCTTTAGAATTGTACACATTCGTGGGATGGCGCAAAACTGCGGTACTTAAAAATCTCCATAGGGGACACGTTAAAAATGTTTGCAGGTTACCAGTTAAAATTGCAGAGGAGGTCTAGTGCTAGAATTATTGCTCTTGCTCTAACATTCACAGCGATACCTCACATGTGTGGTTTGAACGTTGTTTACATATGCGGGCGCAACCTACGTATGCATATGTTTCTGTGTGTGAGTGCAAGGGGACAGGAGTGCTTTAATCCAGTCCACGACCAGCTCTGTGGTAATCCGGCAGCACCACCAGTTCAATTCTCTGGGTTCCGAATCACACAGGAGAGCCAGGAGAGGCACCGGAGGGCAGCAGGAGGTGGGGGACGTCCCCTCCCGCTGCCTGTAAAAGTAAAACAGAGGCCCATGAGCTGCTAGGGTGGCTTTTACAAGAAAGGGAATCGCTGGCTGAAATCGAAATTTCGATGATGGCACAAGTTAGGAGATGCAGTTGAAAAGATGACACAGGTGAGAGGATGAAGGGGGATGATGACACAGTGAGAGGATGCAGATGAGGAGATGACACAATAAGAGGATGAAGGTGGGATGATGACACAAGTGGGGGCATATAGGTGGGCAGAAGGTGTAGGTGATGGGTTGAAGGTGGTATGATGAGGGGTTGAAGGTGGGAAGAGGTCGTAGATGAGGAGATGTACTGTAGGTTGGAGGATGAGACAGTTGAAGGAATGAAGGTCGGATGATGGTATAGGTGGGGACATGTAGATGGGCTGAATGTGTGTGGGTTGAAGGTGGTATGATGACTAAGGTGATAAGTTGAAGGTGGTAGGAGGACAGAGATGAGGAGATGTAGGTTGGATGATGAGGCAGTTGAAGGAATGAAGGTGGGATGATGGTATAGGTGGGCTGAAGGCACAGGTGATGGGTTGAAAGTGGTATGATGACTAAGGTGAGGGGTTGAAGGTGGGAAGAGGGAACAGATGAGGAGATGTAGGTTGGTTGATGAGACAGTTGAAGGAATGAAGGTGGGATGATGATATAGGTGGGCTGAAGGTGCAGGTGATGGGGTTGAAGGGGGTATGATGACTAAGGTGAGGAGTTGAAGGTGGGAAGAAAGCACAGATGAGGAGATGTAGGTTGGATGAGGAGACAGTTGAAGGAATGAAGGTGGGATGATGCTACAGGTGAGGACATATAGGTGGGCTGAAGGCGCAGGTGATGGGTTGAAGGTGGTATGATGACTAAGGTGAGGGATTGAAGGTGAGAAGAGGGCACAGATGATATGAAGGTTGTATGATGAGGCAGTTGGAGGAATGAGGGTGGGATGGTGGTACAGGTAAAGGGATAAAAATGGTTTGATGTTACAGATATTAGGATTAAGGTGGTATGATGACTAAGGTGAGGGGTTAAAGGTGGGAAGAGTACATAGATGAGGAGATGTAGGTTGATGAGGCAGTTGAAGGAATGAAGGTGGGACGATGGTACAGATATTAGGATGAAGGTGGGAAATAATAAATAATGGTGGTAGGAAGATCACACATGGGAGAGAATAAAGATGTGATGATGGTGCAGGTTAAGGAATGAAGGTAGGAAATGTTTTATCTACAACCGAGCTAAAGTACTGTGTTTGACATATTCCTACATAACAATTACTGCCTTTGTGTAGGTGCCCAATTTTTTGGACTGAGCCACTATTTACATGAACACAATCCAAAACCAGGGAAATTTTTGAGCCTTTATTGCTTTAGCAGCTGTTTTGAAAGCGCAATCAATATTAGCAACCTGAATTGTCATCAAGGTTTTGAGGTTGCAGCCAGATTATAGCCTATTATCAGGTTTACAGAATACAATGTTGTTCTGTCATTGGTTATGTACCTGTCACGTTACGGCCATGAAAGATGTATTTCTGGCCATATTTTTCTCTGTTTGGTATTGCAGGCAGCCCTTCCCATAAAGTAAAGATCCAGCCTGATAGAATTTCATGTCATGTTTGGGATGCAGTAAAATGTTTACTTCTGCAGCTCTTTGAATTACACTGGTGCAGTCGCATGGATGTCATTATGCAATCGGCTTCATTGGGACAGTCGCTCGCTTGACGTAAGTAATAAGGCCACATAGGCAGGACAGATTGAGTAGCACTCAATCACATAACCAATCCCATACATCTTGTTACCGGTGGTGTACAGACAATCTATACGATTCTACATGTCGGTTGATTCATTGCTCCTCTTGGCGCCTGGTTACCTGTGAACAATTGCATTGGTATTTTTACTGCAAATTAATTTACAGTCTGCTTGCAAGGTGCTATCTCCATTGGGGTTTCCATCTATCCCCCCACCTCCCATCTAGATTTTTCTTCTTCATTCAGCTGAATGTATAGCGCTATGGCATAGAATAGGAGCAGTACTGGCACAGTTTTTTCCATCTCCCAATGCAAGGATACAGATCTGTGCCCCCCTCCTCCACTGCTCATGCATACCGTACTGCCCTGCACCCATTCCCTACCCCCTTGCTTTTGCTGCCCATGGTTGGCATGGAGTGTGCACTGCACCGTGCATACTCCTTGGAGTGTGCGTGCTGCCCCCCCCTGCCCACCGCTTGTCCCAGCCCTGGCAAGCAGCTTCTATACCAGTGATTCTCAACCAGGGTTCTGTGGAACCCTTGGGTTCCTCCAGAGGTTGCTAGGGGTTCCTTCAGCATTGGGAAATGTCTGCCTCTTAGATAAGTTCCCACTCACACCATTGATCTTTTTAGCTATCCGTAAGGAGGTAAATCTTCCGAATGACCACAAGTGTAAGGACCATTCTTCCCACTGACCATCACACTAATGTATCATGAGTTGTAGATCTCTAATTTTTAGCAGGGGTTCCCCGAGACTGGAGAACTATTTCAAGGGTTCCTCTGTGTTGAAAAGGTTGAGAAAGGCGGTTCTATACCTATTAAAGTCTATGTACATGACGCACACCCCTCGTGAGAGCTGGTAAGTTAGGGTTCCCCTACTGCTGCACGCCAGTCAGTTAGTATTTCCTTCATTCACTCCAGCACAGAAAAACAGTCCTTGGCTTGTTTTGGTGTTTTATTAGGGGATAACTTGGATGGGGTGGGAAATTATGGGATGCCCAACGTGAAAAATGTCCAAACACAGAGCATAGGGACAACTTCCTCCCTATTTAAATGAATGTTCTTCTTCCTTCCTCCTGCACAAACGTGGCTCCCTTGCCACCTGCTGCTCACTCTTGGTGGAACTAGCAGTATATCACTAGTTTAGCAAAGGTCCATTACAGGCAGGAACTCTCAGCCCCTTTGGCAAAGTAGCACAAATGGAGTGAAGAGCATAACACAGTGATTTCTGCTTCCCTGTGGCCACTGAACTCAGTTCCACTTGCTTGCAAAAATGCTAGCCCACCTGGCTGAGACCAGCCGCACCTGGCTGCTCTTCCTCCCGACTGACTCCCTGCACCAGTCTTACCCAACTGGCACACACACATGGAGATTATCTAGGGCAAGGTTGGATAAAGACTTGGTACACCACGGTCTTCAAAAGAGAACTGTTACAGCTGACAGTTTCTCCACTTGTCTTTTCCCTGCACCGTGCTTATCTACTCTCTGTCCCTGCTTGCTCCTTCCCACTGCCTCTCTGGTATGAAGCTCTCCAAGTGCCTCCTGTGGTGGGATCTTTCTGGGCCAACTTTCCTGAGCTCCAACCTGTGGTAAACCCCCTCCACCCCGGTAAGGGGGTCCCCAAGGGCCACGACTGCCTCCCTCAGCAAGTCTTCTCCTTCTTCCACCCTACTCCCCTCCTGGCATGGCCCATGTTTATGTATGGGATTTCTTTAGTTCATTGCCAGACCCACTCCTGGGGATTGGTCAAGGGTCCATATATTTTCAAGACAGCTTCTCCTACCCACTAGTTCCAGAACATTCTCCAATGCCCTAGAAACTGGGGGATGTGTCAGAGAGCTCCCAGGATGAGTCACCCAGCCCTGGCCCCTAGTAACCCTGATCCAATTCAATGACTCAGATCTAACCCAGAGCCAGCTATAATTTCCCTACATTGCAAATATTAGTAGCACAAACTAGAGATTGCTACATACAGTATAGATGCTATTTTATGGGCAGGGCTGTTACAATGTGTGAGCACTCCCATAGAAAACCACTAAGGGGCGCCTTGTCTCTCTAAACTCTTTCTCATAGTCAATCTCAAAGCCGTACAGAATAGTAACTACTTTTATAGAAATCATATACAGTTCTCATAAAAAAATAGTTTTATCCTAATGTGTTTGCCACATTTATATAGAGAAGGCGAGTCTTCACATCCTAGCCAAAGACATCTAAAAACTTGGCAGAAGCTCTAACCCTTCATCACTCTATCAAAAACATTACAAAAAAAATGGGGTTTCACATACACTTTAAAGTGGTTGTAAACCTCAGTCATGGAATCTGAGCAAAGCACATACAGTGGGGGAACTAATTATTTGATCCCCTGCAGATTTTGTAAGTTTGCCCAATTACAAAGAAATGAAGTGTCTATAATCTTTATCATAGGTGTATATTAAAGGAGAAGTCCAGCCTGAGCCACTGAGAAGCTGAGACGGCTGCTCCCCGCCCCTCTACAGCTCAGCTCTCCAATCAGCGTGGAGGACCAGAGAAGGAGAGCTGCTGATTGATAGGCTCTGAACAGAGCTTATCTATTCACAACACAGCTCTTCTACTGTGTGGAGGGGGGTGTGTTCATTTCCCCCAATCAGCTCACACACTGTAACTGCAATCTCTCCGCCCCCTGCTCTGTGCTTCTGATAAATGAAGAAAGATTTTTAACAATCTGCACTTTTGGAAGGGTGTAGAGAGGGGAAGACAGAAGATATATATGTAAAACTTATGTAGGAGGGTTTGTTTCATCTCTGTGTATCGTCTGAGGCTGTTCACTTCACTGGGTATATGTGAGAGTTTATATCCACTTTAAGTTATCCTGTAACTTCCCTTTGTATAGACAGGGCTTTTTTTCTCAGAAAATAGGTGCAGGAACTTAACGATGAGCCCCAACCCAACCCCCCCCCCCCCACACACACACACACACACACACACACACACACACACCTTCCGAACTCTATCAAAGAGTGGGTGTGGTTACATTTTACGACAAACAGTGGAAGGGACCTAAAGTGGCAATTAATACCAGGGGTGCATTACGTACAGATTGCAGAGTTCAGGGGGGAAGTGTTAGGTTCGGTTTGCACTATTGCGACCCCAAAATTGTGCCATTTAAAATGCGACTTTGCAATGTGATTTCTAATGCGATGTCATGCGTCTGGTGAGAACCATGGGAGAACAAGTTACACCGAAGTCGTAACAAAGTAGTACAAAAACCTTTTTGGGCGTGGCACCAATTAGAACAGGGACCATGTGAAATAAATGGATTTTGACTTGTCATGCGACTTCACATGTGTCAAGTCGTACAACAACTCGCAGTAATAGAAACAGAGCCTAACACACAGAGTTCAGAGGTGCGCTACATGTAGAGTTTGGGGGGTGTGCTATGTGCAGAGTTCAGAGGGGCACTACATGTAGAGTTTGGTGGGTGTGCTATGTGCAGAGTCCAGAGGGCCACTACATGTAGAGTTTGGGGGGTGTGCTATGTGCAGAGTTCAGAGGGGCACTACATGTAGAGTTCAGGGGGTGTGCTATGTGCAGAGTTCAGAGGTGCGCTACATGTAGAGTTCGGGGGTGTGCTATGTGTGTGCAGAGTTCAGAGGGGCGCTATATTTAGAGTTCGGGGGTGTGCTATGTGCAGCATTCAGAGGGGCGCTACATGTAGAGTTCGGGGGTGTGCTATGTGCATTGTTCCAAGGGGCGCTACATGTAGAGTTTGGGGGTGTGCTATGTGCAGAGTTCAGAGGGGCGCTACATGTAGAGTTCGGGGGTGTGCTATGTGCAGCATTCAGAGGGGCGCTACATGTAGAGTTCGGGGGTGTGCTATGTGCATTGTTCCAAGGGGCGCTACATGTAGAGTTTGGGGGTGTGCTATGTGCAGAGTTCAGAGGGGTGTTACATGTAGTGTTCGGAGGTGTGCTATGTGCAGAGTTCAGGGGTGCACTGCACACAGAGTGCAGAGTTCAGCCTCCTTCCGCAGCTGCTTACCTCTGCATCCCCCATCCACATCTTACCCCTCTTCAGCTCCGACCTCTGCATGCAACCCCCCCCCCCCTCCTCCACTGCCCCCATGTTCATCCTTCCTGCTTAAAAGCTCCACCATCTTCCACGTATCTTACTTGTGTTGCTGTATTAGGCTGAAACACCGAGCCGGCTCTAGTACCTCGCTGCACATTGTAGGTGGCTCTGCCTCTCTCACTTGCAGGGAGATCATCCAGTGGGAGGGTCAGGATCTGCACCCCGAGCATCTGCATCTCCCTTGTCCCCATCCTGCACTCAGTGGGAGGCACTCAGGAGATCAGATCTGTGGGAGTCATTGGGAGACAAGCTGTCACTTGTAAACACAGAAGCCGGACTTCGGTGATTGCTAGTGATAGTGGTGAGCGGAGGGACTGAGCCAGAGGTAGAGGAACTGAGTTCCACCAAGTTCCAGCTGAAAAAAAGCCCTGTGTATAGGCAAGTCTACTTTAAAGGGATAGTTTACCTTTACCAAAACAACAAAACTGCCCATGCACATAAGAGGGGCCTGTAGATAAAAACAAACTGTGCAGCTCTGACCAAAGCTAAATAATAACCTTTCTATATGTGTACTCCTTTTACATACCACCTGAATCCTGGCTGAAAAGCTCCCAGAGATGGCGTCATCTCATCCTGCCTTGTTGCTAGGACATTACTAAGACACTCCTAGACGTTACTGTCCACCCCAACCACTACAGGAGTAAGCTCTCAAACCCCTTAATGTGCGTTGTCTACTATCTCCTCTGTCACAGTGCTGTTGAGCTCAGAGCTACCACGACAGGGGAGAGAGAGCACATGCAAGGGGGTTTGAATCGGCTGGGAGTATCTTGCAGTTGCAGTGGCAATACCCATGCCGTGAAGCAAAGCAAAAACGAAAAGTCTTTTTGCATTCAGCAAACAATACCACCACCAAATACGACCCATTCAAGTGATTGGGGTTACGCTTCAAACATCCTGCATGCAGTTGCAGTGCAGTGCAACTAAAACAGCTAGAGGGTTAAAACAGGCAGTGAAGAGGCAACATATCACCTCCTGTAAAACACCCTCTGAAAAGCGATCAACCTTAGATCTCTTTTCAGAGGGGCGGCAGTACAGCCGCACAGATGAACACGCTCTTGCAATCATCGGCTAAGCAGCTTCATTGGGCCACGGCAGGTACAAAGAGAGGGTTAAAGATTAAAAGCTGGCACGTTCAGCATGTTTTACACCTTGTGAATTACTCCCCAGCCTCCTATAGATCACATCTTCTGACATGAACGTGCCCATTTTTCACTAAATATTCAGCAGCGAAGGGAATACCTGCCAAACAGCACTGCGTGCGAGAGAACAGAAGACCGAGAGAGAGAGAGAGAAAGAGAGGACGAAGGGTGGAGGAGGAAGAGACAGATTGGGTCATTTACTACCAGGCAGACAAGCACATTGAGAAGAATAAGATGACATGATTTCACCATTGCTGGCTTTCTGTAATTATGACAGATTGGCACCCAAGGTGGTGGTGCTGGTGAGGGGACCATTGCTACCAAGGCTATGTGAAGCTGCATGAACAATTCATGGGCAGCCGGTAGATACAATTCTTTGACGAAGGTGGAAAAATAGTTCAGGACCCGTTAGGTTATCCTATTGGTGTTGCTGTCTTAAAGTATTGATGTTGATATAAATAATCTTGTTCCTAGGCAGGAATCGTCTACACCCCTGAGGATCTCCACGGTCTCCTTGGCTTGTCATGTAATGTAACAAAGAAGTCAATTGAAGCAGCACACCACTAAAGCATAGCTCCCAACTGTCCCTGACTTGGAGCAATGTCCCTCTGCCCCTCATTCCTCCTCATTTGTCCCTCATTTTGGTCTGATCTATATAGTTGTATATAAAATACACTCTTTAGCTTTCAAAAAGTATTTCCCAGCGCTAAAACTTTCATCCAAATTCTAAATTGCTGCATTTGTACATTTTAAAAGCCAATATAAAGGAATAGTAGTGGTAAAGAAAAGTCCTTGTGAATTTAATTAACCTTTTTTTTTTGTTAATTCTCCTTTAAGGGGGAGTGGCAGGGGGCGTGTCCTATGTCTACATACGTTTGACAGTAGGTGTCCCTCATTTCCATCTCAAACTGTTGGGAGGTATGCTAAAGGTCCGGATATGACTTTATTCCAATAAAGGTTAGGTGGACAATTGAAAGAGTAGCCAAGAGTCTAGTGTTAGAATAGGGATGAGACTATACAATACACCCCCTGGCACTAGATGAGTGTGGACAGTGCTATGCCCTGAAGGAGAGAAGGTATGTGAACATTGGGAGGAGGAGGTGTACATGCTGTGCTAGTGGTGGGAGGGGTATTTTATGCTATATACTGCAGCGGTGGTGGTGAGACAAGGGGTATGTGAACTGTCAAGGGGGGGGTATATATTTTAGTGGAAGAGGGGTGAATATACTATAAATATATATATACTATGTGCAAGGGGTGTGTATATATTGTGCTAGCCTTGGGGGGGGGGGTGTATATATTGGAGTAGAAGGGAAGTGTATATACAGTGCTGCTGGGGGTGTATATATTTTGTTGCTGTGGGGTAAGTGTGTATACTGTATATTGTGGTGGCTTGCAGGATTGATAGATAGATAGACAGACTACAATGTCAAAAGTATTGGGATGCCTGTCTTTACATGCACATGAACTAAAGTGGTTCTAAACTCTTTACAACCACTTTTCACTACAGGTAAGCCTATACTAAGGCTTACATATAGATACCATGGATATCTCCTAAAATTGCACTATTTAGGAGATATCTCCTGTATCACCATGTACTGACATCATCGGCACATGCGAACTGAAGCAACTGCTCATTTGTGCCATTACTTCAGCTGAAGTGCCATTGCCGGCAGCTCCTGCGCGCATACGCTGGAGTTACGTCATCGCGGCTCCGGCCAAACGCAGCGGAATAACTCCAGGAGACATGTCGCTGGGCAGAGCAGTGTGCTATGCATACTAGCTCATTATGCCTTTGTCTTGCAGGTTTTTTTTCTTTTTTTATAGTGGGTTTACAACCACTTTAATGGCAGCCCAGTCTTAGTCTGTAGGGTTCAATATTGAGTTGGCCCACCCTTTGCAGCTATAACAGCTTTGACTCTTCTAGGAAGGCTGTCCACAAGGTTTAGGAGTGTGTCTATGGGAATGGTTGACCATTCTTTGCTTTGTGCACTGGTCCAAATCATTTGGTGGAGGGGGGATTATGGTGTGGGGTTGTTTTTCAGTGGTTGGGCTTGGCAGCTTAGTTCCAGTAAAGGGAACTCTTAAGGCGTCAGACATTTTGGACAATTTCATGGTCCCAACTTTGTGGGAACAGTTTGGGGATGGCCCCTTCCTGTTCCAGCATGACTGCACACCAGTAGACAAAGCAAGAACCATAAAGACATGGATGAGTGAGTTTGGGGTAGAGGAACTTTCTTTTGACAATATAGCATAGATAGATAGATAGATAGATAGATAGATAGATAGATAGATAGATAGATAGATAGATAGATAGATAGATAGATAGATAGATAGATAGATAGATAGATAGATAGATAGATAGATAGATACTCCATCCAAAATAAAAAAATTTTTTTAGGTTATATAATATATTGCCAAAACCATAACGTGCATTTAGGTGTACACAAGCATTTTAGGAGAAAGCTGCAAACATACTATGAGTTATAAGCATAGTCATAGAAACAATAAAAAGGACATGTCTCCAACACTATAACTAGGTGAATAGTAATCAAATTTCAAATATATCCACCAACAAAAAATGTGACATTAATATAATTGTATCATAAATGTGCAAAGTCCAAACGTGTAGATAAATGCAAATCAAAATTCAACCGAAGATGTGATAAATAGTCGCGTCCACCCAGGTAAGTGGTTAAGGGATAAAGGTGTCTCAAAGGGAAATTGAAAGACCCTCCACCAAATAATATCTAATAGGCTGTCCAAACAGCCATGACCTTCTGATGGCAGGAAGGTCAAAACGTACATCTATCCCAAAGTAGGAATCTTTCCAAACAGGATCCTCAGAACAATGGAAATACTGCACTCCTCATGAAGGGTACCTCAGAGAGTCCTCAATTTTAAATCCATGTGTGGTCATACCCAGAATATAAAAGGAAAACTCCACATAGTGTATACCAGTAAAACTCACTTTTTAACAAGAATGGAATAAAATTCACATTCAAAATGTATTAAAGAGGAAGTAAACCCTGATGAGTTTACTTCCTCTTTCATTCCCTGCAAAGGCAAAGCATAATGGACTACTATGCATCGCATAGTAGTCCATTATGTGTCACTTACCTGACACAGGAGCCAGCAAAGTCACCGCTGTCCCCTGTAGTCCGGCGCATCCATCTTCTTGGTGGGGTCTCGCAGCTCCGCCGCTGTCATTTGGCGAGGCCGCAATGACGTCACTCCCGCGCATGCGCATGTGAGCCGACATGCGCGACAGCTCCGTCGTTGAGAATGCCGCGCTCAGTGCGCCTGCGCGCCGCTGTCTACGGCACATGCGCCATAGACAGCGGTGCCCGTCTTCGGGCAAATATCTCCTAAACCGTATAGGTTTAGGAGATATTTCTTGGACTTTGACCTACAGGTAAGCCTAGATTAAGGCTTACCTGTAGGTCAAAGTGGTTTGTAAGGGTTTACAACCACTTTAATAGTGCTTGATAAACAAACTCTGGCCATAATATGTATGTGTAACCGCCTTTTCTTAAACAGGGGCTACTGGTCAAATGTAGTGCTGCTGGGTGATAAACAACCTAGCTGATTTATTATCTATTTGTTCATTTGGTTCTCCCCTAAGTTCAGTGAAGCTGCCAGTAGGTGTCACTGGTGCCTCTGGTATGAGAACGTACAATAAAACTGGCTTATGAATATTCATACTTCATACTTCCTCTAGTCATCAATCACCGTTTACCATGGCCCCCCCAACCTTTGGGCAAGCATGGCACTTTTTGTAGAGCAACTTCTTTAGTCCAGAGAAGATGGGGCTGTTGGTTCTTATTGTCTCCCAGGCCAAAGGTTTCAGCCCTCCCTTCAACCTCTAAAACCCCATACCCAGGATCAGAAATTCTGCCAGCAAAAGTCATATGCGAGCTTTTGGTCAGAAATTCCAACCATGTGTACGCTCCATCTGACTTTTGCTGGCAGAATTCCAGCCAGAAAAAGATTGAGAGCAGGTTCTCTATTTTTCGTTTTGAAAAAGTTCAGATCGGAAATTCCGATCGTCTGTACAAAATTCCTACGCATTCTCGGAAACAATTCGAACCATGCTAGGAAGCATTGAACTTCATTTTCTCGGCTCGCCGTAGTGTTGTACGTCACCGCGTTCTTGATGGTCGAAAGTTCAGAGAACTTTTGTGTGACCGTGTGTATGCAAGACAAGCTTGAGCGAATTCCGTCGGAAAAACCATCCAAGTCTTTTCTGATGGAACATCCGCTCGTGTGTACGGGGCATTAGGCCCTCTCTAATGCCCCAACCTTGACTTGCCTTTTTAGCACAACGCTAAGACTTTAAACAGCGTAGAAGGGCAGGCAGCATTAATCTGGCCCTGCCTATAATTTCCATTACAAGCTTCTCTTGTCCCTTCTTTATGTATGACAGTAAGGCGAAAATGTTTTCCCTGCTTCGTGTAATATTTTACTTTTAATGGGCTCAGCGATTTATAACATTTGTCTTCCTTTGTCTGACCTTAATTATATTGTTATCGGTGACCTCTTTTTTCATGGGATTGGGCTAATGATATTATTGTTCTTGCCTTCAGCGTTGCTGTCAGCAGCCTCATTGGGGTCACCAACATGCGACAATATTACAGGAAGAAATAAGCTGCTTTTAGAAAGAGTCTGTACACTTGGAAAGTGAAGACTCGGGTTTGTTCTGTGAAGTGTGCCGGCCCGGCTGACCCCTCAATCTCTGTTGTTGCTCCGACGAGGTCTCCCCGCGGGGCTGCAGGAGGTGAGTGTGCCCAAGATAACACCAGCGTGCATTAAGGAGCGGGGTAATGAGGGGCATTTCACCGAGATAAGCTCCCCTCCTAAGCTTTGATCTTTGATTGGCAATTTCCATTTTTAAATAACTGTGACAGAGTCCAGACACATCAGCTTCGCTCTGCAATCTCTCTCGGGTACCTGGCAGCCTGCGGTTTTCTTCCTGTTTATTCCCCTGCTGGCTTTATAGTCGATAGGTAAAGGTAAACTGTGGGCAAAATGAAAATAGTTCAGTAATTTAGTATAAAATCAGAAAAGCTATTTACCCATATCTGTTTTTTCTTTCTGGAGGCCCTGCGGATTAAGGCAGCTTTGAACACCTCTCCAATCTCTTCGATCGACATTGATAAGGACTGCAATAGGGATAGAAAAGCTGCCCCATTTATATTTTCTCTACTGGTGTGCCATCATTAGGGCTCTTCCGCATGGGTGGCTGGGCAAATGGGAAAAACAGGAGGCTGAGCTGTGGGTTTACTGTCTTCCAGTTGCCCCCCCCCCCCCCATATTTTAACATTACAGCCTGGCAGGGCAGTACACATGCTACGCCTTTGATGCTTTGCTTTGTAGCCATGGCATTCTTAACTTGGGGCTGCATTTGACAGGTGGTACCGCAGTGCAGCATGAGCCAAACACTTGGCTGGGCCCATAAACATTGCCTTGTAGGTGATCTGACTGTGATAGTTTGGACTGTCCGAGGTCATAAATCCTCTCTCTCCATCCTGCTTCTGTGGCTTCAGACACCTAACTAACCATTAAATGCAATGCAGTTCTATTCAACATCTACCGCTTTCCCACCCACACAGGAAATCTGGTACAGCTGCTGGCAAGTAGCATAGGACTTGCAGCAAGGGTGCTTATGCGTTTTACAATGGGTGAAAGAAAATCCAGAGAGCCGTGCTCTGCAGGACCATTGGAGGTCACCAAGAATAAGGCTTCCCATTGGAATAATTGGGGCCATGACATACATGTGCAGCATGAAGAGGGCCCAGCAGGGACACTTTTGGGAGAAAGGCTGTGAAGTATCCAGTGAAGATTGCTGAGATGAGTATTGGAAAATGTGGGCTTCACTCATGGGGGTGTGATGCCATGTCAGAAAAGACAACTTGTACCAAGGGTACAGTTGACCTTTAAGCCAACCTGTTGGGGTGCCCTGCTCTGTCCATAGTAAGGAAATAAAATTTATAAAAAGTAGCCTAACATTCTCACTATCATAAAGATTTACCACAAAACATTTACTTCACTTAAAGTGGAACTGAACTCGAAAAGGGAAGATTTGCTATGATATAGGGAACATCTAGAAATGTTTTACGTACCTAACTAGTAGCCTGAAAAATAGCAGTTCTTTATATGCAAGTGTGCCCTGGAACCCCTGTGCCTACAGCCTCATAGTTGTATATCTGCAGTGTGAGATCTAAGGCACTACTGCCTCAGACTGCTAGTCTCACCAGGTTTAGAGTGAGATTTCTCCTTGCTGGAGAGAAAGTGGTACCTGGGAATCTACTATGCAAGAATCTCTCTGCTCCCACTTTATTTCTTTTTACTGGTAGTCTCAGGAGGCCTGAAGTGAAATCTGGTGATGTCTCTACTGTGTTGCTCACTATTCTCCTTGCTGGACACGTGGAAGCAAAACCATGCCTGTAGTAAGATAACCGCCTCCACACAAAGACAGTGCACAACATAAGTCAATAAAGGCAGAAAGATCAACTGCTGGGAGAGCATAAGTCATTTGCCCAACTCATTCATGTTCAAATCACCCTGCAACTCATTCATATGGTAAGCTAAAGCTGGACATGCATTAAGAAATTTTCTTTCCTTCAACCATAAGTTAATGGAAAGAAAACCACTCAATTCCCCCATCATCACAATCAGTGTTGATGAAGGAATCTCTCCCCTATTGCTATTGTATTCTGACAGCAGGAGTTTTCCCCACCATCAGAATATAATAATTACTGCTGCCAGCTATAGCTGATGGCAGTAATTGCAAAAACAAAAAAACAGATAGGCTGAATGTACTGAAGTCACTCGATAGATCCATTTAAGTACAACCAGCCTCTCCATATATAGATTGAAATTTGTCTGATTCCCGCTAAATCGACCGAATTTCGATCTGTATATGGCCAGATTAGGGAAGCTCTTCCTCAACTGCAGCCAAGGGAAGGATTTCCTGCTATCTCCATTCCACTGGTGAGTGAGCTTAAGGGGTCTATACTAGAAAGTGGAGCTGTGTACTGGAAGGAGGAAATCTGTACTGGTGGGGAGGGGGGAAGATCTATACTGGAGGGGGGGGGGCTCTGTATTGACAGGGGGTTTTGTGCTGGTGGGAAGGGGGAGAATTTGTACTTGAGTGGGGCTCTATATTGAAGTGGCATTTGATACTGGTGGGAAGGGAGATTCTGTTTTATAGGGGGAGAGGGGAGTACCGAAGGGGCTGTTCTGGTGGGGAGGGAAGGGGTCTGGATGGGGACTGTGCCAATAATGGTGCTCTGTACTGGAGGGGAGTCTTTACTGCTGGGGAGGGAAGAGCTCTGTACTGGTGGGGAGGAAGGAGGTCTGTACTGGAGGGAGGAAGGTCTCTAATGGTAAGGGGTTTTTACTGATGGGGAGAAGGTCTGTTCTGGAATGGGGGTCTGTCCTGGTGGGGAGGGAGGAGGTCTGTACTGGTGCAGAGGGAGGAGGTCTGTACTGGTGGGGAGGAAGGAGGTCTGTACTGGAGGGAGGAAGATCTCTAATGGTAAGGGGTTTGTACTGATGGGGAGAAGGTCTGTACTGGAATGTGGGTCTGTACTGGTGGGAAGGGAGGAGATCTGTACTGCTGTGGAGGGAGGAGGTCTGTACTGGAGGGAGGCAGGTCTCTAATAATGTTAAGGGGTTTGTACTGATGGGGAGAAGGTCTGTACTGAAATGGGGGTCTGTACAGGTGGGGAGGGAGGAGGTCTGTACTGGAGGGAGGAAGGTCTCTAATTGTAAGGGGTTTGTACTGACGGGAAGAAGGTCTGTACTGGAATGGGGGTCTGTACTGGTGGGGAGGAAGGAGGTCTGTACTGGAAAGAGGAGGGTCTCTAATGGTAAGGGGTTTGTACTGATGGGGAGAAGGTCTGTACTGGAATGGGGGTCTGTGCAGTTGGGGAGGGAGGAGGTCTGCACTGGTGGGAAGGTTGGAGGTCTGTACTGGAGGGAGGAAGGTCTCTAATGTTAAGGGGTTTGTACTGACGGTACGAAGGTCTATACTGGAATGGGGGTCTGTACTGGTGGGGAGGGAGGAGGTCTGTACTGGACGGAGGAAGGTCTCTAATGGTAAGGGGTTTGTACTGACGGGAAGACAGTCTGTACTGGAATGGGGGTCTGTACTGATGGGGAGGAAGGATGTCTGTACTGGAAGGAGGAGAGTCTCTAATGGTAAGGGGTTTGTACTGATGGGGAGAAGGTCTGTACTGGAATGGGGGTCTGTACTGGTGGTGAGGGAGGGGATCTGTACTGGATTTTCCCTCTATGCCAAGTTCAAAAGTTGGGAGATATGTTTTTCCCTCTGGGCTACTTTGGCACATTTTCCATAACTGAATTCCTCATTTTGGTATTGGGCACCTGACAAGTATGCAGTCATAACGGCTGAATCTGCCCAGTCTGGTCCAAGGGAATCAGAGCTGAAATATAGACTAGGATAGAATATAGACTTTATGAAATAAAGAAAGCATGAGTAAGTTACAAACAAAATATAATGATGTACAATGGAGAGAAGGAGAAAAAAAATTACAGTGTTTCATAATCAGCATCTATTACAGGCTAGACCTCCATCTGACACCCGGAGGAAGAAGCTCCCACAATGAAGAAATTCAGCAGAAAAGGGGAAGAAAGAGCTCAGATCTGTCAGGAGAGCATTGACGAGCTCAGGGCAGGAGGGCGGAGGGGTTAATGAAAATGGGAACAAGATGACAGATAGGTGAAAAGAGGGTAAGGGCATCTGTCATCCCAGAGGAGTAAGTCACAAAGAGCCGTTATATACACAACAGAGTTATGCCTATCACACTTAGTGCCTGACCTCCCCCAAGGCTTTCATCTACTCCTCCAGCAACCTCAATAATATGATATGGAGGTTGGGTTCATTGGGCACTCCTAGTGCTCCTACATTGTATTCCTCCATTCCAAGTCCTCACATCTTACAGTAAAACTATAGGTGGCCTTTACCCCAAGGTTTATGAGATCCGGGTATCTGGGCCAAGTATACTGTATATACTGGGGTTGATTTACTAAAGGCAAGTAGACTGTGCACTTGCAAGAGCAGTTGCTCCAGGAATTATTAAATGAGGTAAAGCTTAATTTGCAAATAATACCCAATCACGTGCAAGGAACATTAAAAAAAAAAGCATTTTTACTTACACGTGATTGGATGATGGAAGTCAGCAGAGCTTCTACTCATGTACTTAGCTCTGGAGCAACTGCACTTATAGAGTGCACAGACTATTTGCCTATGCTGCAATTTGCAAACCACAACATAATAGAGGCTAGTTCACACATACATTGATCTCTAAAGAGTTATTTGGTTATGTCCACTCCATTATGCACGCCACAAACTCCATAGTCCATAGCAGTGGCGGATGGGTTTTTTTTGGGGGGGGGGGCAGAAAACATACAACCCTCACCACCATGCTGTTTGCTGGTTGGTCCGGCACTTACGTCATCAATGGCGGCAAGTGACAGGTAGCAGGCAATGTGGTGCAGTGGATCCATGTCCTCCCCTTCAGGGAGGCTTCCAGCTCCTCCCCTCCTCCTCCTAGGCATTCAATGGAATCACCTGTCCTTTCAGCCATTCAGGTGACTGGTGTCAGAGCTGGCTTCCTGATTGGCCGGGATGAGGATCAGTGTTCCTGTTCCAACATGACTGCACACCAGTGCACAAAGCAAGGTCCGTATAGACATGGATGAGAGTGTATGGGGTGCAGGAACTTGACTGGCCTGCACAGAGTCCTGATCCCAACCCGATAGAACACCTTTGGGATAAATTAGAGCTGAGACCACAAGCCAGGCCTTTGCGTCCAACATCAGCGCCTGACCTCACAAATGCGCTTCTGGAAGAATGGTCAAACATTCCCATAGACACCCTTCTAAACCTTGTGGACGGCCTTCCCAGAAGAGTTGAAGCTGTTATAGCTGCAAAGGGTGGCCCAACTCAATATTGAGCCCTACAGACTAAGACTGGGTTCACACCAATGCGAATTGGATGCAGCTTTCCAATTCGCATAGCAAGAGAATCAAAATTTTATATAGAGAGGTACAGATCTGTGAATGAAATCAAGGATCAAAAATGGGAACAGCAAGCTAACTCGCAATGTCTACTGATCATAACGACATATAGCTCACTATTTACAGTATCTCACAAAAGTGAGTACACCCCTCACATTTTTGTAAATATTTTATTATATCTTTTCATGTGACAACACTGAAGACATTACACTTTGCTACAATGTACAGTAGTGAGTGTACAGCTTCTATAACAGTGTACATTTGCTGTCCCCTCAAAATAACTCAACACACAGCCATTAATGTCTAAACCGCTGGCAACAAAAGTGAGTACACCCCTAAGTGAAAATGTCCAACTTGGATCCAAAGCGTCAATATTTTGTGTGGCCACCATTATTTTCCAGCACTGCCTTAACCCTCTTGGGCATGGAGTTCACCAGAGCTTCACAGGTTGCCACTGGAGTCCTCTTCCACTCCTACATGGCGACATCACGGAGATGGTAGATGTTAGAGATCGTGCGCTCCTCCATCTTCCATTTGAGGATTCCCCACAAATGTTCAATAGGGTTTAGGTCTGGGGACATGCTTGGCCAGTCCATCACCTTTACCCTCAGCTTCTTTAGCAAGGCAGTGGTCATCTTGGAGATGTGTTTGGGGTCGTTATCCTGTTGGAATACTGCCCTGCGGCCCAGTCTCCAAAGGGTGGGGATCATGCTCTGCTTCAATATCACACATCATCACAGTACATGTTGGCATTCATGGTTCCCTCAATGAACTGTAGCTTCCCAGTGGCAGCAGCACTCATGCAGCCCCAGACCATGACACTCCCACCACCATGTTTGACTGTAGGCAAGAGACACTTGTCTTTGTACTCCTCACCTGGTTGCCACCACACACACTTGACACCATCTGAACCAAATAAGTTTATCTTGGTCTCATCAGACCACGGGACATGGTTCCAGTAATCCATGTCTTTAGTCTGCTTGTCTTCAGCAAACTGTTTGCAGGCTTTCTTGTGCATCATCTTTAGAAGAGGCTTCCTTCTGGAATGACAGCCATGCAAACCAATTTGATGCAGTGTGCGGCGTATGGTCTGAGCACTGACAGGCTGACCCCCCACCCCTTCAACCTCTGCAGCAATGCTGGCAGCACTCATACATCTATTTCCTAAAGACAACCTCTGGATATGAGGCTGAGCACGTGCACTCAACATCTTTGGTTGACCATGGCGAGGCCTGTTCTGAGTGGAACCTGTCCTGTTAAACCGCTGTATGGTCTTGGCCACCATGCTGCAGCTCAGTTTCAGGGTCTTGGCAATCTTCTTATAGCCTAAGCGATCTTTATGTAGAGCAACAATTCTTTTTTTTCAGATCCTCAGAAAGTTCTTTGCCATGAGGTGCCATGTTAAACTTCCAGTGACCAGTATGAGAGAGTGAGAGCGATAACACCAAATTTAACACACTTCTCCCCATTCACACCTGAGACCTTGTAACACTAATGAGTCACATGACAGCGGGGAGGGAAAATGCCTAATTGCGCTCAATTTGGACATTTTCACTTAGGGGTGTACTCACTTTTGTTGCCAGCGGTTTAGACATTAATGGCTGTGTGTTGAGTTATTTTGAGGGGACGACAAATTTACACTGTTATACAAGCTGTACACTCACTACTTTACATTGTAGACAAGTGTCATTTCTTCAGTGTTGTCACATGAAAAGATAGAATAAAATATTTATAAAAATGTGAGGGGTGTACTCACTTTTTTAAGATACCGTATATGGAAAACGTGCCTCCTTGTTTCCTCAAATTCTTTTGTTTTGTTTCTTTCTTTTTGTGAGTCTTCATCATTTATTTACTGACATAAGTTAAAACTGCAAATATGCCATGCATATCTCCATACATACATTTCACACTGCCTATCTCACAAGCGGCACGTATTCATCTTTGCTTTATCAGTTATGTGATTTGTGATCTAATGTACGTCTGCTGTTTATCATATGGAACCAACCGTGGCTCCGTCTTCACGATGGCTGATGTTTTATCCATGACTCCGTGTCTTATGCTTTAAAAAATAAGTTCACTTCCTTCAATGTATTTCTTATTGTTTACAAGAAAAAAATAATTCAAACACAGAACGTATCATTTTTCTTTTTTTTTTTCTTTTTAATAAATACCGTATACAAACAGTATAGAAAAAAGTAGATGGCCCTACATTGTATCATTCTTGTTATAAGTAGTATGACAATACTGCAGGATCTCTCTCCCAAATATTCTGACCTACCTCCAGTGCATGGGTGCAATAGTTAAAGGGGAAATTAAAGCTCCGTTTTTTTCTTTTTAAGGTTTTTGCAAAGGCAATTTTTATTTATTTTTTTATAACAAACATGTAATACTTACCTGCTCTGTGCAATTGTCTTGCACAGAGCAGCCCCAATCCTCCTCTTCTCTGTGCCTGCACCTGTACTCTGCCCCCCCCCCTCTGCCGCATGCCCCCATAGGAAGCCGATTGCTATGGGGACACTCGTGCATGCTCGCTCCGGAGCCCCACTCTCCATAACACACACAGAGAGCGCAGCTCAGCCCTGTCTCCCCCCACACTCATTCCTCGCTGGCTGTGAGAGCCATTGGCTCCCACTGCTACATCTCAGCCAATGAGGAGGGAGAGACCAGGGAGAGCTGCTGCTCTTGTGCGCATCGCTGGATTAAAGAGGAACGGCAGTCTGCTCACATAATTTGTATTAAAAACATCTTCGCCATTCTGAAGCTTCTCTCCAACCACTTTGCATATTATTTTATATATACTGTGATTCTGTACTTGCCAAATATGCTGCATAAATCTCCCTCTGCTGAGTCTGGCTGCAGCCTTTTTAACTTTGGGCAGCTGAAGCTGCTGCCTGTTAACTTCCTGGATTTACACAGACACACGCAAAGGCACACCTCCAGCTCTGCAGCTCTCATTGGCGCTCTTATGACTCATCCCCCCTCCCTTCCTAGCAAACTCTCACGATTATGTCATACCTTATACAGCCCACTTCCTGTTTCTTATCTGGTCATTAGCCTAGGCTTATGACATCATGCACAGCTCACTCTCTCACTCTCATGAGAGTTTGCCAGGAAGGGAGGAGGATGAGTCATAAGAGGGCCAATGAGGGCGGCACTGCTGGTGGTCTCCCTCTGTGTGTCTGTGTAAATTCAGGAAGTGAACAGGCAGCAGCTTCAGCTGCCCACAGTTAAAATGGCTGCAGCCAGACTCAGTGTAGGGAGATTTCTGCAGCATATTTGGCAAGTACAGAATGACAGTATATGTAAAATAATATGCAAAGTGGTTGGAGGCAAGCTTCAGAATGTTGTTTTTATTACAAATTATGTGAGCAGACTGCAGTTCCTCTTTAATGCAAGGAATGCATTAAGGTAAAAAAAAAAAGTTTATGCTTTACAACCCTTACAAACCACTTTGACCTACAGGTAAACCTAGATTAAGGCTTACCTGTAGGTCCAAGAAATATCTCCTAAACCTACATGGTTTAGAAGATATTTGCCAAAAGACAGGAATCGCTGTCTACGGCGCATGCGCCATAGACAGCGGCACGCAGGCGCACTGAGCGCGCCGCTGTTAACAGCGATATGCTGCGAGTTAGGGTTGCCACCTGTTCAGGATTCACCCGGACAGTTCGGGTTTGGAATCATGTGTCCGGGTTTCAGACTGCCTAAAACGTGGACACATTTAGACTGGGCTATGGCTTCCCAGCAGGGTTGCTGCATGTAGTTGTCTAAGCTGAGAGTGTCAGGGTTCTCAGGTCACCTCTTACATTAGAGTTCCCCTTTACACCAGAGGTCACAGTGTTTCCCCTTACATCAGAATCTTCTCCGTACATCAGAGTTCTATCCATATATCAGAGTTCTGTATTACCCCTTAAATCATGGTTCCCAGAGCATCCCTTACTCCCCAGAGTCTGCACAGTCCCCCTTATAGTGAAAGGGAACTCTGCGAGTTCATATGTAAAAGGGGGCCCTTGTTATTAACTTCATATGATTAGAAATTTTATTTAATAACAAAATATATGTATAAAAACAAATTGCTGCGCGCCGCTAAAGTGTTCGGGTTTGACTTGAAGAAAAAGTGGCAACCCTACTGCGAGTGGCGGCTCCCGTGCGCATGTGCGGGAGTGACGTCATCGTGGCTCCGTCGAATGACACCGATGGAGCAGCAAGACCCACCGAGAAGATGGATGCGCCGGACTACAGGGGACAGCGGTGACTTCGCTGGCTCCTGTGTCAGGTAAGTGACACATAATGGACTACTATGCGATGCATAGTAGTCCATTATGCTTTACCTTTGCAGGGAATCAAAGAGGAAGTAAACCCATCAGGGTTTACTTCCTCTTTAAGTAGGTCTCTAGCCCAGTCACAATTAGATTGTAGCAGATGGAATTGTGGTTAGAAAACCAATCTTACTCTTTGCCGATATCAATGCAAGTAAACCTTGTCACCTTCTGGAACACTGTGAATTCAAAATCAAGGACGCAGATGGCAGGACAGCCATGGAAATTAGCATGGCGAGACCTTCATGTGGGCATATTGTTGTTCAGCTGCCTAATTAAACTCTTAATAAGGGTAACAATCAAATAAAAACAATGTAATTAAAACTTTACAAGGACTTAAAGTCCTTGCGTAAAAAAAAATGTCCAGCTGGTCTCTGCCTAAAGAGGTCCTGTCACCTGTGTGATCTGCAGTGGGCAGCTTTTTTTCTGACGGGCAAATGTAAAGTTCATGGATTCACTTGGAGATAGAGCTACCAGAGCACTAGGATCCCACTGGGACACGCTGCCACCGCAGCACTGAACTTATTCTCTCTGGAGAATAGACGCTTGAGAGGGGATATGATTTCAATTTACAAATACCGTACTGGTGACCCCACAATAGGGAGAAAACTTTTTCGCTGAAGGGAGTTTAAAAAGACTCCTTGCCATTCACTAAAATAAGAAAAGCCTTAAACTACATAGAGGGTTCTTTACTGTGTAAGCGGTAAGGATGTGGAATTCTTTTCCACAGGCGGTGGTCTCAGCGGGGGGCCATCGATAGTTTCAAGAAACTATTAGATAAGCACCTGAATGACCACAACATACAGGGATATACAATGTAATACTGACATATAATCACACACATAGGTTGGACTTAACGGACTTGTGTCTTTTTTTCAAGCTCATCTACTATGCAACTATATGTAACATGCTACCGCCGCCCGTAGGACGCGCTGCCCGTAGGACACGCTGCCTGCCTGCCCACCTGCTACCTAGATGAGGTAAGTGCCGGGCTTACCCGGTCCATCAGACCACTGCGCCAGATTGCTTTACAGGCAGCGGGAGGTGATGCCCCCCTCCCCTGCTGCCACCCTCCAGTGCTTCTCTGGGATTCCCAGTGTGATGAGATGGTCCCTGACCATCTCTATGACTCTCTAGGGCTGGGAGTGACATACTGATGTCACTACTGGTGCTGGCAGATGCAAACACTGCCATTTTTTTAGCTGAGAAGCATGATATATATATATATATATATATATATATATATATATATCTATATATATATATATATATATATATATATATATATATATATATATATATATATATATATATATATATATATATATATATGTAGCACACTGACCGTAGGTGTCGCTGTCACCGCCGGTGGGTGTGGAACAGCAGCAAGCTGAATGCATTGAATGCCACCTCTTGCTTGGAAATAGCTCAGTGGGTGTGGTTTCCCTGCTGTGCATTCTGGGAGAGGGTATTTAAGGTACTGACACCATTTTTATGGGTCTGTTTCCGGGTCCCTGTCTTGGGGTCTGCTATCCTGACCTCATGGCCCTCCTGTCCTGGGGTCTGTGTCGCATGGATCTGCGCCTCTGGGCCGGCTGGCCTGAGGTTATGAAACTGAGAGTGTAGGCCCAGGAATGTCTCGGGGGGCCTGCTGATCCAGGGGTGGTCCTGTGCTGTCTCAACCTGCGGGGACAAGCCAAGTAAACTGGAGGATCCAGGGGAGGACTTCTCAGGTGGAGGACCAAGCACAAGGCTGGAGGAGCCTGGAAACTCAGTTGGAGGACACAACCCGGATCAATATCCTTACAGGATCGCCGGGTCAGCTGAAAGAATCTGGTACTGTATGGTAGTTCTTCCTAAAACTCTCAAGATTTCTAAGTTCTATTGAAAAGTCTGTGGCAGAGACTTTGTTGAGCATCTCATCGGCTGCTAGGTCAAGTGAGAGGGGCCTATCCGGTGATTGCTGGATCCAGTCTGTGGAGCTGTTTGTCCTCTGGATCTGACCAATACCTCTAACTGTGTTTTATTTCTTTCTTTGGTGTTACCCCTAAATAAATCTTCAAAAAAGGACTAAATGTGTGTCTGATTTATGATTATTTGGGCTACTTTCCAACGAGAACTCCCCCTAAAATGAAGAGGCGAACAGGTGAGGTAACGGTAAGCCGGAATAAAACCAGCAGCTCCTTCGGGGGTTAGTGCTACATATATATATATATATATATGTATATGTATATGTATATCTATATCTATATATCTATATATCTATATATCTATATATATATATATATATATATATATATATATATATATATATATATATATATATATATATATATATATATATATATATATATATATATATATATATATATATATATATATATATAGTTGATCTCAGGCTTTCCAGCATAGAAGAGAGATGTGGGGACTTATAGACCCCACATCTCTCCATAAAGAGGACCTGTCATGCCCTATTCTTATTACAAGGGATGTTTACATTCCTTATAATAGGAATAAAAGTGGTCAAAAAATAAAACATTTAAGGGAAAGTGTCAAAATAAAATAATAAAAATAAAATAAACAATAAAAAATACAAAAAATTGAAAGCACCCCGTCACTCCGTGCTCGCATGCAGAAGCGAATGCATATGTATGTCGTGCCCGCATATGTAAACGGTGTTCGAACCACGCATGTGAAGAATCGCCATTAGAGTGAGAGCAATAATTCTAGCACTCGACCTCCTCTGTAACTCCAAACTGGTAACCTGTGTAAAAAAAAAAAAAAAAACGTTGGAGATTTTTAAGCACTGAAGTTTGGTGCCATTCCACGAGCGTGCGCAATTTTAAAGCATCACATGTTAGGTATCTATTTACTCAGCATAATCGTTCACATTATACAAAAACATTGTGGTAAATAATGTGTTTTATTTTTTGTTCATTCATGAAAATGTTTTTTGTTCCAAAAAAAATTGCGGTTTGAAAAATTGCTGCACAAATGCCCTGTGACATTCCCTGTGAGAAAAGGTATTTGGCAGTTTATATCAAAATAAGGAGGGAAAAAGTGGGACTTTAAAATGAAGCGGCTGAAGTGTGAGGGTCAGAAAGAGGTAATTTAATTGAATTCATAATATATGATACAAAGTAAATTCATATATATACATACATACATGTGCCATTGTTGGGCACAAAATGTGTTATATGAAGACATCAAGGTGTATGTAAAGACACATAAAGTCAAAAAACATATATGAACAATAAATAGTATGTGGAGCAACAGCATAGCCTAAAAATGCCTCAGGGCGACATATCCGGTACCTATGTTTGTAATCACATAATGTAAACATAAATGTACTGAATTAATATTAAAAATTAAAATTAAAAGTAACGTCGGGCCGTAGTAATTATCACTGTAGCATCAAATGTAGCTCTACGCGTTTCGTGGATGTATTCTCCACTCATCAGGAGCAGATGCGACAGATACCTGTAAAATATATAGATATGGTAAACCACACTCTGTATAGAGGGGAATAGGTACAGTACATAGAGTGCTTTCAAAAGAGATTAACTAAGCATATCTACCATCCCCGGCAGCGAACACAGCAAACAGCAACTGGTCCGTGGTGCGTCGGAGGCGCAGATCGCCCCCCCCGGGAGCTGAGGCGGCATATTTGGGCGACGGATATAGTGAACAGGTGCCTGGGTATGAAGATAAGTTCCATGTGCTAACAGTGCTGGTATATGGAGAATAGGCGTATCTAAAACAAAGTATGTACATGGACGTTAAGTGAGCATGTAAAAGAAATGTAATGAAATAAAAGAGATTGTAAGTGTGTGAGGTGAAAAAATAAATATGCAAAGAATTCCGTGATAATGAGAAATAGTGTATGGGAATAAGAGTGTATAAAAATAAAATGTATGAAGAGTGTTAGAACAATGCGAGTGAAAACTAGGAGATGAAGTGTAGGCATATATGTTGGTTGTGATGTGCCTGCAGAGGTATGAAAAGGATGAACAGTGTGGTAAGAGTGTGGGGTGTGAAATGAGCCAAAGCAGAGGGAGTGCTAGGTGAGTGCGGTGAAAGGGTAAAGATGTAAAACAAGTGAGTGTGTGGGTGATAAAATATGAAGTGATATAACAAAGGTGGGCAAACAAAAAAAAAAACAACAACCAAAGTGAATCCAGGACCAAATTACACCTACCCGATAGCTGTAAACCCAGCATCACCCAGTAAGAAATCAACTGGTGTGCAGGAACCACAGGAGGAGACCGGCTGTGTCAACAGCCATCCTCAACTGGGAAAGCCCAAATACAAGCCGCCAGCGCCACGTGTGTGAACCGAGGGGGGGGGGGGGAGGGTTTATATTTACTAAAATAATTGCATTTCCATGTTCTGTGTACTGTGGGAGACCAGATATGGTGAATGCAGGGTCCAGGGTTTAGTAACACTTTATGTAGCAAAAAAGAACGGTATGAACCGGGAAGGTGATAACGTGGAATCCCACAATACTGTTAATCTAATAAATAATGGAATTAAACTGCTTAATTATCAGAGCCTACCTTTTTGACAGTGTGCTTTCATCACTGTCTCTCCCCCTTTTTTGTTTATTAACACTTTAAGCATTTTTTGTTTTAGCCAATGGAAAGCTAGTTACTAGGAGAAGGAGAGGCAAAAAAATGCATGAAAAACTCCTGTTTTCAGGCGTTTTTCAGGCATTCCTGTTAAAGCCTAAAGGGACCAAAAAATTGTATTTTAATTAACACGAAAATGTATGCCATAAATACTTCTTATTCTTTAGTTTGAGCACGAGAGATTAAAATATTTTGTATTATCGGTGGCTATTAGGTCACATTTGCTATGTTTTTTTTCTTGTATGATCCTATATGTGTTGTATGGGACCAGTCTGGACTCAGTTTCCAGGTCTATGATGTGAAGGTTACTTGTTGTGTGTCGCTGTGTAGTTGAGAATGTGTTGTGTCTGAGAGTGTATTTGTTACAGCCCGTCCGATGTCCTGGGTGTGTCTGTGTGAGTCGGTTTTTGGCAGTGAGTACACGGCAGAGAGAAAAGATAAAGTGCTGCAGTTGGTTCAGTGGATTAATCCTCCGCGTTTAATCGGCCGGGATAAGGCATCTTATCTCCCGGCTCCAAACGCTGCCTCCAGGGATGGTGGCTCTGACACCCGTCGTACACCTGCGCACACAAACATCTATGCTCATGGAGCTATGCTCATAGATATGTGGATGTTATTTGGTATGGGAAGTTTGCAGAAGCATGGAAGAGTCAGCAGTAGCCAAGAAACTACAAATAAATGCCATTACTGTTTCTATTTCCTAATTTCTCTTCTCCTCTCCTTTTCCTTTTTTCTTCTCCTCTCCCCATCACTCCCTTATCCCATCTACCCTCTTCCTTCCCTTTCTCTCCTCACCCATCTTTCCTTTCACTTCACTCTTTCCTCCCTTCACTCCCTTGTTCCATCTCCTCTCCTCCTTTCCTCTCCTCTCCTCACTCCCTTTCTTTTCACTTCACTCTTCAACTTTTCACTCGGTTGTTCCATACCCTCTCTCCTCCTTTCCTTTTAGTCCACTTTTTTCCCTTTCACTCCCTTATCCCATCTCCTCCCTCCTCCTTTCCTCTCCTCACCCCCTTTCCTTTCAGTCCACTCTTCCCCTTTCACTCCCTCGTTCCATCTCCTCTCTCCTTTCCACTCCTAACCCTCCCTTCCTTTCACTTCATTCTTTTCCTTTTAACTCCCTTATCCCATCTCCTCCCCCTTTGTTCTCCTAACCTTCTTTTCTTTCAGTCCACTCTAGTGCCCCCTTCACTCTCTCGTTCCATCTTCTCTCTCCTTCTTTCCTCTCCTCACCCTCCTTTCTTTAACTCCATTCTTTTCATTTTCACTCCCTTATCCCATCTCCTCTTCCTTCCATTGTTCTCCTAACCCACTTTCCTTTCACTCCACCCCCCCCCCCCCCCTTCACTCCCTTGTTCCATCTCCTCTCTCTTTCTTTCCTCTCCTCCCCCCTTTTCTTTTACTCCATTGTTTTCCCTTTCACTCCCTTGTTCCATTTCCTCTCCCCCCCCCCCTTTCTCTTTTCACACCCTGTGACAGAAAGGCCCATTGAACCCAGAATCCCAGAAATTACCTTGTATGTCTAAGTCACCCAGTGTCCATTAGGGGCATGTGGTGACTGAGAAAATGTGCCTTGGATTACTTAAACTATTAAACTATTTATCTACAATATCTTCCAGGATATATAAAGACTATTCCTGGTTGGTTTGACTCTGAACTTGACATGTTAATTGAAAGAGCTGACCCCATTGGCCTCTGTACAATGTAGGAGACGGTCCGACTCCTACTGGAGCTCCTGCTATTGTGTGAAGGTGTCCTGTGTTTACTTATGATAATGTATAATCTACTGTATGAAGCTCGGTGACAACAAGTCTGACCTGTGGTGAAATCCTAATTAATCACAACTATGACCAGGTGGGCATGGAGTCACTTCAGCTGCTTTAAGGGACTGGTTATTTAGCTCATGGTAATTCTGTTTCTTGTTACAGGTGTATTGTTAGAGTAATATGAGCAGAAGGGGGGAACCTCCTCTTCAACTGTATAAAAGACTGTATTCTTGTTGAGCAACCAAACGAGTATTGCCTTGTTTGTGGTTGTCAGAGGTTGGAATAGCTGATGTCTATATTCAGACATGGAGTAAGTGGTATATGACGAAAGCTCTTTAAGCGGAATGTGGGACATTTTGTTACATGCCCCTTTCAATTTCACTCTACTCTTCTCTCCTTTACCACGTACATCTCTCTTTCCTCCACTTCTCTGACCTCTCTCTCCACTCTTCTCGTCTCCTTTTTACAATTTCTTTTCTCATCCCCTTGATTCCTTTCCTCTCCTATTCTTACCCCTCTCCATTCCACTTCCTTCCATTTTCTTTCCCTTCCAGTTTGACACCCTTACTTTCCTTCCTCTTCCCTCCCTTCCACTCCTCTTCTCAACCACTTCCTTCCCCTACGTTGACTTCCCACCCCTTCTTTCCTCATCCCTCCACTAACCTCCTCTCCATCTACTCCTCTCTTCTCAAGACAATTTCTTCCTCACCTAAATTTGACTCTCTGTCCCTTCTTTCTTTATCCCTCCACTCACCACTCCCCTCCTCTCATTTTCTCAACCTTCCTCCCTTCACTTAATTTACCCTCAACCTCCCCCTTGCTTACTTTTCCTCTTCACCCCTTCCCCACCCCCCCTTCAATTTCTATCCTCTTTCCTCCCCCTTTCTTTCCTCCTCCTCCCACTTTTTCCTTCCTAACTCAACCTCTTCCCTTCCTTTTTTTACCTATTTCTATCTACCACTAATTCTGGCTATAAACAGCTTAGTCCCAGCCCTCACTATGTTTTTGACATTTACATTGGACATTTAACCCTCTAAACTACCCGGCAAATTGTTCACTCTTCTCACTTAGAAGAATTAGGCACATAGTCAACCACGTGCTCGCTGTTTGCTTTCTTCAGGCAGATTAAATGAAGGAACAGTGGAAGATCCCTTTGTGATTAAGGATGGACAGATAATTCTTTGACCCTTGTTCTTAATGAGACATCTGCCTTTCTGTGGCCAACCTATCACAATTTTGGTAGCAATGGACATAATACAATAATATAATAAAATGAGATAAATCCAGATGACTTTTACAGTGATTTGATTGTTCTATCCCGAGGAAGTAGATTAAGTCTACGAAACGCGTTGATGAAGGAATGCCAGTCTACCATTTTCCATAATTATGCTATACACAGATTGACAATATGATTATGAAAAAGAGATGTAAATGAATGCAGATCTAGGTGTTGAGTATACCAAATGGAACATAAACGTATGTAAGAATGTACAAATAATGTATCAGTTTGTGTATTTTGAATTTTACATATTAATATGATAAAAATCAAGCAATTTTACATATGTGTTTATCCCTGAGTGATACCAGTAAAGTCTGAATATAAATGGGGATTTAATTTGAGATCAGCATACGGATATGGTACTGGGCGGGCACTTATCTATTTATATATGACCTCCAAGTCTACCAGCTGGTGCTTTCAGAAGGTGGTATGGCAAGTTAGAAAACTCATGCAGATCAATATTGTTTCTGTCCTAAGCTGCCAGCCTTCTTCTCACCATTCCACTTCCCCGTGCGCTGAAACTTCATGTAAGCTTGGCTGAGCTGAGCTTACAAATTAATAGAGCGCTCGGCAGAACTGTGTTGTTAGCGTGCCCTGGGGCAATCGGAGTGTGGTCGCATGACTGACCCCTTCTATAGTCTAAGATCAACTTTGTCTCTTCTCTGTCTTTCCACTACCTCTTGCTCCAAACTTATGTCTTTTTTTCTCTTACATCATTTTAATTTCTACTTTTCTGCATTTTATCTCAATATTTTAATATCTTTCCCTTTGTATCCTCTCTCTTCCCCATCCTTTCTCTCTTACCCTTTTCCCTTTTCTTTCTTTCTCGCTCTAGTCTTCAACTCTTACATTCTGTCTCTCTCTATCACCTTGCTCTTTCCCACTATCTTCCATTCCCCTCTCTCTTTTTTCCTCCTTGCACTTCTTTTATTTCCCCTCCCTTACATTATCTCTTTCTCTCTTCCTCTCCTTTCTTTTAATTTCTTCCCCCTTACTTTCTGTCTCTCTTCTTCTCTCACTTTCCATCTATATCCCATTCTATCTTCTCTCTCTCCTTTCTCTCTTTCTCATCCCTTAATTTTCTCTCTCTCCTTCTCGCTCTTTTTATTATTCTATCCGCCCACCTCACTCTCTTTTCTCTCCCCTTGCTTTTCCTTTCTCCTGCCTTACATTTTCCCTCTCTCTACCTTAGCTTTTTCTCTTTATCCTCTTTATTATTAGTATTACTATTATTATTATTATACAGGATTTATATAGCGCCAACAGTTAGCGCAGCACTTTACAATATGAGGGCAGACGGTACCAGGTACAATACATTTCAATACAGGAGAAATCAGAGAGCTTACAATCTATTAGGGAGGGGCTTGTGGAAAAAAAAAAAGGTACTAACTGTGAGGGATGAACCGATATGGGAGAAATAAAAGATTTGGTTATTAGCTGAAGGCAGGATAGGCTTCCCTGAAGAGTTGAGTGATTTTACATTATCCCTCTCTCCCTCTCTCTATCTCTCGCTCCCGTTGCTCTTTCCATCTATCTTCAATTCTACCCCCCACCGGCCCCCCACCTTCCTCTTTCTGTCCTCCTTCCTTATGTTATCTCTCACTTCACTTTCCCCATTGATCTTCTCCTCCACCTCCCATTCTATTCTCTCTGTCTCTCCTTTCCCTCTCACTTTTTCCTCCCTTATTTGTCACTCTCGCTGTGTCCCTCTATCTTCCACTTTGTCCTCCCTCTCTCTTTCCTCCCTCTCCCTCTCTCTCCCTTTCCCTCTCTTTGTCTCTTCCTTTCTTATATTATTGCTTGTTTTCCCCTTGC